>NC_081412.1:264942559-265305893 GCF_030272615.1 Cryptomeria japonica
GAGAGAGAGAAGGGGGGGGAGGGACATATGGGGGAGGGGGAAGGGAGAGAGAGAGAGAGAGAGAGAGAGATGAGGAGGGTGAAGGGAGAGAGAGATGGGGAGAGGGAAGGGAGAGGGATAGAGATATTAGGGGAGAGATAGAGAAAGATATGACCCTTTACGACTCTATACGGTGTCATTATGGGTCATATGACCCCTTATGACACCATATGGTGTCGTTAGGGGTCCTATGGTGTCCTAAGGGGTCATATTGTGTCCTACGACCCCTTAGGACACCATATGACCCCTTATGACATCATATTGGGTCGTTATGGGTCCTATAGTGTCCTAAGGGGTCATATTGTGTCTTACGACCCCTTAGGACACTATATGACCCCTAACGACACAATTTGGTGTCTTAAGGGGTCATATAGTGTCCTAAGGGGTCATATCATGTCCTACGACCCCTTAGGACACCATATGACCCCTTAAGACACCAAATTGTGTCGTTATGGGTCATATTGTGTCCTACGACCCCTTAGGACATCATATGACCCCTTATGACACCATATTGGGTCGTTATGGGTCCTATGGTGTCCTAAGGGGTCATATTGTGTCCTATGACTCCTTAGGACACCACATGACCCCTTAAGACACCATATTGGGTCGTTATGGGTGCTATGGTGTCCTAAGGGGTCATATTGTGTCCTACGACCCATTAGGACACCATATAACCCCTTAAGACACCAAATTGTGTCAGTATGCATCATATTGTGTCCTAATGGGTAATATTATGTCATATGACCCCTTAGGACACAATATGACCCTTTACGACTCTATACAGTGTCATTATGGGTCATATGACCCCTTATGACACCATATGGTGTTGTTAGGAGTCCTATGGTGTCCTAAGGGGTCCAATTGTGTCCTACCACCCCTTAGAACACCATATGACCCCTAACGACACAATTTGGTGTCTTAAGGGTTCATATGGTATCCTAAGGGATTATATTGTGTCCTACGACCCCTTAGGATACCATATGACCCCTTAAGACACCAAACTATGTTGTTATGGGTCATATGGTGTCGTAAGGGATCATGAGACACCATATGACCCCTAAGGACAACATATGACCCCTTATGACACCATATGGTGTCGTTAGGGGTCATATTGTGTTCTACAACCCCTTAGGACATCATATGACCCCTTATGACACCATATTGGGTCGTTATGGGTCCTATGGTGTCCTAAGGGGTCATAATGTGTCCTACGACCCCTTAGGACACCATATGACCCCTTAAGACACCATATTGGGTTGTTATGGGTCCTATGGTGTCCTAAGGGGTCATATTGTGTCCTACGACCCCTTAGGACACCATATGACCCCTTATCACACCATATTGGGTCGTTATGGGTCTTATGGTGTTGTAAGGGGTCATATTGTGTCCTATAACCCCTTAGGACACCATATGACCCCTTAGGACACCATATTGGGTTGTTATGGGTCCTATGGTGTCCTAAGGGGTCATATTGTGTCCTATGACCCCTTAGGACACCATATGACCCCTTAAGACACCAAATTGTGTCGTTATGGGTCATATGGTGTCCTAAGGGGTCATGGGACACCATATAACCCCTAAGGACAACATATGACCCCTTATGATACCATATGGTGTTGTTAGGGGTCATATGGTGTCCTAAGGGGTCATATTGTGTCCTACAGCCCCTTAGGACACTATATGACCCCTTATGACACCATATTGGATCGTTATGGGTCCTATGGTGTCCTAAGGGGTCATATTGTGTCCTACAACCCCTTAGGACACCATATTTTCTCTCTCTCTCTCTCTCTCTCTCTCTCTCTCTCTCTCTCTCTAAAATATGAGTAATAAAATCAAATATCCAATATCCAATTTCTGTCATTGCCATTAATGTGGCAATAGTAAAAAAAAAAGCGGCAACGGGAAAAAAATTTGGGACCACAAATTTATACATTAAAATCGGATATCTAATTTTTGTAAATAAACAAGAGCCTTGTGGGCCATTTTGTGGATTCCAATAGCCCACAGTCTGCATATTTTTTTTTTGTCGATGATCATGGGTTTTCAGACAAGTTGAGATAAATTGTTGCTTTTGAGAGATTCTTAAAGTCAAATCTTACATTGTCAATCATTTAGGAGCATCTTTGTGGAGGTAAATGGGGAGTAGTAGTCATCGGAAGTCTAAACGCAAAAGAAAACTTTCAAATGACCAAATTGAAGTGTATAGAGAAAGGGATAGAGAAGGTCATAGGAGGAGAAGACAAGGTATGTTAAATATTGCTAATGTTACTTCAAGTGAAGATGAAATTGAATTTGAAACTATGTCACAAGTTATTGAAAATGAAAATGTAGATTTTGAAAGTGAAAATGTTGAAAATGTTGAAAGTGATAATGAAAGTGCTCAACATGTGGAAAATTTTGACATAGGAGGTGAACATGTGGAAAATTTTGACATTGGAGGTGAACATGTGAAATTTTTTGACATTGGAGGTGAAAATGTGGAAAACTTTGACATTGAAGGTGGAATTTCTCAACTAAGTGAACAATATGTAACACCTAATTACTTTAGAATTCAAGACCCTCTCATGGATGAAAGACAAATTCCAAATTGAAGACCTTCAAGAACCCCAAAATGGTTACTTGAAATCGATGAGAACATTATTGTGAATCTTGAAGGCAAGAGGTCAACAAGAACCATTCGGTTGTGGACTACACAACTTTTCGACCAAAATTTTAGCAATAAGACATTGACCGAGCAATGCCAACTCTTTGTTCAATTGCTAAAGATGATAAAGATGAGACCATTGCTAAACAAATTGAAGATTTGTATGAACAAGAAGATGGAGAGAAATTCTATTATTGCCAAAAATCGTTTGATGCTCTCAATTCTATTGGAAAGAATACCAAAGAAATAGATAAGAGAGTCGCTCGAAGAGTGATTACAACCTCCTTAGTAAGCCATCAATTGAGGAAGGCTCATCAAATGAGACAAACTTGTGTTGATTTTAACATAAACCGTAAAACTTTGGATAGAGCACTTGCACGAAGACAAAGACTTGACAATCCACTTCAACAAGATACATGCGCTTTTGCTGGGATGCTTCCACGTATTGATAGAAAGTTGACTGACAATGTGAAGGAGGAGATTTAACAATTTTGGCACTCTAATTCTAGAGTGTCACCCAATGTAAAGGACATTTTGAAATTAAGAATCGGCGACCGAGACCGCACACCGCATCCCAAACATTTCTTGGAATCAAGCCAAACAAAGTTGTACAAAAAAATTTGTGAAGTACATCCAACTTTGCAAATATCACAAAGGGCCTTTGAATCTTTGAAGCCATTTTATTGTGTTCCTCTTAAGATTCATAATACTTGTTGTTTCAAGTACCATGAACTTTTATGTCATATTCATTCTATGATGCATACTAGTGAGATGTTGCAGAAGTGTGGTGCAATGCTATTTTCGAGATCATCAAGAGACTTGCAAGATCTATTTTTATGCCCCAGAGATGATGGCTGCTATTTCTATAGAAATGATTGTGTGAATGAGAAGTGCTCAAAATGTGGTGGGTTGTCAAAGTTTGTTTCATGTTTTCATGAGGGCAGCGAACACAAGTTTGGAAATAATTAAGTTGAGAAAAAAAGATACGAGACAGTGAAATATACTTGAAGAGTGGAGGTGAAGGTTCTAGATGCGAATTAGTCTCAAGAGAAGTGAGTATTGTTGATTTTATTTTGGATTTTAAGGAAAATATTTTCTACAAGTATGCAAGGCACACCCATAGGTCTCAGTGGTTGGATCAATAGTTGAGGATGTGTAAGAACTCTTTCCCGATTGGCACTATTATATCGGTGGTTGATTTTGCAGAGAACTATACATTGAAACCACAAAATGAGGTACAGTCTCAATACTACAATTCAATCCAGATTGCTATTTTTGTTCACATTAAATATAGACATGCTCCTGATAGTAGAGAAGAGGACAGGAAGATAATCAGGGAGTATCATTTTTATATGAGTGATGATAGATCACACTCCTTTGAGTATGTGCAACATTCTTTCGATAATTTTTTTGAGTTCTTGCATGAGAAATATATTACAATTGATCGCCATATAATATGGTCAAATAACTGTATGGGTCAATTCAAGAATTCCCATATGTTTTATTGGTTGAGTAGAATGCATGTAGAGTGGCGTATACCTCATATTTGGTGTTTTTTTGAGGCAGGGAATGGGAAGGGGGAGCATGATGGAGCAGGTGCATGTTTGAAGAGAGCTCTAGTTAAGGAGCAATTGAGGATTTTAGGTGCAAATTTCTTTGATGCACGTTCTATTGTTGATCGATGTAGTTCAGCAGTGACTAGATTCTTTTGGTTGGTTGAGGAGGGCACAGTGGGAGATAGATTGGATTGTTAAACAATTAAAGATTCTTCAAAGATGCATTCATTTCTCAACTTAGATGCAAGTACATGGACCATTTGGACATGAGCGTTGGCTTGTTTTTGTAAGAGTTGTGTTCAGTGTGATTGGGATCAGTGTGATTCAAGTGAGTGGGTTGATACATGGGTTCCCCAATATCTAACTCCTTTATCTCAAACAATATCCTAGTCAAACGATGACATAGAAAGTTCACTTAAGTATGACCGTCTATCAGATCTTATACAACCAGGACATGTTTTTGCAATTGTTGCACCGCAAGGGAATGAAGAGAGATCAGAATATTGGTTGGCACGATGTGTACAAGGAAAAAAAAAGCTAACACAACCAGTGACAAATGATGACAGGTTCACATATCTTACAGGTTCAATTGTTGTTGTGGGAACTTGGTTGTGAACATACATGATTAGAAAGAATGGCATACCTGCATTTGAAGACTATGAGAGACACAAAACCATTATAATGTATTCACACCTTATTATAGCTACAAATGTCAATTTTTTGAAGCATCAAGCAAAACCGAAGACCAAAGAGCTATGGACAGTGACTACTGCTGATCATGAAGCAATACTGGATACTCTTAAGCAAAGAGATGACCCTTCGGGCATACTTGAGTAGTAGGTTTTAAATGGTGCCTTATTTTTTTTATCATGCATTTCATTTCAAACAATAATCATTAAACCTTAATGTTCAAGTTTGTTATGTGTATATTAAGGATGTGTTCAAAATGCAGGTTTATTGATGAACATTTTTTTTTGGCAACACGGTTTTTGCATTCACATAGCGGGTACACTCGATATAATTGGAAGGGGCATATTTTTGCAACAAGACTTATTATCATGCATTTGATGATCTTTAAAATTTTTGTCATTAGACAACACTATTTGACATATTTTGATGATATAATTATCACAAAACCTTTATGCTCATGCAAGTCTTTTTTGATGATATACAACAGTATCACATTATGATTTTTGCGTCAACATAGTGGGTTTTGTTGATATAATTCAAAGGGACATATTTTTATGGTATACAATCCCACCTTTTCATTTATTATCATGCATTTCAGTTGAAGACTAACAATTCTTAAAAATACAGGTTAATGCTAGATCATTCGTCATTGACAAGACCCTCTCTTGGTGATGGTACATATTCCTTTGTGCATTAATGAGATTAAATTTTTTGCATAAACACTAAGTCAAGTGAACGTATTGCTATTTAGAAATGACCATATCTAACATCATCTTCAACCATGCAGAGAAATGCAGTGAGAAGGGCTTTAATCAACATGCGTCTTTCTTCAAAGTTATGCTTGTATACTTTGCAGAGAAACTGGTTAGTTTCATAATTATACAATCTTGTACATCTTAAAAATGTTTCAAATGATCTATTTATAATTGTACAAAATAATTTGTATTAAGTGTTATAATTTGTTTCTTGTAGCACATTCATTCCACATAAAAAGGTTACCTTTTTTGGTCTTCATTTATATGCAGGCATTGCTGTATGTAAGCTTTTCTCTTAGGACATGAGGATGTCTGATGCAAATGAAGTGGGATGTTGTATTTGTATATGGATGTGAATTGATGTAACTTTTTTATGATGATATACAATGTCCATGAGCAAATTGGTTTAGTTATATTGATGATATACAATGTATTCGTACATAAGTACATTGGTGTAGTTGTATTGATAATAAAAAAAATTCATGTTTGCATATCGCTTCATGGATGTCACATGCAAGTGTAATGGTAATTATGTGTATACAATACATGAAAATAGTGATGATCATTATGTGTCTACAGTGTAATGCTTGTTTATCTATATTTTTCATTGAATGAGACTGACGATTTTTTTGCCAACTTTGCAAAAAATGCTGCCCTAATAAAACCTAAGGGAAAATTGAAAAACCAAGATAGGATTTTGTAAGGATCCCTCGCGTAGACCGGTAGATTCAAACGAATCATTCGCAGGTGCCATAGATTCTAAGTTAGGGCCCATCAAAGTTTGACAATTTTTAGCACTTAGGGTACTCAAGGGACGACATCGATAGGGTATGATCCTCAGCATTCGATCGAGTGGGGGGGGGAAATAGGAGCATGCATAGGGTAATAATGCCTAACTAGACATGTCAGAGCTGATGGTTCATTATCATGACAAGCAGAACGAGAAATTGGCCACGCGACAACATTCGATTGAATGAGACTAACGATTTTTTGCCAACCGAAAAAATGCTACCCTAATAAAAATGTAGAGAAAATTGAAAAACGAGATAGGATTTTGTAGGGACCCCTCTCATGGACCCATAGGTTCAAGCGGATCGTTTGCAAGTGCCACGAATTCCGAGTTAGGGCCAGTCAAAGTTTGACAATTTTTAGCACTTAGGGTGCTCAAGGGACGACGCCGATAAGGTATGACCCCGAGCGTTCGACCTAGTGCGGGAGAAAAATAGGAGCATGCATAGGGTAATAATGTCTAACTGGACATGTTGGTTTTGATGGTTCGTTATCACAACGAGCAGAATGAGAAATTGGCCACGCGACAACATTCGATTGAATGAGACTGATGATTTTTTTGCCAACCGAAAAAATGCTACCATAATAAAACTGTAGGGAAACTTGAAAACCAGAGATAGGATTTTGTAGGTACCCCTCTCATGGACCCGTAGGTTCAAATGGATTGTTTGCAGGTGCCACGGATTCCAAGTTAGGGCTCGTCAAAGTTTGAAAATTTTTAGCACTTAGGGTGCTCGAGGGACGACGCCGATAGGGTATGACCCTGAGCATTCAACCGAGTGGGGGGGGGGGGAATAGGAACATTAATAGGGTAATAATTCCTAATTGGACATGTTGGAGCTGACGGTTCATATTCACGACGAGCAGAACGATAAATTGGCCACGCGACAACATTCAATTTTTTGTCAACCGAAAAAATACCACCCTAATGAAACCGTAGGGAAAATTGAAAAAATGAAATAGTCTTTTATAGGGACCCCTCTCATGGACCCATAGGTTCAAATGGATCATTTGCAGGTGCCACGAATTCTGGGTTAGGGCCAATCAAAGTTTGACAATTTTTAGCACTTAGGGTGCTCAAGGGACGACGCCAATAGGGTATGACCTCGAGCATTTGACCGAGTGGGGGAGAAAAATAGGAGCATGCATAGGGTTATAATGCCTAAATAGACATGTCGAAGCTGATGGTTCGTTATCATGACGAGCAGAACGAGAAATTGGCCACGTGACAACATTTGATTGAATGAGACTGACGATTTTTTTGCCAACTGAAAAAATGCTGCCCTAATAAAACCGTAGGGAAACTTGAAAAACCGAGATAGGATTTTGTAGGTACCCCTCTCATGGACCCATAGGTTCAAATGGATTGTTCGCAGGTGCCACAAATTCTGAGTTAGGGCCCATCAAAGTTTGACAATTTTTAGCACTTAGGGTGCTAAAGGGACGACGTCGGTAGGGTATGACCCCGAGCGTTTGACCAAGGCGGGGGGAAAATAGGAGCATGCATAGAGTAATAATGCCTAACTAGACATGTTGGAGCTGACGGTTCATTATCACAATGAACAGATTGAGAAATTGGCTATGCGACAACATTCGATTGAATGAGACTGACGAATTTTTTGCCAACCCCAAAAAATGCTGCCCTAATAAAACCATAGGAAAACTTAAAAAACCAAGATAGGATTTTGTAGGGACCCCTCTCATGGACCTATAGGTTCAAATGGATCATTCACAGGTGCCACGAATTTTGAGTTAGGGCCCGTCAAAGTTTGACAATTTTTAGCACTTAGGGTGCTCAAGGGACCGTTCGCAAGTGTCGGTAGGGTATGACCCTAAGCGTTTGACCGAGTGGGGGGCCAAAATAGGAGCATGCATAGGGTAATAATGAATTGTATCAAGTATTGTTCATTAAATAAATTGTATTGTATTGTTCATTAAATAAATTGTATTGTATTGTTCATTAAATGAATTGTATTGTTCATTATACAAACAACACTTACGATGAAATGAAATGAATTGTATTGTTCATTAAATAACCATTATTAACCTTTGTTAATTATTAGAATGAAGATTAAATATTTTCATGATAACACCATGCACAGATGAGCAACAATTTATATGATCAAATATCAACTTCTGTATATGAAAATGTCAAATGATTACAAATGTATGTCCATACACAAATATGGCATAAACGCCAACTCAAACAAAATGTATGTCTATATACGTGAATGTATGTCCATATACAAAATATACATGCCAACTAGACATGTAAGCATACCAAAACTATCTATAACATCCTAAGTTGTTGATGGATCATCAAAATTGATCCTCTTTGCAGCACTACTTGGCTCTGAAGGATCCTGCACAAGAAAAAACAAACCACAATTAATATTAGTTATATTGTATAACTCACATTCAAAAAGTTAACATAAAAATGAACTATAATTGAACTATTCTTATTTACCTCATCTCCACATTTTCTCTTCGTCTTTGCAGGACTCTTGATGTATGTCTTCGGTAGAGGAGGTATGTTTTCAATATTTTCATACACAACCTACATATGTTCACAAACATGACATTGATACAAGTTAGCATATAATTGTCACTGATAATAACAAATTATATCTACTAAACACAAAATAAAATAAACACACATGTACTCGAGGCATCTCTTATTCTTCTTCATCTTCAAGTATACTGTGTGTAGTCAACAAGGATGTGAAGCCAAGAATTCTCTGTACATATACACAACAAGTATATGAAACTATCAATCTATGTCTAGACATGTATAATCACTATAAGTTATTTAATCTATTCATTCAATCATATTTGTATTCAATTACCTTTCCCTTGTCTCCAACTGCACTACTAGATCTTAAATCACACTGCCCCACACTCATGCTGCTTGTGCCCTACAAGAGTAAAATAAGATATACATGCAAGTTACTACATAATCTAATTAATACCAATGTAAATGATGAGCATGTATGTACAATAAAATACAAACGAATAGGTGCAATAATATATATACCGTCAAGCTATCAAGGCCAAATGAAATGGCCGTCAAGGTGCCCTCCTAAATTTGTGTCAACTCCTCCTGGGTCATCAACTGTTAAATAGATCATGTAAATAAAAATTAGTACTCAATATTATCTAGATTATAAATATTCATTTAAAATATAGCATGAACTGTGAAAATACAAATCTTACCACTACATCATCAATGTATGATGATGGTGCCTCCTCGCCTCTAGCATGCGAGGACTCCCCAGGGTATCCTCCAGTGTGTGTCATAACATATGGTGCATCGTGCATCTCATGCAACTCATAATCTACATTGTCTGCAGGAGGATCAACAGGTTGTCCAAGTGGACCCAAGCATACGTGCCCACACATGACACAACTATGAGGCATGCAAATGTGTGGAGCTGAGGATGACGTGTCAGTGCCACCGGATGCACCGCTACCATCAAAAGTAGGCTGAGTTACTAACCCAGTCGGAGAAACTAAAAGGCTACTCAAAGAGTGAATAGCTAATATGGTCTGTAATGCTGCCTCACAAATGATATCTGGATGTTGCACTGGAGGTGGGGGGACATATGGGCCCTAGAATACTTTGACTACCCCAGGTCTATTTTGGGGCATTACCTAAACCCACACCCTGGAAAGGTTGGATGTCAAAGTAGTTCACATGTTTTCCTAAAACAAACTCACCATACAATTTTTTTATGAAACTTAGGAGGGGACATCAAGATTATTATTGGGTGGTTTGTCAAAAACCATCCACCAACGATCCCAAAAATATTTCACAATACCATCATTTGTGCAGCATTTAATAGAAATTTTTGTTTTTTTGGGCTCTACGGGTTGACCAGTGTGGGGATTCACAAACAATGAGGCGATATCGGCTTTGGATATCTCAAGATCCTTGATCTCCTTATAGGACAAGCCAACCGCATATTGTTCCCTCATAGAATCTTGCCACAAAAGGCGACATTGTGCTCCTCAATCATGGTTTCCATACTCTTTATGATCGACATGAGAGGATCAAACATTAGGTTTAGGCGAGGGATCCTACGATATACATCTGCAATCCCCCTCAATTCGTTCAAATTTTGTGCAATTAAATCTTGAATTGAGGGGGGGTTTGGTTGTTGTGGTTGTGGTTGATCAATGTTTTCACTGTTATCCCTCATTTTAACCTAATTGAATGTAAACAATTGAATTTAGTTAACAAATTTAAACAATTTTGTATTTGATTTTTAAAAAACCTAGTTTTCATGAAAAAAACCATATTTTCAATGAAAAAACAAATAAACATTAAAAAAAATACAAAAATTGAATGAAAATGATTGAAAACAATAAAAATCTTACCTTTCAATATACTTTTTAGCAATTTTTGGGCAAAAAATCGGATATCGGATTCCCAAAAATTGCGTAGCCCGTGGGTTAAAAATAACTCTCGGACTGTCACAGGCGAAATATATTGTCTCGGAAAATATATTTTTCCGATAAAATCGAATATCCAATTTTTATACTCAAATTATTTTAAAATAACATTATATTATATAATATAATAAAATATTATATAATACGTATTATATAATATATAATATTATATTATATATAATGTAATAATATACTATATAATACGTATTATATAATATATTATTACATTATATATATTATATTATAGAATATTATAGAATATAATAATATATTATAGATTATATTAATATATTATATAATATAATATAATATTTTATAATATAATATAATATTATATATTATGTATTATATAATATATAATATAATATAATATAATATTTTATAATCTAATATTATATTATATATTATGTATTATATAATATATAATATAATATAATAATATATTATATATTATATAATATGTAATATATTATATATTATATAATATGTAATATATTATATATTATATAATATGTAATATATAATATATTATTATATATTATATAATATGTAATATATAATATATTATTATATATTATATAATATGTAATATATAATATATTATTAAATATTATATAATTTATTTTTTAAATTTAAAATTACAAATAAAAATCGGATATCCGATATTATTGGATATCCGATTTGCTTAGGTGTTACCATGCCAAGGTGTACTGACACCCAGGCTAAGCGAAAATTCAACATGGATTTTCGCATTTTTAGGCAAGTGGAGAAAGCTATTTTTCACATCACCACTTTTTGGCCCCCATGATCCTACACTAACCCATCTACAATCCTTTTTCAACTTTTTGTATGTGTAAGAAATTGATTCAGGAGCTGTGATCGAAGATTTTGACAAAATTGATGATGACTAACAGGTTCAAATTTTGAAGAAGTGAAAAGCAGAGGACTGCGATGACCTATCACCACAGTTGTAGGAATTTTTCCCAAGCTTTTGAAAGTGGATCCAGTGCGTCTCCCTAATCCATAAAAGATCCCACTTGCTTGACATTTAGAGTTACAAGACCATGACGACCTACCACCATGGTCCCAATCAACCCAAGTTTTGAGCAACAGGTTCTGATCCTCTTCTTTTACTCAGATCTTTGTTTGTGGCTTTGTTTGATGTTTGTAGCACTCTGTTATTTCTGATTCACTTCAATTATTCATTGCTTTACCCTAAACTTCACAATTTACATCTGATTTCCACTAAAAGGGGGTGACAAACAAACAAAGTAAATCTAATCAGTATTTTAGCCCTTTTCCTAATTTGAATTGTGGCTAGATCTATTGGATTTAACACTTTTTTAATGTAATGGTTAATTAGGTAAGATTAGTGGTTTAATTATCTTAATTGGTGAAACCCTAATTTTTACACCATTACATAGAGTATAAATTTTTATTTATTTTTTAATGCACTTGGTGTGCATAGAATATTGTTTTAATGAGTATTGTGTAGCGATTAGTTCTTATCATTGTATTATAGTTAAAATTGTAGTTGATTATTGAGATTTTAATTAGTTTTATTTAATTTTAATGTTATAAATTATTTTTAGGAGTTTTTATTTTATTTTATCCACGTACATGTTATGATTATTATATTAGTTATTTTTCTTTAAATTTTGCACACATTAACATCAATATCATTATTTTCATCAACATTTTAAACTGTTTCACAGTCACTAAGTATATTTTTCACACGTGTTAAATATATAATTTTAAAGTAAGAAGTATTTTTTAATTTTCTCACTTGCATATCATGAATATTATCTTAGTTTTTTTTTTCTCAAATTTTGTCAACATTATATTTCTATATTATTTTGCTTAATAAATATGCTAAGAGTTAGTGTGTTTTTTTAAACAATTAGAGCTAGTGATATTTTTATATTATAATGTTTTATTTCTTTCTCTAGATTTCTTTCTTGGTTATTTATTTTCTAAATAAGCTTAGTCTAATTTTACATGGCCAAAATTATGAATTTTGCTTTTAGTGCATTTTAGTGTTGTTAAATGAATTTAAAAAATAATCAAATATAATATAATAAAACAATTTAACTTTTTTTTTTTAATATTTATTTCTTCATCTTCAACTCTTTTAATGCAAATATCTACAATGTCACAATATACTTTAAATTATTTTATTATTAATAATAATTTCACGATTTTGCATGGATTGAAGCAAACAGCTAGAGCTTGGTATGGAAGGTTAGATAAGTATCTACTGAATCAAGGTTTTCAAAAAGGGTTCGCTGACAACAATCTCTACTTCAAAGTTGAATCAAGTAAGATCTTAATTGTTGTTCTATATTTGGATGACATAATCTTTGGTGGCAACGATGATATGTGCGATGAATTTGCTAGTGAAGTGCATAAAGAATTTGAAATATCTATGATTGGTGAGTTGAATTTATTTCTTGGATTACAAGTAAATTAGAACAGTAAAGACATTTTCATTTCCCAGTCAAAGTATGTTAAAGAATTGTTGAAAAAGTTTGGATTGGAGAATTCCAAACCAGTATGTACTCCCATGACTACCAGATACAAGTTGAATAATTATGATAAATCTCCTAAGACAGATGCAAGCAGTATAGATCAATGATTGAAGGATTGTTATATAGCTATAGCTTATTAATTAATACATAGTGATAATGAGCTAATATATATAATAGTTTTATTAAGTTGGGGCAAAGATGGACTATATATATGCACAAAGTTGTGTCACACTTTTATAAAGGAAATGACCAATGTTGATTCAACTTTTTAAATTGAATCAATAGAAAGAGAAATATAAGTTTTGAATTTTGAAATGATGTAAACTAATAAAATGAATATTTTTTTGTTTATTTTATGTTTGTAATTTTTTGTAAAAATTTAAAAATTATTTGAATATACTTTCCTATAAAGTAAACACTATAATTTAATTATTGATCAAATGTTGAAATTGAAGTTACACAAGGCATCACACTTTATATAGTAAATTTTACCTTTTTTTCTTTATTTTTTTTTGTATATGTTGATAAATTGAAACTTTAGCAAAAATATATTTTTAACTATTTTTTATGGATATATATTTTTCAGTAAATTTGAAAAGTCTCATGTATTGAAATATAACTCTTTCCATTTGGTGTCACCATTTTTATTAATTATTTATCCAAATTAGAAAAGAATTAAATCATCTTGACATAGACTCTTTTAGACTCTAGTGCATTTTTTTACAAATTTTTTGTATTTTTCTTTTGCAAGATAATTAACCTTATATTTTAGTGTTGATGACCTACTTTCAATAAAATAAAATATTAAATATTAAAATAAATTAAAATATTAAAAGATATATATTTTTTAAAAATCACTTATAGATCTATAAAAGTGTATTTTTACATTTCAAAAAAAATAGTATTTATAAGAGTAGGAGTTGTTGAAACATTGATTTTTTCAACAACAATTTTTTTTTTGGTAATTAAACCCAAATTGATATAAAAATACATTTAGTAGACAATTCCAATTGAAAAAGTCGTGGCTCATATATAATAAAGCTATAATGATTCTCTATAAACCATATATTTGAATAAAATTAATTTTTAGTTAAAATTACTTAAATTCACTTGTGTTGATAAGTTGACCTAAAATGTGACACACACTTAAATATATGTATATATATGTGAATATATACATGATAGTTCTGATACTTAATATAAGTATAGATCCAATAGCCAACAAGATGAGCGGGGGGTGGGGGGGGTGGCAAATCATACAAACTTAATCTTCCATAAAAACATTAGATTCAACCTCAGTAACATATACTTCAGTAATATAACCAAAACTGCTAAACATACAAACTCAAAAGCATATAAACATCATAAACCTCATAACACCAGATTTAACATGGAAACCCAAATAGGGAAAAACCACTGTGGGATTTCGGACCCACTAAGAAATATACTCTTCTAGAGTATGCTCGGTTAAAAGCAAATCCTATTAAAGATTACAAACACATTGCTAGATGTGACCCGGTTAAGGGATTTCCCTCAGATTTGTTAGGATCTTCACCTTGTTAGAAGTGACCTTGTTAAAGGATTTCAAACACTCAATTAGAATGTCACCTTGCTAGAGGGTGTTACAAATAAGACTGTTAAGTCCACTCGGTTAAGAGATTTTCTGTCACTTTCACAAAATAATAGTAATAAAAATCTATCTACAACTTCACATCTAAAATGCTAAAGTAGATTCTTATTTGTTCAATACAATCTAGACATAGAACTAATCTTGTCTATCTGTTGGGCTTCTATACTCTGTTATTCAAACAGGTCTTCAAGCTTCTGTGCTCGGTAATCACTATGTAGCATCCCTGTGCATACACTTGCCCGCATACATTGTTTATCAACAGTTCCCTATTTATAAACAATTAGCTAACCGCTTAATCTCCTTGATCACATTTCCCATGATCAATCATAGCCATCAAATCTTCATGTTTGACCGGGTTCAATGTATCTTTCGATCTGAAAAATGTTTTACCTCGCCTTGGAACTTGCATATATTTCTTGGAACTTGTGCTCGGGTATTGCGGTTCAATCTAAACTGTAGATCTTCCTGCCAATCTTCCATTGCCATAGATTCTTAACAAACTTTATTTATGGCATACCAATCATTTAATCAGTTCCATCTCATCAGCTTCCTTCATTAAATAATGCATGTAACCATTTAATGCATTCTATTACAGTTCGATTACAACTCGGTAACAACTCGGTAATAACTCGGTTACAACTCGGTAAATACTAAACTTCACTCGGTAGACATTCCGCCTTCATTAACCGATAGCGATAACCTTAGGGTTTACCAACTAGGTTCTTTAGGGTTTACCGACTAGGTTCTTTGCTTGGTAAAATAGTATAGTATTAACCTTACAATTTACAACATATGTATGATGTCAAAACTATCTAAACATCATGATCTCATCATTGTCTGACTCGGTAATAGTTGCCCATTGAATACCTTATTCATCCCCTTATTCATCATAATCTTTCCTGTGTCTTTTATCGACATCTTTATACTCTTCAAATCATACTTCTCAAGATATGGCAGCATCATACTGAGTTAGAAAATCAATTTCTTGACATCAATGACAAAATAATAATATCAAGATAGTAAACATCCTTAATCAGTTATATCCATAATCATCAACAACTTTCTCAATAGCCTTATTGAAATGCCAACAATCTTCCATTGTCTGTTATAATGCCAAATGCTAACAATCTCCCCCTTTGGCATTGATGGCATAACCAATTGATTTGACCTTAAAAGATTCAGATTGTTGTGATTCTGAAATGCTGAAATGCTCTCTTGCTATCAACAGACTTCTCCCCCATACATTAGACTTCTCCTCCTTTTTTCAGTCTTCTTTCCAATCTTCAGTCTTCTCCCCTTTCTTAGTTTTCTCCCCCTTTGACAACAATGCCAAAAAGTAAAGAACTAAAACATAATTTCTTCCTGTATGAAGTGAATTCCTGCTGTAATGTGTCAATTTAGTCTCGATCAGAGCATTTTGTCTTCAATTCTTGTTCTCTGTATTGTTTCTTGTACACCTTTAGAAAACATCCTAAAGTGTGTAAGTCAGCATCAACTCCTAAAAGATATTTGATAGAGTCATCAGATTGATGCTTTCACCGAACTCGATCAGTGAGTAGAAGATAAGGGTAGGACCCCTAACTTACTTCTAAGATATTCAAAAGTGTCCCTTGGTAGTGGTTTGGTGAAGATATCTTCTATTTGTTCCTTTGTGCTAACATACACCAACACCACTTTCTTCTCTTGAGCTTCTTCTCTAAGATAATGATATTTGATAAAGATGTGCTTTGTCTTAGAGTGCATAATAGGGTTTTTTGAAATGTTAATGGCACTAGTATTGTCATAGAATATAGTTACTGCCTCGGTAACTTTCTCATTTATACCTTCCAACAGTTGTTTGATCCATGCATTGTTGGTACAATTCAATGTTGTAGCAACGTATTCAGCTTCTGTTGTTGACTGTGAAACACATCCTTGTTTCTTGCTAAGCCAACTCACTAGTCTTTCTCCTAAAAAGAAAGCTCCTCCACTTGTGCTTTTTCTGTCATCAATGTTGCCTACCCAATCAGCATCAGTATAAAATTTTAAATCAAAATCATTTCCTTTCTGATATACTAAGCCATAATCTTCAGTGCCTTTCAAGTATCTAAAAATTCTTTTGATTGTTGTCATGTGTGTTTCCTTAGGATCTGTAGAGAATCTTGCAACTATACCTACTACATGTGCTATGTCTGGTCTGCTGTGAACAATATATTGTAGCTTTCCAATCATTGATCGGTAAAGTGTCTCATCAACATATGCAGATTCATCATTCTTTGATAATTTACAGTTGGTAGTCATAGGAGTACTTATTGGTTTTGAATCCTCCATTCCAAATTTCTTCAAGATTTCCTTTATGTACTTGGATTGAGTAATGAAAATCTCATTTTTCATTTACAGTATCTGTAAACCTATAAAATACTTTATCTCACCGATTAATGACATCTCAAATTCTTTTCTCATTTCATTTCCAAAGTTCTTACATAGAGAGTCATTTCCACAAAATATAATATCATCAACAAATATGGCTGAGATTAGTATTCTATTTTCATCATTCTTCATGTACATATTGTTGTTCTCACTTGTCCTTATAAAACCAATCTTAATCAAATAAGAGTGCAATCTTTCATACCATTCTCTAGGTGCTTGTTTCAAACCATATAAAGCTTTGTTCAATTTACATACCTGATCTTTATTATTGTCTTCAAAAAATCCTTCAGGTTGTTCAATAAAAACTTCTTCTAATATTCCATTCAGAAATACAGATTTGACATCCATTTGATATACCTTGAAGTTTTTGAAAACAACATATACCAACAATGTTCTTACTCCTTCAAGTCTAGCAACAGGTGCAAATGTTTCACCATAATCAATTCCTTCTTCTTGAGCATAACCTTTACAAACTAGTCTTGCTTTGTTTCGAATGACCTCTCTTTTTTCATTTAGCTTGTTTCTAAAAATCCACTTTGTACCGATTACATTTTTGTCCTTCGATCTTGGGATTAGTGTCCATGTGTCATTCTTCTTGATTTGATCAATCTCTTCTGTCATAGAATTTATCCAATCTTCACTGTTAAATGCCTCTTTCACTATTCTTGGTTCAAATTTAGATATCAGACATGTGTTTAGTCTTAGTTTGTTCCTTGTCATCACTGGATCATCCTTATCTCCTATAATCTGACTTGGTGCATGATGTCTTCTGACATACTTGGCTAATACAGGCTCGGTAGGCTCTGTATGATCTTCTTCATCACTCGGTAACTGGATATTTTCTTCATTTTCTTCAAAAGTCTTCTCGGTAAGACTTGTCAGTTGAACATAGACAAATTCATCATAGTCTTCTGGTTCCTTGGAATTTCCTTCATCATTTCTTTCTGCAAATTCATCAATTTTCACATTTGCACTTTCTACTATTTTGTTAGATGATTTGATCAGACATTTAAATGCTTTGCTTCTAGAAGAATAACCTAGAAATGTTCCTTCTTCACTCTTCTGATCAAACTTGCCATTTCTATCATCTTTGTGAACATAGCATCTACTTCCAAAGATTATAAAATAACCTACATTATGTTTCTTATCATACCAGATTTCATATGGTGTCTTCAAAGTACCTTTCTTCAATTGTACTTGGTTAGGGTGTAAACTATTGTGCTTATTGCTTCTCTCAAAATGTTTGTGACACTTTCTTTTCAATCATCAGTGTTCTAGCACAATCCACAATAGATCTATTTCTTCTCTCAGCTATTCCATTCTGCTGTGGAGTTCTCAATGTAGAGACTTGTCTTTTAATACCATGATCATTGCATAATAAGTTGAATTCATCAGATGTGAACTCTCCTCCTCTATCTGATCTAAGACATTTCATTTGTCTTCCTATTTCATTTTCAACTCTTGCCTTGTACCATTTAAACATTTGAAAAGCTTCTGATTTATCTTTTAAAAATATTACTAATATCATCCTTGAATAGTCATCCACAAATAATATGAAATATTTATCACCATAATAACTTTGAACTTTCATAGGACCACAAAGATCAGTGTGCACAAGATCTAAAATTCCCTTAGAAGTGTAAGACTTACTTGTAAAGCTTGATCTTTTCATCTTACCCATCTGGCATCCTTGACACATAGCATTCTTAGGTTTTTTAAGACTCGATAGACCTCTTACTCGGTGCTTCTTACTTATTTTGATTAGATTATCAAAATTTACATGACAAAACCTTTTATGCCATAACCAGGTATCATCTATCTTTGCATACAAACACTTGTTATGAGTTGAGTCAAGGTGAAATGTGTTACCTTTCGTTTGTGTCCCGGTAGCAGTTAAATTTCCATTCTTGTCACAAACTTTGACAATTCCTTTCTGAAATTCTATTCGGTAACCTATGTTGTTTAGCTGTGCTACACTCAACGAATTGTATTTCAAACCTTCAACCCAATAAACATCATTGCATCTTGCATTGTCAAGAAGTGTTATAGATCCTTTACCTTTCATCGGACATGGTGCATCATTACCAAATCTTGCATAGCCTCCATCATAATCTTCTCATATAACAAACTTGTGTTTATCTCCTGTCATATGATGTGAGCATCCACAATCTATGATCCAAGAGTCATTACTATTTATGTGAGATATTAGGGCTTTTTCTTCATACCTTTCTTCATCTGATTCATCTTTGATAGCCACATAAACTACTTCCTATGTATCAATTTCATCTGATTTATCATCGTTGGATTCCTCATCAGCTATTAAGCATGTCTTTCCATCTCTTCTTCTGAAATCTCGGTGTCCTCTGTAATGATTATCTTTTTGTCTGTCATCTCAGTAATCTCTCTTTTCAATAGAATCTTTGTCAGGACGGTTAGAAGCTATATGTCCTATTTTATCACAATTGAAACATTTCAAAGGTAGTTTTCCTTTATACTTACCTTTGCCTCTCGGTAACCTTTTGGCTAATAGTGCTTCAAACTCTTCTTGATTTTTGATTTCCTCATACAGTTTATGTACTTATTCCATGTTCTTACGAAATCTTTCACTTGCTCCACTGTGATTTCCTTCAGAGTACTTATACTTTCTTTCATTGTAATCATTAGATTCATCAAGATGAAAAGAACTAAATGCAGATTCAACTTTATTTACCGAAGATCCACTGTTATCAAAGTTACTTAACTCAAATGCATGTATCTTACCAAAAGTAGCATCTAAAGAAACTGGCATATTTGGTACAGACCTCAATTCATTGATTGTAGAGACTCAGATTGCATAAGCTGGTAGAAGCGTTCTTAACAACTTACTTGTTATATCCTTTTTCTTCAATAGTTCCACCTACTCCTTTGATTTGATTGAAAATCTCCTTTAGTCTTGTACTATATTGAGTTATGTTCTCACCTTCATTCATCCTCATAGATTCAAGTTGTCCTCTTAGACTATTTATTATTTCTCTTTGAACATGTTCATCTCCTCCATATACTGATATGAGCTTATTCCACATTGCCTTTGCATCATTGTAGCCTTCTAGATCATTAAACTCTGAGTCGGTCAATCCAGGTGTTATTTCAATCATTGCTTGGATATGTTCTTGCTTTGCCTTTATCTCTTCCATTGTCAATGGATAGGTGCTCGGTGTGATGAAATCATTCTCTAGATAATATACAGCATATTCTCAAACTCCTGATAGGTGCAGCTTCATCCTTTTCTGCCATGTAAAGAAACTTGACTTGTTCAGCTTCGGTGCATCCCTCTTATACATCTTTGGATCTTTAACTCAAGTGCCTTTAAACTTTTTCTTCCGGAGTCCAAAGCTCTGATACCAATTGATAGTTCTCATACTTAATATACTTACAGATCCAATAGCCAACAAAATGAGAGGGGGGGGCTGAATCATACAAACTTAATCTTCCATAAAAACATTAGATTCAACCTCAATAACATATACTTCAGTAATATAACCAAAACTGCTAAACATAAAAACTCAAAAGCATATAAACATCATAAACCTCATAACACCAGATTTAACGTGGAAACCCAAATAGGGAAAAACCACTATGGGATTTCAAACCTACTAAGAAATATACTCTTCTAGAGTATGCTCGGTTAAAAGCAAATCCTATTAAAGATTACAAACACATTGCTAGATGTGACCTAGTTAAGGGATTTCCCTCAGATCTGTTAGGATCTTCACCTTGTTAGAAGTGACCTTGTTAAAGGATTTCAAACACTCAATTAGAATGTCACCTTGCTAGAGGTTTTTACAAATAAGACTATTAAGTCCACTCGGTTAAGAGATTTTCTGTCACTTTCACAAAATAACAGTAATAAAAATCTATCTGCAACTTCACATCTAAAATGCTAAAGCAGATTCTTATTTGTTCAATACAATCTAGACATAGAACTAATCTTGTCTATCTGTTGGGCTTCTATACTCTGTTATTCAAACAGGTCTTCAAGCTTCTGTGCTCGGTAATCACTATGTAGCATCCCTGTGCATACACTTGCCCGCATACATTGTTTATCAACAGTTCCCTATTTATAAACAATTAGCTAACCGCTTAATCTCCTTGATCACATTTCCCATGATCAATCATAGCCATCAGATCTTCATGTTTGACCGGGTTCAATGTATCTTTCGATCTGAAAAATGTTTTACCTCGCCTTGGAACTTGCATATATTTCTTGGAACTTGTGCTCGGGTATTGCGGTTCAATCTGAACTGTAGATCTTCCTGTCGATCTTCCATTGCCATAGATTCTTAACAAACTTTATTTATGGCATACCAATCATTTAATCAGTTCTAGCTCATCATCTTCCTTCATTAAATAATGCATGTAACCATTTAATGCATTCTATTACAGCTCGGTTACAACTCGGTAACAACTCAGTAATAACTCGGTTACAACTCGGTAAATACTAAACTTCACTCGATAGACATTCCGCCTTCATTAACTGATAGCGATAACCTTAGGGTTTACCGACTAGGTTCCTTAGGGTTTATCGACTAGGTTCTTTGCTTGGTAACATAGTATAGTATTAACCTTACAATTTACAACATATGTATGATGTCAAAACAATCTAAACATCATGATCTCATCATTGTCTGACTCTGTAATAGTTTCCCATTGAATACCTTATTCATCCCCTTATTCATCATAATCTTTCCTGTGTCGTTTACCAACATCTTTATACTCTTCAAATCATACTTCTCAAGCTATGGCAATATCATACTGAGTTAGAAAATCAATTTCTTGACATCAATGACAAAATAATAATATCAAGACAGTAAACATCCTTAATCAATTATATCCATAATCATCAACAACTTTCTCAATATCCTTATTGAAATGCCAACAATCTTCCATTGTCTGTTATAATGCCAAATGCTAACAATACATACATTTATATAAATGTATATATACACATATATAGATATATATGTACACATGTATATGTATATGTATGTATGTATGTATGTATGTACACACATAGTTACTCAAAGGTTGTATAGGTTTCTATAAGAAAGTTAGCATCAATCTAAGATTTTTTATATTTTAATTAATAAAATATAATTAGTTATTAAATTAGAGCATAACATTGATGTTATTATCTTTATGGTTTGGAAGTAGAATAAATCAACATACTACAAATTAGTTTAAGGTTAGGTTCTTTTATTTTAACAATCAAGGGTTTCTATCACTTTCAACTTATAAAACATTATAAAAGAAAATCTTAGTCTATGTTCTCATATGGATTAGGAAGGATGTGACTAATTATGTGTATTTGGAGAATTGCATTAATTTGAAATTATGAAAGATTTTACATTTTTTTAAGTTTATAAATGGTGAAAACAAGTTGAATTTTCTTTTACAAATGTGTGTGTTTTCATTCTATCAGTAATGTTGACTTGATTATGTTATCATCAAAAATAGTTATAGCATAAGAATATGTGTGTGTTATATAACATGCATACATATATATGGATGGATGGATGGAAGAGCATCTTTCAAGAGCGGGAAGAAATTGAGAGTGGGTTGGCTTCCCTTAATGAGAAAGTTATTTTTCATTCTATCAGTAATGTTGACTTGATTATGTTATCATCAAAAATAGTTATAGCATAAGAATATGTGTGTGTTATATAATATATATACATATATATGAATGGATGGATGGAAGAGAATCTTTCAAGACTAGGAAGAAATTGAGAGTGGGTTGGCTTCCCTTAATGAGAAAGTTATCTACAATGGTATGGGGGCATGAGGAATGCGTGAAAGAGAAGTTACTATAGGCAAAGAAGGGAAAAAATTCGGCTAGAATTTCAGAATCTTGGAAAGCCAAAGTGAGGGAGTCTTGGTTGGATGCGGGAAATGGAAACACCAAAATCTTTCATAATTCTATGAGGGCAAAGGGAACATTCAATCAAATTAACTGTTACCACAATGAGGAGGGAAAAGTGTGTAGTGAGATGGAGGATGTTGTAGAGGCCATGATCAACTTCTTTTTGAAACTTCTCGCCCCGTGCGATGCCTCTAACTCCATATGAACTGATACTCTTGAGAAACGTTGAACAAAAGGTGACTACCAAGGATAACCAAATGCGAAGCAAGTTAAATGTGTTGTTGTCTTTGACCTTCACCCTGATAAGGCCCCCAACCTTGAGGATTTCACAACACTATTCTACCAAAAGTGTTGGGTCTTCATTGGGCAACATGTCTAGGAGGTGGTAGAAGATTTTAGAAAAAAGAGCAACTTTGTTACATAATTTCAATAACGCGGTTATTACTCTCATTCCTAAGAAAAAGGAGTGTTCCTCATTCATCGATTTTTGTCCTATCTTGTTGTGTAACACCATATACAAAGTTATATCTAAAGCTATGAAAAATAGATTAAAAGCTCTTTTGGGTAAGGTAATTTAAATTGAATAGAATGGCTTCATCTCGAGTGGGACATTGCTGACAACATTATTCTAGCCAATGAATCTATCCATTCAATTATATCAGAAAGGTTGAGGAGCATGGTCATCAAGCTAGATATAAAGAAGACCTACGATATGGTAAGCCAGAGATTCCTGGTTCTCACTCTCGCTAAGTTGGGCTTCTACAAGGGGTGGATCGATCGGATCAATTATTGCATCTTCATGACTAGATTTTTGATTTCTATTAATGACTCACTTTTTGAGTTCTTTCTATCTACTAAAGGTCTCAGGCAAGGCAATCATATCTTGCCTTTCTTGTTTGTTTAGATGGCTGAAGCTCTTGTGTGCTCAATCAAGAGTAAAGTATTGCGAGGGATTTAGAAAGGTATCAGGGTGGCTAATGGTTTAATCCGTTGTTCCACATCTTATTTATTCATGACATGGTGTTGATTGGTGAGGCTTCTATGCATGAGGCTGAAGTTATTAAAGGAACGTTGGATCAATATAGCAAAAGTTTGGGTCAAATCATCAATAAAGACAAATCTAAAATTTACTTCTTCAACATAAAAAATGAGCAACAAGTAAGAATTTCAAGAGCATTGGGCTTTGCAATCAAGGTGCTCCCTTCCAAGTATCTTGGTGAGCCTCTCTTCAAAGGTGCAATTAAACCTTCACTTTGGTCAAAGTGCATTGATAAGTGCAAGTCTAAGGCTACATCCTGAAAGAGGAAATGACTTTCCTTAGCTGAGAGGATCACTAAGGTGAAAGTTGCGTTGAGCACTCTTCCCATCTATGGCATGTCTTGCCTAAAGCTCTCAAAGAAATTTGTAGGAGAATGGAATCCATTTATAGAAAATTCTTTTGTGAAGGATAGAATGATGCTCACAACATCCCTTTCATCAAATGGGATTTAATCTATAGGGACATGAAAGATGGGGGTGCTAGTGTTAGAGAGATCAACTTACTCAATCAGGCGTTAGGTGCCAAACTCGTTTTGAAGATAGTCACATCCCAAAACAAGTCGTGGTGATTTGGATTGTTCGGACCTGAAAAAGGATCGTGACTATTGACAATATCCCTCATGGATCTACAGTTTGGAACTTATTGTATGAATGTCATCGTCTCATCACCGATCACATCTCGCGAAGCATCCACAATGGTTCATCAGTGAATTTTTGAGCAGTTTCAAGGGAGGGTTTTCCTCCTCTAAGCAAAGACAACTTTGTCAATCAATTGAGATATGTGTTAATAGAGAAAGTGGGGGAAAAGGTGGCTGACTATGTGGAGAGAGTGGAGAATAATAGAGTTGGGTGGTGGAGGTGGAGGAAGTTAGATGACTTGGGGATTGAGGAATAGGTTGATGGCTAACCTGGAGGAGAGTGAGGTGACTTTGAAAGAGCAAGAAGATGAAATTGTGTGTTGCGGATCCAAGTCTCAGAGGTATTTAGCTTGGCTGGGATACCAAATCTTGCATGATAGAAGAGAGATCCCTGATTGGTGAAATGATTTTTACTAGGGTAGTCATCTTCACCCCAAGGTCGAGGCATTCTTATGGACAATGTTGCAATAAAAAAATTTAATCGAATGTTGACTCCATATGGTTGGTGTCATCAAGCAGACTAGATGTATTATGTGTATAGAAGTTGAGGAGTCATGTGATTATATTCTTTTGCATTACCCGGTGGCAAAGTCATGCTGGGACTGGTTGCAAAGTAAACTCAAATGGAGCAACCCTAGACATGGTGAATTTGTCACATTCATGCAAGTTTGGCCAAAACTTTATCAAATAATTTGTGGGGGTATTATGGGTGTGTGCTCCTTCCATGTTGGTGTGGCATATTTGGAAGGAGTGTAACCATAGGATCTTCAAGAACTCTAAATGCTCAAAGAGGGAATTACTAATGAAAATTGAGCAAGCTATAGTTGAGACCCTTACTAGTAAGGTATATAGGGAAAGGACGATCAAGTTCAACCATTGGGATGAGGAGATGGGGCAACAACAAGTGGGCCTTTGAGCTCCTTGCATTGTTGGAGATGGGGTAAACAAGAATCAAAGAGAACACAATCTTGATGGTGTCCTCCAAATCTTGGTAGGTTGATTCCAAACTTTGATGGTCTTGCCAAGGGAAACCCAGGTAAGCTTAGGTTTGGTTATATCATGAGCAAAGGAAAAGGATAAGTGTTGTGGGTGAATACTGGATCAAATGGTACATCCACCAAAAATGAAGTAGAATTCAATGAATTTATTAAAGATTAGGAAGAATGTCAAAAAAGAGGTAAAAAAGAGGTTGATATTGAGGGTGATTCACTAATATGCATTAATCGAATTAGGAAAAAAAATTGTCTCATCTAGGGATTGGACAAGTTGGTGTGCAGAGCGTAGGATTGTCTCAATAATATGGATTTCTCTATTTCTCATACATACTAGGAGGCTAACAAGGTGGCTAATTGGCTGGCAAATCAAGGTGTGGACGAACTTTCCAAGGACAACGAGTTGAATAAGATGGCAAATTATGTGGTTATTGCTACCATTATTAACAATGATAATCATTCTTGAGTTAGAATGGGCTTGGTTTCCTCGTTGTTGTGTCACACTGCCATTCTTTGTGTTGTGAGGTTGGATTCTGGTGTGTGCAGGTGGATGTGCTTTGTACATTGTGACACTGTGAATGTGTTTTCTCAGGGGGCCTTCTTGTATGCCCAATTGTCTCTTTATGTGGTGTTGATACATTTTTTCTGCACATATGAACACAAAATAAAATACCAAGGTATCTTATCCTCTCTTGAACAAAATCACTGAGTATGCTATGATTGTGAGGAAGTTCATATGGTGATTTCAAGGTTTCTACGACCAGTTCTTGACAAGTGGATAAGTTCAGTGGTCTGATATGGTATTGTTGGAATCACAAGGGGACTTACATTGTACATGAATTCTTCATCTTATCATGGATTAGGATAAGTATGTTGATAACTTAGTATTTTGCACTGAAGTTCTTGATTCAAATCTAACAAAGAATTTTCTAAAAAAGGACAAAAGGGGAATAGGGTTCAAGAAATCTATTCTAAGCCTAGGAATGTAGAAAATGATGAACATATTTGGTGGAATCAAAATAGGCAAGGTCTCACCATCAACTCAAACATATTTTGACACAAGCTTAGTGCAATCATCTAAGGTGTATTTCATAGATTTTCAAATTACTATCATCAAACATTGAAACCATCCAAGTTGATGCATAACAATGGATGCATAATAATCGAAGTTAAGCTTGCATAAATTTCCAGTTGACCACGTACGACGCACTTACAATCAGCAAGAGGTTAGTGGTATGGATTAATAGATTCCACACAAATATACTCAGCAATTCTTTCATTCAACCTAACAAACATTGAAAGCGAATTCTAATCTAACTTGGAGGATATGAGAACCTTGAATGCAAAACAACACTTGAAAAAATAAAATCACCATCAAGTCAAACAATGATTTATATTCAAAAGTTGCAGCATATACAAATGAGAGGCAATGAGGTATATATAGAGTCTCATACAAAATGGATGACCAATATTCAAACAAAATCAAGTGCCAAGATCATGCCAACAAAGCCCTAGAGTTGCCATAATTAGGGTTTACATAAAAATGTTACTACTTATCAAATTGCCATTAGTTTTATATCCAAAGTCATACTATATATTATAGTATGTTAGTATTACCGAATCATGCAGTCAGTACACACAGAGAAGTCGGTATGAACAGTCTAGTCGGTTACAAAAGAAAGTAGTCACAGAATGCAGTATTCACCGTGCTGTTTACCGAGTATTGTTTCATGGCTATCGAGCAGTAAAGAAAACTCACCGAGTTGATAATCACCGAGTGAAACATTTTACCAGATACATTGAACCTGGACATGCACATGAAAACGTGTTACAAGATCGAGGCACATCTAACCATTTTTACATTGGAAATTGCACTAGAAGATTATGTTTGATTGCAAGGTCAATCTAACCAATGAAATATTTTGTTTAGTTATTCATTTGAGGAATCTTTTTGTAAGATCGAAGCAATGAACTAGATCACCGCTGTAAGAGATCTATTTATACAACATGATTTTAGGGTTAGATATAAGAGATGTGAGATATGTGTGTGTATGCATGAAGGAAGACTATTACAGAGACACAGAGAGGTCACCGAGAAGGTTATCAATGAACAGTCAAAGAACAGAGTAAACAAAAGGGTTTACTGAGTTACAATATGGGTTACCGAGGTATGCTACAAGCTAGGTAATCTTATTCTAAGCACATAGAATTTGCTATAGCATTTCATATGTAAAGTTGCAGATATTTGTAAAGTCTTATTGTAATATTTTGAAGTTGTAAGAGAAACCTTTAACAGGGTAAAAGACTCTAACCAAGTCTATAAATTTTAAATCCTCTAACCAGGTGCAACATTTATATAGTGTTGTAAAATCCTTTAGTAAGGTAGATCTAACAGATCTTGATACTCCTAACAGGGTAAGCTATCATAAATAGCTAAATGTAGCTCTAACCGAGCAATCTTTATTATTGTAGTAGTGAAGTTGTGGGTGCCATCCCCACCGCAGTTTTTCTCTCTAACCAAGAGTATCTGCGTGACCAAAATATATGTGTTATGGAGTGAATCATGTATGATTGTTATCTGTTTGTTTTAACTTTATTTTATGTAACTGCACTATTCTATTTATGCATAACAGTAAGGTTATTATTGAAGAAAGGTTTTGAATTACCGATTCAACCCTCCCCTCTCAGTAAATTAGCTTTCCATATTGGGCCTAACAATTGGTATCAGAGCTTGAATCTTGGAAAAGAGTTTAACTACATAAAGAGAAAGATCTTATCAATGGAAGGCTACAAACAATCTCAGAGGATTGTGTATCTACAAGAAGAGCTGGATAATGCAAATCAGGTGATTGCAAACATACAGAGGCAAATGCAAAAATCTCTGAAAGTAAGGAGGAGATTATCTAATGACTTGCAGGATTCTCAAGAGCTAGTGGAACAAATCGAGACATCATCTAAGAATAGTATATCTGAAGAGATTGAAGAAATGATTGGAATGTTGAAAGAAAGGAACAAAACATTGGTTGATGAGCTAAAAGCAATGAAAAGAGAACATGAACATTTCAGTACATAGATGACTAAAAATCTAGATGCATTAAGGATAGCTGAGGATAAAGAAAGAGAGAAACAAAGAGAGAAACAACAACTTGAAGCTCTAGTATCTGATAAGGATGATGAAAGTATAAGGTTAACTGGTATTCAACAAAATATGACAGATCAACTAGGGTATGCACATCATGAAGCAATTCTAAAGAATGATGAAAATCAATCATTGAAACTTGAAGTATCAAGGTTGACTGGTGAACTTGAAACAAAGAAGAAATCCAAAGAATCATTGGAGAAAAGTTATGAAGCATCAAAAATGTTGGATGAGCAACTGAATACAAGAAGACAATACAAAGACGGAGGACTCGGTTACAAAGGAAAAGAATCAACCGAGAAAGGAATTCATACTACCGAGAGATGAGAATCATCAGAGCAAGCTGGAAAAAGGAATAACATCAAAAGGAAAAAGCCTATTTGCTACTACTATGGAAATCAAGGTCATACTACCAACATATGCCAGATCAGAAAAGGTAAGCAACCGAATTTCACTAAGTCCAATGGATATTGTTACAATTGCAATAAATATGGTCACACATCTAATCAATGTAGGACAAAGTCTGTTAACAACTATCAGAAGGCAAAATTCAAAGGATTTTGTAGAAACTGCAATAGATATGGACATAGTACCGAAAAGTGCTGGTCTAAGCAAAAGAACTACATGCAGTATCCACACTGAGCAAACACTAGAGGTTACCAATCTCACACAGATCCTTACCGACAATATGCAGCAGTACCATGGGATTTCAATACAAGGATATGGTGTGAATGTTGTGGAAGATATGGACATATTAGAGCCAACTATTTTATAAGGTTTGGAATGAACAACCGGAGATCATGGAGAAAGTCTAGTATGACATGTTTTCATTGTCACAAAGCTAGACATTTAGCTGGAGATTGTAGAGATCAACCTAGAAGAGACACTGAAGAGATAAAAGAAAAATTCAAGATGATTTGGAAAAAGAAGGAAATTATGTCAGATGAAGAAAGCACCTTACCTACCGAGTTAGGTGCACCTATTTCAAATTAGTTAGGAAAAGGTATGAAGGGACTGCATTCTCTAAAGGTTAAATCATAACATTTCCTATTCTATTATGTACAAAATTCAGAATCTGCATAGTTAAGATGCAATTAGTCAATTTATATAATATATAGGAAACCTATCAAGTCGGTGTATATAGGAAACCTATCAAGTCGGTTAATAAAGGAAATTTGGCTACTCGGTTAAAAAAAAAAAAGAGTAAATCGGTAAAAGGTGAACTGAGTGCATTTAATGTCTTGACCTAACTTGCATGGATCATGATGAGGTATTTTTGAGTACTTAAAAGTGTTTTCGCGGTCATTTTCTTTCACCAAGTTTTCGAGAAGTAGAGCAGAGCAAATCAAAGCGATCAAACTTCATTCAAAGCGAATTTTGAGGTATTTACATCAAATCTATTCATTGTTAAGCTGGTTTCCGATCTGGTCAAATTCCTATTGTCTACTGAGTGTGAAGCGTCAGTCATTTGTAAACCCTAAGGATAATTTGTCAAATCTTACCCAAAACCTACCAGGGCGCCCAAGTTCCAAGATCCCATAGTTGTCCAAAATGTGGAGAAGCCCTCGCTGAAATATTCTTTAACTCCCAAAGTTGCCTCAGAATCGGATGACAAAACTGCATTTTCACTCATCCCGGATCGAGTCTTGTTAGTAGAAGATGTTGGATTCTTCACCAAATGCCATGTTGAGGAACTCGATCATGTAGAGATTAGTGACACATATGATGAACTTTGCACTGATGGCAAACTGGATAGCAAATTTGAGCATATCAAAATCAAGGAATTAACTAAAGCCCTAGTCTATCCCCGTGTGTTCAAACCCCAGTGGGTTAAGTTTGTCTTGAGCAGAGTACATGATGATTTCATGTGGCTACAAGAGCAACCATTCAAGATCACTAAGGAAGTCATTCACCTAATCACCAAGTATCCCATCTATGATCATGCACGTGCACAGAAAATGATATCACAAAAGGAGCTAATCAGTCTAACCGGAGTACAATCTGATTACTGAGGACTGAAATTGAATAATGTCACTGATGCAAAACTCAAGTTTGTAATTAGAGTTATTGGTTACTGTTTCTTCCAATCTGCAAGGGAAAACAGTGTACCATGTGCTGCAGTTGACTTGGCCTACAAAATAGTAAAGAAGGGAATGAAAGTAGACTTGTGTGAAGTACTACTGAAGAACTTGTTTGAGAACCTGAACACAATAAGGAAGTCGAAGAAGAACAACTTGGCAAATACACTAAAGTTCAGTTCATTACTTGTATGTATGTTTTTCTACTTTGAGAAGTTCTTTCCCTCAGTCGGTAAAGTAGTATGGGAGCTACACCGACCCATCACCCATCAGATCAATGACTTCATCAAGAAGTTAGGAGATAACTTTAATGATATCATGGATGATTACTTCAGCAAATTCCAAGAGAAAATGCACAACAGGTATAGGATTCCACCACAGCTGGTAGAAAAATACAAGAACAATATATGTTTTGAGGTCGACATTGATTATTGTTATGTAAATGTTGTTGAACCAAGAACTCAATCGTTGCAACCAATGGGTTATGAGACTGATTATGATATAACATAGCAACAAATTGATTCCTATTTATCATTGCCAAGGCATGCAACCGAACTAAGGTATGGAACCTATGAAGAGGTGAAGGAGAAAGTAAAAATGAGCATTGTAGTACCTAAGGCTACAAGAAAAGCTACAAAGATGATAAAAGTTTAATCTGAGAAATTCGGAGAAGAATCCTCCTCTACACCTGTCAAAGGCAATCTTGCCTTTACCAAAGAGGAATCAGAAGCTCAAGAGGCTGCAATAACATTGAGCATAGAGTTGCCAAAGGGTAAAGTTCTGAAAAGAAAGAAACAGAACATCTCACAGGCCCTACTGACTCCACCAACAAAGAGACCCAACACCAGAGCATCAGTTGCATCACCGAGTAAGAAACAAAAGAGTGTTACTGCACCCAAGGTAACCAAGACTTATAAGAAATCTACTCAGAGACTCATTTTGGCAAAAGAGTTTAGTGATACAGAGTCTGATGATGCAAATAAATTCCAGATTGTGAAAAGCAAAAAGGTAAATATTCACATTGTTGAAAATTTTTGTGCCAATCTTAAAGAATACGATGGATTTGCAGGATTTAGATATGTTAAGTATGAGACTAGGAATAATGATGAGAAGCGATAGATTGAAGAAGTTGTCATATGTACACTTCTGAAGTTTCGGCTAGCACCATTGGAACTAGCAAAGTCACTTCTGAGTGAACTATACTTACATATTGATAACAGATGGAAATATGCAATGGACTCAGAGAGACAAATAAGAGAAAGAAGTCTAGTCCATCTATTTCCTAACATGTCCATGGCAGAAATCAAGGAGCATTTGACCACATACAATTCTAAATTTTTTGTGAAACAGAGAGCCTTAAAATTGATGAATGGGCTATACATTGATGTGGAGAATGAGACAAAAGCCAAGTGGCAGGAGATCTTCAAACAAAAGGAAAAGAGAAGAAGGTGAGAAAGCATGGTTTCAAATTTGACTTGTCTAAACCGATCATGTTGCCCAATGTAGACATCTCCAAATTGAAAGGGAAAGCACTCACTGAATTCGGTGAACTATGCAAAGCAAAGGCCGAACAAGAGAAGCAACTGGCCATACAGAAGAAGAATAAAGTACTTCAGAAGGTTAGGACACTACTCATAGAAATGCTACCTTCAGCAACAGTGTTAACCGATGCAGCCATCCATATTCAATTGGATGAACTCCTAAATCAGATTGAAACATCTGGAGTTGATGCATCCGAGTACTTAAGCAAGCTCAAGGATAAAGAGCTAACTGCTAAAATGATAGAGGAAGTACAAAAATCCATTGTTGTTGGCAAGGTAAAACCTATCAAATTCATTGCTGAGTTGTCCCCTCAACTCAAGCATATTCTTTATTTATTCCAGAAACTGTGTACATTTTCCTTATTCATTAAAGATGTCAAAAATAAAACTGATGCAATTGAGAAAGAGATCACCGATCTCTCAACTAAGTTGACCACCGAGCCAGATTCAGTTCAGAATTTTTATACAAAGCTTCAACAGCTCATGGCTCAATAGTTAGAACTGAGGAATGAAGAGCATAAAATCAGGATGGATATAATGACCCTTCAGACATTATTCCTTCCTCATCTCTCATCAGTACAAGAACAAATCAACCGAGCTACACGCTTATCAACTACACAAGAGGGAAACACTGTTGATGGCTTAATATCACTCCTAGCTGATATTCAAGCAAAAAATTCATTAATGGAAAGTGTAAAGGATTCACTCTTAGTTGCCCTCACCGATGCCCAGACCAAGTATAAGTCTATTTTTGATCAGTTACTGCCTCCAGATGGAAATTAAGTTTTTGATGTTTGTCAAAAAGGGGGAGTAATATTATGATACTACATAGAGGAAAGTAATACCCAGCAAAGGGGGAGTAATGCTATATTTGGAGAGTGATACAGTTTTGATAATACAATTTTGAGTATTGTATACAAGGGGAGTATACCGAGCAGAATATACAGAGCATTCAGAGCACACAAGCACAGAACAGAACCGAACATGCAAAATTCAGAGTTATGTACAGAATAATGATAAGGGGAGTATATCTGCATATACTATTTCATTGACTATTGTATATATTTTCAAGTATAGTCATTTTGCAAGTATATAGTTTTTGAGTTATGACTTTGAAAGTAGTTTTTGTCAAACATCTCAACTAATGTCAAAAGGGGAGATTGTTACTACTTATCAAATTGCCATTAGTTTTATATCCAAAGTCATACAATATATTATAGTCAGTTAGTATTACCAAATCATGTAGTCAGTACACACAGAAAAGTCGGTATGAACAGTCTAGTCGGTTACAGAAGAAAGCAGTCACAAAACGCAGTATTCACCGAGCTATTTACCGAGTATTGTTTCATGGCTACCGAGTAGTAAAGTTAACTCACCGAGTTGATAATCACTGAGTGAAACGTTTTACCAGATACATTGAACCTGGACATGCACATGAAAACGTGTTACAAGATCGAGGCACATCTAACCGTTTTTACATTGGAAATTGCACTAGAAGATTATGTTTGATTGCAAGGTCAATCTAACCAATGAAATATTTTGTTTAGTTATTCATTTGAGGAATCTTTTTGTAAGATCAAAGCAATGAACTAGATCACCGTTGTAAGAGATCTATTTATACAGCATGATTTTAGGGTTAGATATAAGAGATGTGAGATATGTGTGTGTATGCATGAAGGAAGACTGTTACAGAGACATAGAGAGGTCACCGAGAAGGTTATCAGTGAACAGTCGAAGAACAGAGTAAACAAAAGGGTTTATCGAGTTACAATATGGGTTACCGAGGTATGCTACAAGCTAGGTAATCTTATTCTAAGCACATAGAATCTGCTATAGCATTTCAGATGTAAAGTTGTAGATATTTGTAAAGTCTTATTGTAATATTTTGAAGTTGTAAGAGAAACCTTTAACATGGTAAAAGACTCTAACCAAGTTTATAAATTGTAAATCCTCTAACCAGGTGCAGCATTTATATAGTGTTGTAAAATCCTTTAGTAAGGTGGATCTAATAGATCTTGATACTCCTAACAGGGTAAGCTATCAGAAATAGCTAAATGTAGCTCTAACCGAGAAATCTTTATTATTGCAGTAGTGAAGTTGTGGGTGCCATCCCCACCGCAGTTTTTCTCTCTAACCAAGAGTTTCTGCATGACCAAAATATATGTGTTATGGAGTGAATCATGTATGATTGTTATCTGTTTGTTTTAACTTTATTTTATGTTACTGCACTATTCTGTTTATGCATAACAATAAGGTTATTATTGAAGAAAGGTTTTGAATTACTGATTCACCCCTCCCCTCTCAGTAAATTAGCTTTCCATATTAGGCCTAACAAAAAAATGGTGCCACCAACATATGGCCCAATAGAAAGATACCTAGTCATCAAATAGGAAAAAATTCTACAAGATTTTGTCTTGCATCTCTCTCTCTCCTAGCATACACCAAGAATCTAACCAATATAGAATCTAACTCCTCCATGGAAATGTTGGGTAAGGTATCCTTCTATAAATCAATCATGTCCAATGCATCCAAGAAAGCATCCAAAGTGTTCTCCCAATCTGGCATGAGCTTCTACGAATTATGAACATGAATCAACAAAGAGACCAATTCATCTATCTGACTCTTCTTCAAAGAGTCCAACTGATTTAAATATTAAAAAAATCATTTTGTCTCTTAATTCTGCTAAGTGTAACCCACTGGCTTCACTAACATCAACCCCCAATAACTCCTCAATTGAGGCAAGGATCTTTGAATGAATATCATGAATAGATCCTTCCATCTCTGCACAACTCTTTTGTGTGCTCTCATAAGTTGATTTCTTCATGGCTAATGAACAATACCAACCATGGAAATCATATCTATCTCCATTGTGTAAAATATTCTCCCTGATCAATGTGGACATAGATATCTTCTTCAAATCTCTGAGGTGTGGAATAGTCTTCTCCTGAATCGGTCAGAATTATTCCCAAACTCCCTCCAAATATTGTATCCTGAATATATGCCCTATTATCCTATCAAAAGCCTAGACAAAATGAGTAAGGAAATCAGCTGCCCATCTCTTCGTATCCTCAATCCATTTCTCCACTTCTGAGAATGTATCTCTCACTGTCTCATAATGTGTATGTAGTCCATGATCAACTGCAATAGGGGAAATAAGGGTGGGATTCTCACACCTTATCCCTGCAATATACAATCTAAGTCTGATATTTTTTGCTTTGTACTTCTCTCTTTTCTCTATCTCTCGGTCCAATCTCTCACTGATTGCCTTGAGGGTATCACCAACCTCCTAAAATTCCAGCTCTTTTGTAGTATGGCCAAGGGCAAATGAAGTAATCTGTAAATCCATGTGAGTAGAAATGTCTGTCATCACATCTCCAATAGGAACAACCACTTGCGCAATCCGCATCCATGTCTCATCTCTTGCTATGTGTGACAAAAGCACATTTTTCTTAGGTTTTTTCTCCTTGTTGCTTCTAACTAAGTAATCATCAATGTCTTCAAAAGGTTGTGCCTCTATCATCTTCTTACTTTTCTCCATACTCTTCATCAGCCAATCAGGAATAGTGGCCATCTCCATACCATCATCGAGACACATCTCTAGATCAAGCTCTCTCAATGTCGAGATATCATCATCATCATCAAGATTATCCCTTGTCAAATCATATACATTCTTCCCCAAACTAACCTCCAAAAGGATAGTAGGAGATCTCGGTTGATCATCATCCTCATTAGGTGGAGTGAATGTAGCTATGACATGTAAATCTTGAACATTCTTTGGTTAAATCATTGTGTTGTAAAATTGCTTAGCCTCTTTGATATGTTTTGGCATTTCAACTTCCCTGATTGATGAAACACTGAGGGGTGGTGAAGGAATGATACTTTAATGCTTCCTTCTTGACCTCCTCAATCTTCTTCCCTCTAGCCTTGACTTCTCTTGGTGTGTTCTTGCTTCATTTGGGAGCTTGACTCTCCTCATCCACATGAATCCTGGTATCAATGATAGTCCTTTGATCATCCTCGAAAGTGGATTCCTCGTGTTTCATCTTTTCATAAGTGAAGGTAACACACATGTCAACTAACTTGTTCATCTGATGGTCTACCCATCCTCAGGAGAAAGTCAAGACCTCTCTCATCAATACATTCAACTCTGTTTCTTCTAGTTCTAACCAATTAGGCAATAAAATCACCTTCTTCATTTCAATATCATATTGTGGATGCCTATGATCCTTATCATCTGATACCTAATCAGAAATGAGGAAAATTCCACACTTCCTCATGAAATCCAGTGACATTTTGGACCACATTCTTCTCTTTACTGCTTGCTTGTCCAGTAGGTTGGCCCAATAATCTTCTATGTCTACCTTGTGGATGAACTTATCTCCCCTGATCCTTCCAACTTTCTTATCTGGATCAAAACTTTCTCTTCTCTTGTATGTTTCAAATCGATAGAATACAAGCTATTGAACTGTTGTGCTAGCTGCTATGGCAGGTTGGCAAACCTCCAATGTCTTCCCCACTGAAATAGGAAATGACATGCCCGTTCTATTCTTTTCCTTCTAGATAAAATCATATTCCAAAATTTGTCTCACCACTTCTAATGGGATCATTCTGTTAATAGGATACCTAGGAAGCCTGTAAGGTTCAGATTGAAATCCATGAATCCTTAGGTATATGAAAGTGGGAAACTGTATATACCACGATCCGTATTTCTCTATCAACTCCATTTCCTCCTTGGAAAACCTCATGTGGATTCTGCCTTGCAACATTCACATTATGTACATAGTGAATACATCATTCACTCTCTTATAATCTTCAATTCGATACATGTTCAGCTATGAATGGCACTCAACTCTTGAATTTTCCTTGTCCATTCCCGACTTCACCTTTGCATATCAATCCCTAGTAGGTAACAAATCATGCAAGAAAGTACACCAAATAGGAAGTCATGGCGAATGACCTAGGTTGCTCCACATTCCTCAGCTAAAAATCTAGATTGTCACTTATGATTTTAGACCAATTAATCAACATTCCTTTTAGACAATCCTGGATGAAATAGAACATCCATCCATCATATATTGCACTATGTGGCATCCCCATCACTCGGTTAAGTAGGAATATTAAATCACTTTATTCATCTTTGAAGTATGTGCACATGAGTGTCTTGGGAGCCTTGGAATGATGAGTGCTAGGATCAATCATCCACTCCTTGTTCACTATGGTCTTGCACGCATCCATCTTCTTCTTATATCTTTATTCATATTCATCCTTAGTTATATCTTTCATGTTTGCTCCATGTGAAATTTCAAACACTTCAACAATCACATCCTCGGCAAGGTAGGCAATGATGGCACCCTTAGGAGTTTTGATCATTTGGGAGTGAGGATCATAATATCATGCACACTCCAGGATAAGTTTGTTGCACTGTATGGATTACAGGAATCTGGTGGCCTGATAAATACCACTCTTCATAATGTTCACATAAGCTAGGGAAGGAATCTAGCTTCCAACTCCGAACATCCGTTGTTGCATTTGGCCCATGTTTAGGAAATGCATGTTCGTGTCTATAATCTCCTTCCATTTGGAAGACATCTTGGATTTTGGATAGAATCCCATCTCAACTATCCTCTATTGTTCTCTCATTTCCTTGATTCCAGACTTTCACATCGTACCTGTACAAAGCTATAAGTTAGAACTTCGAAAAATAAATCATAATAATCTATTTTCAGAATTAGGAAAGTTCTGATTTTTGTAAGTGTAAATAAATTTGGGAATGGAAATCAAGAATTTTGTCCATATTTAAACGAATTCTAAAAATAAAACGTAAATACATAAAATTAGGGTACAAGACCCTCACGAAAGCTCATAAAATTAATCATTTTTAGACTTAAGAAAGTCTGAAGAAACCTCCTTACACTTAGAAAATTAACCAAAAATAGAGTGCAAAGGAGTATACCAGATCAAGAAATGACTACAAAAAGGTGTGAAAAGGATATCTTTCACACAAAAAATATCTTAGGACACCCTTCCGAAGTCAACAATGGCTGCCAAAAGTCTGAAGACAACCTGCAATTGTGTAAATTAGTCCTTAAAATCATGTTGCAATCACTCAAAATGCAAAATATATGATGAAAATCAATTTCTTCAAGGCAAACATGGGTAAATCTGAGCATGTATGTAGGGATGGAAATTATAGTTAAGTCTGAAGACAAATCTAAAAATGGAATTTTCAGACCTACCAGCACCCTTGGGAATGAAGATAAACTCAAAAAATGGCCCTGAAATGAAGCAAAAATGTTTCCCAAGTAAAATCGCCTAGTTTGACAAGTGGCTGGAAATGATGATTTTCCAAAGACAACCCCTTATCAATGGAGTTTCATACCTGTAGCAACATGTAAATGATCTAAAAATACACACAAAACTCCACAAAATCCTCCCAAATGCAAATCGTCCAAGTTGGAATTGGCTGGGCAATGAAGAATGAAGTTTGAAAATTAATTATCAACCAACAATGGAGGTCACATAAGTCTGAAAAATGATGTTAATCAAGTCTGGGAACAATTATCAACAACTTCCCAACAATGGCGCCACCACCCAAGGAGATTCAATCACCAAAATGGAGGTAAATCCTCCCAAAACAAAAATTGCCTGACTCCTAAAATGGCGCCACCCTCCCAAAATCACCAAAGTCTAGAAAATGATGCTTCAAACACACTCAAATGGTAGCTAAAAAAAATCTCCTTGGCTGGGAATAGAGGAAAAATGAAAAATAAAACCAATCTTCAGCCAAATGTGTCAACTTGACACCTCACCAAAATTCACCAGCTGGAGGAAAAATCGCCTAAGCACACACTTGGCAAATATAATAATACTATAATGTTGGCCTCCCTCTTTTAAACTTCATTTCACCTTGAACTTTCACCACACAAGCAATGTGGGATAAAACATTTGTAGTTTTACACACTTATGGGGAAAATCAACTTGCCTTAGAAATAATTAATTTTAAATTTTAAATTGCAAGTCATTTATTAATTGTTAATTGTTTTTATTTTTTAAATAATCATCAACATCATTAAAAACAATTAAATTTGGGTCACATCATTAAAAAGATTTTAAAATTTTATCCAAAATTGGACCCATGGGGAAAATCGATCCCTATTTGGATAAAAAATCCAAAAAATAATTTAAAATTTCAAAAAAATGCACATTGGGAAAATTCAACCCATGTCTGGATAAAAAATCCGGACAAAATTTCATCATAAATTTCACAAAATTGCCTTCAAGGGAAAATCAACCCAAGTTGGGAGTCAAAATCCCAACTAAAATCATCACTTTGGCCAAAAAAAACACTGGGGGGGGGGAATCGATCCTAGTCTGGATAGCAATCCAGACTTAAAAATCTTCAATTTGTACTTGGTGGAAATTCGCACCAAGTCTGGAATCATTTTCCACACTAAAATCCACAAAAAGTTGTCATGAAAGCTCTAGTGGAAAATCAATAGTCATCAAGAATCCTCACTTAAGTCATCTGCAACTTCATCCACACTCCCTAGGGAAAATTCAAAAGGTAGTCAGGAAAATTCCAAACACTTAAACAAAATTAAATCATCCTGGTGGAAAATCGCCCTTAGTCTGGATTTTGAATGGGGAAAAATAGGGCATGTTTGGATTTCAAGGGAAATCCATGTCCAGTCTGGATTTTGGGTGGGAAAAATCATGGGTAGTCAGGAATATGAGGGGAAAAGTACCTCTAGTCTGGAATTTTGACCTTTTGACCCTTAGAATATGGATTTTCATTCGGAATATGATGATTTTTCCACTCAAACCCTCTAGGAAACTTCAAAATTCAATAAAACTCATTTGAACTTAGGCAAATTCACCAAAAATTTGAGTGAAAAACAAGGAAACTAAACGGGATATAGTGCAAAATAAACTTGAATAACTTCCTAGGAGTGAGAAAACAACTCCAAAAGTTCCTAAAACACCTTAGCACTTAAAAATCACCGACGTAAATGTTCAAAAACACGTTAACACTCAAAGGTTCTACACTTACAAAATTAGGATCATTTAAAATCTTAACTTTACGTGCTTGATCGTAGAACTTCAAAACCTTAAATGATAATTAGGCATGGTCAAAAAAATCTGAGACTCAAACATGTGAAATCAAAATTGCCGACTATGCTGCCAAAACCCTAAACTAACCAACGCGAAAAGAAGGAAAGAGGGGGTCCCCGTTTGCAAATGGGGCGATGTGTGAAAAGGTCACAACATCTGGAAACTCCAAGGAGAAAATGTTCCAGAACATTTCAAGATTAAAGCTCAATCCGACTCTTAGAATCTTCAATTAATCCTTGCATAACATAGCAAAAAGTTAGAAAATGTTGGAATCCAATAACACTGAGAGGGGGGGGGGTGAATCAGTGTTATACCAGAATGATCAATTTTAGCCTTATTAAAACATGCATACACCAACCAGTATACCAGTACATACAAGATTGAAAGAAGTAAAGCAACCAATAAGCCAATCACATAAATGAGAATCATAACACATAGATTTATACGTCTAAAACCTCAAAGAGGAAAAACCACGGTGGGATTTGTGACCCACAATATCAATCCACTGGCCATATGAAGAGATATTACAAAATATAAGGGGCCTGCACTTGCAAGAAGGCTTACAACCTAGAGCACATTGCTTAATAACAAAAGGAGCCTCGTGGACTACATATAAATCCAGACTACAATCCAGAGAAGTGTTGAACTGCTAAGATAACATCTTCTATGCCAGAATACAATTCTGGTTTAAGCTTTGTCTATTCTGGTTTGAAACCCTAACCCCTTTATCAAAATAACCCTTACATGAATTTCCTCACATACATAATCTCTCTGATATATTTTGCATCATATTACATTCGCATATCCATAATCTCTTATTTCATGTCCATATCAAAATGATCTATCCAACTGACCTATATACCCTATATAACTTATCATGTCTTATGTCGGCTTACAAAGATATACAATATCAATTTACATGTCATCCAGATAACATAAATGCATAATTATTAAAAATAATTGTCGATGTCAGATCCAAGAGATGTCGGCCTCCAATACCGAAAACCTTTTACTAAACCATGTCAGCCTGCATTGTCGGTCACCAAAGAAATCCTTTTGTCCTGCTGGTGCTGGTGTAGTGTGTGTGAAGTGCCTGCCAGTACACAACTGAACCAAAACATGAAGTCAGAACACAATACCATGTTGCCATCAATGACAACATAGTGAAACCAACCAATTGAGTGTCAATTTCCAACAATCTCCCCCTTTGGCATTGATGGAAACACTTATGTGAAAAATGGTCAAGGTTTCATCTGTCGGTTTCATCCTGCCTACTCCCCCTGAGCTGAATATTCATTAATGCAAAATACTCCACATTTCCATATCTCCATAACTCCATAAATCCCCCTAATGTGTACAACTCCTTCTATTTTTCACATCTATACCACTCCCCCTTTGACATCAATGCCATCAAAAATTCTAAAAAGAATGTCAAAGATCCAAAATAAACTATAAAATGAATATCCCAAAAATATCTTACCAGAGCTTAAGAAATTTCAAAATTTCTGGATAAGCCTTCTCCAATAGCTCAAGATAAGTATCCCAGCTAGTTTTTAAAGTACCAGAAATAGATACAAGTCCATTTAATATATGTGCAAATGACTCTTTCTCATTTACCTCTGTCGGTGTGGGCTTTCCCACCATATCCATACACTTTTTCTTATGTACACTGAGTGAATCCAACCGGAGACTCATCAAGCCTCTCAAAATTCTGGCTCTTCTTATAATTTTGTCCCTTTCCTTCTCAAGAACAAAAATTTTGTTTTCCAAAATCAAAATTTGACCATCAATTGATGTAGTCAATGAAATCAATCCATCAAAAGAATTAGCTATATTTGCAATTTTCTCCTGAAGTTCTTTTATCTTCTTATCCACATTAGTTGTAAGTATATCAATATTACAACATACCCTATAAATATTTGTACATTGCTTTACAGAATTTTCTATTAGTTTCAGCTTCTCATCAATCTTTTTCTTCTCAGATTCAATTACCTAATCAAATGCAGCTCTCTTAGCCTAGGTGAATCTCTCTAGTGCTTGCCAGTTTGAAATCTATTGTAAGGATTGAAAATCCTTTGAAATATGCTTAGTAATTATCTTAAGCTTGCCGGATGGGCTCGCTTCATTGTCAATCTTGCATTCTGAGACTAGTTTGTGTAAAACAGTGATTGATTGATCAATAATCCCTTTATCTATAGATCCCTCCTTCATTAGTTTTTGTGTTGCCATCATCATGAGTTTAGTAGGACTCATCTCTATTATGTTTTTATTTTCAATTTATGAGGTGTCAATTGACAACAATGATGGACCAACTACCTGTTCCTTGTCGGTTTCCCTTTCTTCTCCTCTAATGATTTATCCTTTATGATTTCCTCACTTGCACCAATGGCTTTGCCACTTGGTGCAGTTTGTGTAACTGTTAGTTCCTTTGTAGGAAATATAACCTCAACCTGTACATTTGTATCTGGAGGATTGTTATCCTCAATATTAGTATCCTGTACAACATTAACTTGTTCACTCTCTATATTAACCGGTATCTCAATATTTGTCTGTACATTTGTATCAACTGAGGGTTGGATTTCCACTATCTTAATGTTTTTCAAAACTGAGGGTGAATTACCCATAATCCCCTTTCCTTTTCCTTCAACCGGGGTATCTACAGTGTCTGTCTTAGATTTTGATGAAGTACCCATAATCCCCTTTCCTTTTCCTTCAACCGAGGTATCTACAATGTCTATCTTAGATTCTGGTGAAGTAAAGAATCATCTGTTCTCTCCAAGGAATTTAACCCATGTTTTTTGAGTCTCCTTTATTGTTTCATTTACCCTTCCTAGCATTAGACTAGTTATTCTATGTTTGTTATTAAAGACTTTTCTATCTGCCACCTCAAGTATTTTTTCCATTTCATTTGGAGAGATAGTAACCCAAACAGATAATACCTCTTGAATTTTAATATGCTTATATTCTTGCATAGTTGACAGTCTTCTAGCATCTAACATATTATACAACTTAGCCGGTATTTGATTTTCTATTTCTATTAAGGCTTTCTTATAAATATCCAAATATAATAAGATTGCTTCCTCTACCTCTCTTTGTTCATCCTCCTCTAAATGATCAAAATAAAACTGTGCATTCTTCAACATGCCATCCTTAGTGATTTCATCTACTAATTCTACACAAGTTTTAGGTGGAATGATATTCGCATTACCAGATTGAATAGCAATATCAGTGCCATTCTTCTTCTTTCTATTTGCAGTACCGGATATAGTTGAAGGTGTTTCCTTTGGTGCGTGCTTCTGTGTCGGTATTTTGAATGTAACCTTCCTAACCGGTTGATTTTTAGCTTCAACCTTTGTTTCCTCTATTTTCTTCCTAACAACCCTCTTAAATGCTAACGTGTGTCATCCTTAGATTTAGACTTAACAATAATAGGGTCAATGTGTACTTCTGGATTCTTCCTCTTCTTGCCTTTCTCTGGGATAGCATCAATTAATGCTTTGATGTCCTGTGAGACCTTATCCACAAATTTTCTTGCCTTTCCTTCCTTCTTCTCTCTTTTCTTCTAGTTGAACTCTGTTTCAACCTCATGTGTTTTCTCTTGTGCAGTACCACGGGACTTCTTTGCCTCATCAATAGGTGCATCAATCAACATTTTTGCATAGGAATCAAGAATTTGTGCATCCACCTCATAGCCCATTGCCTCAATCCAAATATTTTGGGGCTTAACTACTTTCATAAGTGTTTCATCCTTCTTTACCATGAAGCATATGTTAGTTGAATATTTTTCTACAATATGCTTAGGAACCCTTACCCTAGACCTCATAGATTTCTGGAATGCTTTGAAATATCCCCAAACTTTATCATCTCTCTGACTTCCTAAAGCAGCAATTGACTATTTCAATTGTCTCTCTACCGGGACGTCAAATGCCCATTGCCTTTTACCAAAACTAGGTGTATCATTCATGAAAAATAACATCAAGCAAACTATCAAGTTTCCATATCGGAAGGTTCCCTTCTTTTCACCCTTACGTTTTCCTAGGTTTATTATCAACTCATCTAGCATCCAACCGCATAGATCCAATTTCACATTTTCTCTTATCATTTTGTATGCGGGAACTGGAAACAGAATTCAGTCAGTTTGACTGAGTTACCTTATACCCAATGATCATGCTACCAAATCTGATGTCTGTGTCGGTAATAGTGCTCACTCTCATAGATCTTCTGTTAGATGTGCCGATGATTTTGTTCATGAAATTATTTGAAACCTTCTTGTCTGGATGTTTCCCAAGCGATGGTAAACCAGTGATTGCCCGGATGACTTCCTCGGTGATTTTGTAAGGTCTATCTAACCATATAAATTCTCCATGTACTCTGCTCAAAACGTACCTAATTATCTCATCTTCAAATTTTGGAATATCCAAAATACCGGTAAACCCTAAGTCTTCAATATGCTTGTATGTCGGTTTGATCTTTCCAGATTCTCCCATCAGCTCACTCATATACATACCCTTAATTTCTAAAGTTCCCAAGTCCTCAATGTGATAGTGAATATATTCTCTAACATCTTCTACATAGACAACTCCTTCCGGAACGCGATAAAATGCTCCAACCGAATCTTCCAAGGTAGACACATGTGAATACCGCTTGAAAATTGGCCTGGGATGGTCCTTGACCTCTACTACAATCGGTTTTGCAACAAAAATATGAATAGATGATGATCCTACTTCCATGTTTAAAGATAAATACCTTTTGATTGCTCTCAGTGAAAACCTTCAACAAATTCTTCCAAACGTCGATGAAATCGATAAAGAAGAAATTTGATTGCTCTATAATGCCTTGATCGCTCTTAGTCGCTCTGAAATCGCTCTGAATGCAAGGTGATCAATAATGAAGTGAATTTGACCTTTTAACCTCCATGAAAAACCCTAATCTTCCATTGATATAAATGACTGCCGGTAGAAGATACCAGATCTCGCACAGAACATATCCATGTCGGATAATCATATTCAATGTCTGGAACATCTTCCAGAACCTCTTCTTGGGGCATATGTAGCATCTTCATGAATTTTTCCTACCCCTAAGGCATCTTCCTCAATTACCAGATGAGCTACCTGGCGATGCAGGAGTAACCTCCTCTACTAGTTAAGTAAATGGTGCATTTCCATCTAATGATTGTTTTTTAGTCTTCCTAACCCATCTTTGAGTATGATCTTACCAGCTTTCACTAACCTTCTCTTTCCCTTTCTCATTTTATCCTCCATTACCAACCGGTGATTTTCTGTTCCTACATAATTTAGCAATATGTCCAACCTCATTACTTGCATAAGATGTAACATTGTTCCTTTGAATTGTTTTGCTAAAACTGGTGAAATTGCTTGACCTGCACTGATTAATCATATGTCCAAACTTTCCACATTCATAGCATTTAACATTCATTCTGCAATATTTTGTCTTATGACCATACTTATTGCATTTAGAACATTTACCGGGAGCAAAATCGAGGTTTTGATTTGCTCTGTTTCTACATTGTCTAGCCATGTGACCAAATCTATTGCAAACAAAACATCTACCATTAAATTTATAAGCATTAAATTGCCTTACCGGTGCCTTATGGTTTTGATCTTCATTAGCAGTACTGGAACTCTGTCCTTGCTCAAATCCAAGTCCACTGGAATCTCCTATCTACCTTTGTCTCTTCAATAACTCATCTAGTTGTGCTAAGCTAATCTTGAATTTTTCTTTATACTCACTTGTAGTAGTTAGATCTTCTCTTAGAATTATTATTTGTCTCTCAAGCTCTTGTTCATTGCTCTGGGATTGTACTAAATCAGTTCTCAACATATCATTCTCATGAACCAAACTACCACATTCTTCAAATTTGTTCTTTAGGGATACACCAAGATTTTCTTCTTTTTTATTTCGGTCCTCAATCTTCTTAGACATTCTCATAGTTATAGATTGCATTTCATTTTTCATAACCATGTTCTCTTGACTCAATTTCTGACATTGTTCCTTAAGTGCATCTTTCTCTTCATCATCCTTACTTTACAAAAGTTCCTTCCTTCTAGATTGAACAGATGATAGCCTCTCTTGTAGGACAAGAATGAACTCAGTAGAATTCAATTCATCTTGTAGCATTAAGTTCTTCAACCTTTCAGCATCATAATCTTCAAGTGCCATCTCAAGTTGCTTCTCCAAAGCCCTATCCATGGATTCTGGATTCAGGATCTTCCTCAAGTTGTTAAACTTCCTCTGAGGCACAAGACTCTAACACCAATTGTTGGAATCCAATAACACCGAGGGGGGGTGAATCAATGTTAAACCGGAATGATCTATTTTAGCCTTATTAAAACATGCATACACCAACCGGTATACCAGTACATACAGAATTGAAAGAAGTAAAGCAACCAATAAGCCAATCACATAAATGAGAATCATAACACACAGATTCATACGTGGAAAAAATCAAAGAGGAAAAACCATGATGGGATTTTTGACCCACAATATCAATCCACTAGCCATATGAAGAGATATTACAAAATATAAGGGGCCTGCACTTGCAGGAAGGCTTACAGCCTAGAGAACACTGCTCAATCACAAAGGGAGCCTCATTGACTACATATAAATCTAGACTACAATCCACAGAATTGTTGAACTACTAAGATAGCATCTTCTATCCCAAAATATAGTTCTATTTTAAGCTCTGTCTGTTCCGGTTCGAAACCCTAAACCCTTTACCAAAATAACCCTTACATGAATATCCTCACATGCATAATCTCTCTGATATATTTCACATTATATCACATTCACATATCCATAATCTCCTATTTCATGTTCATATCAAAATGATCTAATCCAACTGACCTATATACCCTATACAACTTATCATGCCTTATTTTGGCTTAAAAAGGTATATACAATATCAAATTACATGTCGGCTAGATAACATGAATGCATAAATATTAAGACAATTGCTGATGTCGGATCCAAGAGATGTCAACCTCCAATACTAATAACCATATTCTTAACCATGTATGCCTGCATTGCCAGTAACCAAAGAAATAATTATGTCCTGTCAATGCTGGTGTTGGTGTAGTGTCTGTGAAGTGCTTGTCGGTACACAACTGAACCAAAACATGAAGTCGGAATAAGATATCATGTTGCCATCAATGACAACATAGTGAAACCAACCAATTGAGTGTCAATTGCCAACAAAAAACAAATTTGAAAGGATGGAATCCAAAAATTATATCAAGATACCTAGTCACTGATTATCCATATGTGTGCAATTGCATTTATTACCTTCATGAGATTATTGTAAAGTTAGAGGATCCAGAGTGACTAGCTACGTGAGTTGTCCATACTCCAAAAGCAACCTGGATAGAGCCTTGCTATCAGTTGGACATGTATAGCCCTGGTGAGGTTATCGTTGTAATCTCACGAATAATTCTCCACTATCGGCTAGGCATCTATAGCTCGGGTGGAGTTACTCACATGTTCCCCTTGGCCAATTTAGATATTTCATTTCTTTGCATTTCTTTTCTTTCTTTCTAGATGATATTTTCCTTTCAAGTACTTTCATATTATGTCAATTCCTTTGGCTCCTAAGAAATTAGGCTTACTAGGGTTCAATAATTACAAAGGCGCTAAAGCAAGATATAAGATTTTTCACTAGCCTCAACTTCACCTGAAAATTTACAATAACTCAGACAAATTTCATGTGTAAAAAATAATAATCAAATGATGTCAGCATCAAGATACAATAATTATTTTCCAATCCTATCAAATATGGATTCAACCTATGATATAATGTACAAAAATAATCTCCAATTCAAAAGAACTTCATGAGGTATCATTCAAGAAATGGACCAAACAAAACCTAGCGAAATGCAAAGTGTGTCTTGAAAACAACTCCCACATCTCAAGAGGATATCCCTCGGAACTAACACCTAAGAAATCCAACCCAAACCTAAAGCAGAACTAGAAGTAGACATAAACTAAGGCAAACCGAAAGAAAACCTATTATAACTATGATACAAGGGGTAGGTGTCAAAAGAAACATAAGGCTGGAAGTAAAGCTTGAGGAATTGTCTATTGATGGGCAATGGAACATCCTCACCAGTTAAAATTCTCAGCTTGAATGTATTCTCTCCTAGTATCTCAACAATCTGGCAGGGGCCTTTCTATGATTTATCAAATTTATCCTGATCTCCCCTCCTTTCGTGGGATTTATCCCAATATAGAACTAGGTCAGAAATTCTAAAGGCTTTTACTCGTGCTTGTCTGTCAAACCATCTCTTAACTATGCCCTCATTTTTGGCAAAATTCTCTAATGTCCTGTCTCTCTTCTCTTCTAAATTCATCAATTGTGTCAATCTTGCTTGCACTTTTTCTTCGCCTTTCATGTAATCTTGGATAAATCTCAATGTAGGAATTCTCAATTGTACTGGGAAGACAACCTCTTGGCCATATACTAGGAAATATGGGGAAGTCCCCAATTAATTCTTCACTCTTGTTCTATCTTCCGAAAGGGCGAATCTCAATGTGTGCCAGTCTTTTGGATTTCTCTCTAGCAATTTGTTGATCATACGTAGCAAATTCTTGTTCGTTGATTCGACTAATCCATTACCCTGAGGATAATAATTCGATGAAAAATTAAGGTTTATACCATATTCAAAAGCCCAATTCAAAATTTTTAATGGTGTGAAAGAAGAACCATTATCACAAACAATAGCATATGGAAATCCAAACCTGGTAATGATGTTCTCCTCTAAAAATTTAATCACAGCATCAGTTGTACATAACTTCAAAGTTTGAGCTTCTAACCACTGAGTATAGTAATCAGTCATGGTTAAAATGTACCTTTGTTGCATGGAGGAAGGTGGACTGGTCATACCAATAAAGTCGATACCCCACATAGTGAAAGGTCTAGACTCGATCATGGGCTGCAGCGGCATCACTGGATTCTTCTCTTGAACATAATCTATCTAGTATGTGTGACAAGTCTTCACATGTTCATGAGTATATCAAAACAAAGTAGGCCCGTAATATCCTGCTCTCAAAATTTGGTGTGCAATAGCCAAACTAGCACCATGACCCGTCCCAATTTTTTTGTGAAAATGCTCCATAATTTGTTTCGCTTCTTCTTTGCCAACACATTGCAAAACTATTCCTTCATGATTCCTTCGGTATAAAATTGAGCCTTGTAACATAAAATTTTGACACTTCAATCTTAATGCTCTCTTCTGGGTGGGGCTCATATGTGTGGTTCAGTAAATAGCAAACAATATCTGTATACCATTCATCTATGGTGACATCTTAAATTGCAAAGACTTGTTGGACAAATCTGGGTCCATCTGCTGCTAAAGTTTGCGCTAAGGCTTGTCCTCTAACAAGTCTCATTGGTTGGATCTCGATGTCATACTCTTGGATAGTGGCGACTCACTTTCCTCTCCTTTCTCCCAATTCATTATGCATAAGGAGCGTCTTAACTGTTGCATCTAGTACAATGGCATAAACTTTTATCCTCAAAATGTAATGTCTGAATTTCTTTATTGCTTTCACCAGGCCATAAGCCTATTTCTCTACATTTGGATATCTTCGCTCCACATCTTTCAACGGTGTGCTCATAAATGCTATGGGATGTTCATCTTTATCTTCATTCTTTTGTGCAAGAATTGCAGCACATGTATGTTCAGAGGCAAAATAATACAAGTGGAAAGGTCTTGTATAATCAGGACTGACTAGAATAGGAGCCTCAATGATGGCTAACTTGATATCTTCAAACGCTTCCTTAGCTTTTTTTGTCCATTCCATATTGGCATCTTTCTTCAACATCTCATTCAATGGTCATATTATCTCCGCAAATCCAGAGATAAATTTTCTCACAAAATTAATCTTACCTAAGGACTTCAGTTCTTTCTTACTAGGTAGGAGGTTGATCTTTGATATAGTTTCAACTCTTTCTAGATCAATAGAAATTCCTCTCTGAGATAACATGTCCTAGCAATTTTCCTTCTGTAACTCCGAATATGCATTTCTTGGGATTAAGAGATATCTTGTATTTTCTACATCTTTGAAATACCTTTCTCAAATCTTCAATGTGACCTTCTCTTTTCCTTGAGAAAACTATAATGTCATCCATATAAATAATGATGCATTTTCCAATCAAATCCTGAAATGCAATGTCCATTTCTCTCTGGAATGTGGCTCCAGCATTGATTAAGCCAAATGACATCCTTCTATATGCAAATGTACCCCACTTTGTGGTGAAGGTTGTCTTCAATCTATCTTCATATTCTACCATCACCTGGTTATATCCTAAATATCTATCCAAAAAGGACATCATCTGTGATCCATTCACAATTTGTAAAACCTTGTCCAATGACAGAAGTGGGTAATTATCATTTTTTGATGCTCTATTCAAATTTCCAAAATCAACATAGAGTCTTATCTCTCCATTCTTCTTTCTAACTCGGACCAAATTGGCAACCCAGGTCGAGTGTCGCACAGGAAAGATAATCATGGCTGACAACAATTTTTTTACTTCTTGATATATGAGATGCTCCAACAAAGGGTTCACTGGCCTTTATCTCTGTCTAAATGGATTACTATCTGTCTTCAAGGGAATTCTATGTGTAATGATTGATGTATCTGTAGACACCCAAAATTGTCCAGTCTAATTAAATAAATATTTTATTTATTTAATTATCTAAGCTTAATTCTTCTATTAATTAAATAAATCTTTATTTATTTAATTAATTCATTTATCCTCTTCTAGCCTTATTTCTCATTTAAATAAATACATTTATTTATTTAAATTATCCTTTTCCTAAATTAAATAAATATCTTATTTATTTAATTATCTCACTTCTTCTATTAATTAAATGAATCTTTATTTATTTAATTAATTCATTAACCTTTTCTACCTATGACACATGTCATTCATCTCTTAATTCATACACTACCTACACCTTTCATTATTTTATTATTTCTTTTACCTACCCTCTAATCATAGCCGACCTCCTTTTACACCTCTCAATCTTATCCCTCCATTTCATATAGTGTCTTCTATATAAGGAGATGCTTCCTTCATTATCAAACGCTAACTACTTGGCATATGCGATCCTACTTGCAACCACATTCCATTCTTTGTTGAGCTCTTGTGCACATAAAATCTAAGAGCAAATATATCAAGCAAGATCAATGGAGATAGGAAGAATGGAGATCCAAATCCTATTGGACATGTGATGGTATAATCTTTGTGATTTCGTTTGATTTGCATTGTCTTAGGTAATCTTCATATGTTATGGTGGATCTTTGTTGTTGTTAGGCTAGGGTTTTGTGGTTGAATTCATTTAGCCTTTCAATATCATTATTATTGTTATCCATTTTCACCATATACAGTATCATATGTCTTCAAATAATCATATCCTCATTCAATCACATCGGAAAAATATCTCATGTTCTTCAATATGCCTCCCCTTTCACTTGGTGTGCATGCTCTCCCTATGAACATATTTTTAACTTCTTCACTGTTTCCCAAATTCACTGTTTCATAGGTACCTCCACTTGAGTCATGTGGTCTTTCTACTTTCATCTTATCTTGATAAAATATTCTTTCCAGCTCTATTATTCCCTTAGGAATGACATTCATCTTCAAATCTAAGATACCATCAAAATCATATTTTGCTTCCTTGGCTTCCTCTTCATCAATAATCAGACTCAAGAAAATATTTGTGTTTGTCAGAAAATCCAATATATGCTTATCATCTTCAAAAACCTAGAAATTGGTGACATTGTCTGGGACAAATGGAGCTGATGCAAGCTCCACTGTAAACTTCTTCAATCCTTCCATGGCAATGGGTGCCAAGGAACTAGCGACCTGTGCAAGTGCATTTGCCAACTATTTTTGTGATCTGTATACTGACTTGATATTAAAAACATCAAAGCTTTGGTTGAGATCCCATACTGTATTGTGGTATCTTGTCAATCTTTTGTCATGGTAGATATATTGTTTTCACACTTGTCTCACTACAACCTCTGAATCCCCAAACATATGTAAAATCTTCACTTTCTTCTAGATGGCTAACAACAATCCATGAACTAAGGATTCATATTCAACAACATTGTTCGTACATGGAAAATGTAATCTATGAGAGGCCAAATAAGATTCCCTTGAGGGACTAATCAATTCAAACCCAGCTCCTGATCCTCTCTTTGACTTTGAGCCATCAAATCTCAATGTACAAACTTGATCTTCGTCATGTATTTCATCTTCTTCAATTTTATCTTTAATTCCCTCATCTGGCTTGGGTGAGGCCTCTTTAATCTCTCCAAGTGTCAAAATTTCAGGAATTCTTTTGTGTATTTGATTTAAAGCTATCTTGCACATTGCGCAGGAGAATTCGGAATGAGCGACATTGTGAATTCTCCACCAATTAGGCAACAATTAGTCTTGGATGCAAGCACGGTTGCCTAACTCAACTCCCTATTGAATATTCTTGAATACAAATCCTTGGAAACTTTCAAACATATCCACTTTTTCATTTGTATCATGATCACTTTCTACTACAACTTCCATGGAATTCACAATCTCTTGGTTATCTTCTATCTCTTTTATTGAGCTTTGAAGCATTAAAATCTCTGCAACTTTCAGTCTGTAATTTTCCAAATCAATTTCTATGAAAATAATCTCATTGTTTTTCCCATATTTTGTTATCATGAATCTTAATCTAGGGGTACTGTCAATCTTAACCTGGTTAGGTACACCTCTCCAGGGTAGGCACATGTGAGAGAAATTAGTCGAAAAGTAACCATTCAATCTCCTTGACCAATCTCGACTCAAAAGCATGCCATATCCATCTAGAATGTCTACAACTAATATATCTATGAAGTGTTGGACTCTTGGATCTATAGCCAACTGCATATGAATATTGTTTAACTCTCCAATCATAGGTACCTCTATCTTATCTAACTGTGTAACTCTTTTACTAGTCTGTGTGGGAATGAGATCCATTTTCTCGCATATAGATTTTGGCATCACATTAATTGAAGCTCCATAATCTACCAAACAATTGTGTAGAAGCTTGCCAAAAATTCTTACTGAAAGTAAGAATGGGGTCGGCTCATCTTGGTATTTTACTGTTGGCTTATCCCTATGAACACTTTCTTTGGAAACTTCACCATTTTTTATTGTATCTTCTACAGAAGCAATCTCACTCTTTAGAAAGATTTCACTCTTGGTGGAATTTTCAGTCATAACTGGTGAATCCTTAACTTTCTTTACATTATCTCTTGTGAGTAAAGTCTTGCCTTCTAACATCTCTTCTTTCTTTGGCACGGCTAGTGCATTGGATGATCCTTGAATTACATGCACCGTATCTAGAAATTGTTGATCATTTGGCTCATCATGAACCGCATTTATGCTAGCCTGATGAGAATTTGTAGTACCTCTTGGAATGTTGGGATTTGTTGGAGCCATAGCTTTTCCTGCAGTATTTTCGCTTAAACCACTTATCAATGTGTCTCTAATCTAAAGTAGCCTCATCATTTCAAATAGTGGTAGGCTTACCTTGACTTTCTTAAATTCTTCTAACACACATAGACTCAACCTCTTCAACTCTTCTTTTGGAGGAGGAACATTATTTTGTTTGTACTCAGGTGAATCTTGTGGATATCTTGGTGTATTGCAGGCATTTGGATTTAGTGGAGTAGCAAAATTATTTGGAGTAATAGAAGTAGTTAAAGGCTCTTGATTTCTTTCATTCCTCTAATAAACTCTAGGTCCTAAATTTCTAGATGACTAATGAAAAACTTCCTTTATTCCTTCAACTAAAACACTGTTATTCAATGGTGAAAAATAGTAATCTGATTCTTCAATAGGTTCATTGGCTGAAGTAGGTGGGAACTGGGAACCAAGCAGAACCATAGGTCCATTAGCCAATTCTGGAGGAAATATCCTGCTCTGTTCACATCTTAAACTTTCTTCATAAACTGGAGGAAATTTGAAATCCTCAATAATTAATGCTTGATCATATCTTGTGGTGGGGACAATTCCATATCCCATTATCAGAGTACTCTCTGATGCTTCACTATTATGCACCTCATGTTGAAAAATATCATCTACAACCTTGAATTTGGGACAATGTAACTCCGAATGTTGACTAGTGTTGTGTAATCTATAGCAATTTGATAAGGCAACCTCCACAAGGAAGACCCTATCAGTCGGTCGACTCTCCAAAGTTGGCGGATTGTCAAGAGGTGACACCACATTTCCATTGTTGGGTGCAATGTTCCACATTTTCTTCTGAGAGTTTTGATTATTATCATGATATCCTTGGTTGTTACTATTTTGATTGTTGCTTTGGTAACCCTGATTGTTGTTTTGATAATTTTGATTATTGTTCTAACAGTTTTGGTTACCACCTTGGTAATTTCTACGCATACTGTAGAGCCAATTGTTCTGATTCCTCAAATGAGTAACCTCTATAGATAACTTCTTTACCTGGTCTATCAACTCTTTCATTTCTTCCTTCTCCTCATGTCTCCTCATGGATGTCACAACATTTTGAAGGTACACTAGATGTGTGTGCAGAGATTGAGAAACAGGTGTTCCTAGATGGAGCACCAACTGATTTGATGATTGAACTACTGGATACATCAGTTGTGGAACTTGATTCATTATCGATGTGTGATGCACCAAAGCTTGACTTAAATTCTGGATTTGATTTGTAGCCGCAAGCGACCCCAAATTGATCAAAGGTCCACTAAGATTTTGACATAGTACCTTACTAATTTCTATTACCTTTGCATATGCTTCATTCAAATTTGTTGGAGAGGGATTAGTCCGCACAAACATTGTTGTAAGTGGATGTAGAGAATGATATTATATATCTCAAGCATTTGGAATAAGATAACGAGTTTGTAACCTTGTATAAGCCTTTTGAAACCGATTGTTGAATGAATTAATAGGTTAGTGCTCTTGTCTTTTACATTCAACAAATTGTCTATGCAACTCTGATGGGGAAATTTGGATACCAAACTTTCCAATGAACGCATCCTTCAATTCCTCCCATGAGGTGATGGATCCTTCAAGTAAATGGATGAACCAGTAATACGCCTCTTCTCCCAAGGAATAAGGGAAAAGTCTACAAGCAATATCTTTATACTCAATCGGTCTGTTTCTCAAATGGTCTTCAAACATCTTAATGTGATCTTTCGTCGTTCGGTTCAAATCATTAGCATTGTACTTCGAACAAAAATTCTCTGGATTCTTCGACATATCATTTATGTCTTCAAATGCAAGCAGTAATGGGTTGGAGACTAACTAGATAGCACTATTTAGTGGAGGCCCCTAATTCTAAGCCATTTCTTGATCTTCTTGCTAAAACTATTGGTCTTCCTCTTGATCTTGATCTCAAAATAGAGGATTTTGAAAAATGTAATCTCCTCCTAGCACATCCTCTTGTTTGAATAATCAGTCTCTATCTACTCTGTAAGAACTTGGTGAAGCCTCTCCCGTCTTCCAAATCTGGATCTACGAGGAGATCCCAATTCACAATGTCTTTGTTCTCCTAGACCTAATCTTAGTGATAGTTCTGATACTTAATGTTAAGTATAGATGCCAAGCTGATAAGATGAGAGGGGGGGGTGAATCATACAAACTTAATCTTCCATAAAAACATCAGATTCAACCTCGGTAACATATACTTCAGTGATATAACCAAAATTGTTAAACATGCAAACTCAAAAGCATATAAACATCATAAACCTCATAACACCAGATTTAACGTGGAAACCCAAATAGGGAAAAACCACTATGGGATTTCGGACCCACTAAGAAATATACTCTTCTAGAGTATGCTCAGTTAAAAGCAAATCCTGTTAAAGATTACAAACACATTGCTAGATGTGACCCGGTTAAGGGGTTTCCCTCAGATCTGTTAGGATCTTCACCTTGTTAGTGACCTAGTTAAAGGATTTCAAACACTCAATCAAAATGTCACCTTGCTAGAGGGTTTTACAAATAAGACTGTTAAGTCCACTCGGTTAAGAGATTTTCTGTCACTTCACAAAATAACAGTAATAAAACTCTATCTGCAACTTCACATCTAAAATACTAAAGCAGATTCTTATTTGCTCAATACAATCTAGACATAGAACTAATCTTGTCCATCTGTTGGACTCTATACTCTGTTATACAAATAGTTCTTCAAGCTTCTATGCTTGGTAATTACTATGTAGCATCCCTGTGCATACACTTGCCTGCATACATTGTTTATCAACAGTTCCCTATTTATAAACAATTGCTAACCGCTTAATCTCCTTGATCACATTTCCCATGATCAATCATAGCCATCAGATCTTCAAACTTTGACCAGGTTCAATGTATTCTTCGATCAGAAAAATGTTGTACCCCGCCTTGGAACTTACATACATTTCTTGGAACTTGTGCTAGGGTATGCAGTTCAATCTGTGCTGTAGATCTTCTTGTCGATTTTCCTTTACTATAGATTCTTTAACAAACTTTATGCACGACATACCAATCATTTAATCAGTTCCAGCTCATCAGCTCCCTTCATTAAATAACGCATGTAACCATTTGATGCATTCTGTTACAACTCGGTTACAACTCGGTAAATACTAAACTTTACTCGGTAGACACTCTATCTTCATTAACCGATAGCGATAACCTTAGGGTTTACCGACTAGGTTCTTTAGGGTTTACCGACTAGGTTCTTTGCTCAGTAACATAGTATAGTATTAACCTTACAATAAATAACATATGTATGATATCAAAACAATCTAAACATCATGATCTCATCATTGTCTAACTCGGTAATAGTTGCCCATTGAATAACTTATTCATCCCCTTATTCATCATATTCTTTCTGTGTCTTTTACCGACACCTTTATACTCATCAAATCATACTTCTCATGATATGGCAACATCATACTGATTTAGAAAATCAATATCTTGACATCAATGACAAAATAATAATATTAAGACAGTAAATCATCCTTAATCAGTTATATCCATAATCATCAACAACCTTCTCAATATCCTTATTGAAATGCCAACAATCTCCCATTGTCTGTTATAATGCCAACACTTAGACTTCTCTGAAGTCTTTCAGGTGAAGAGGAATTGATTGGATCCAGCGTGACCTATCTAGGATCAATCCATATTTTTTGTAATTCTTGAGCAGGTAGATCCCTTTCAATTTGTGCTTCAATTTGTGTGTTGATCCTTGTAACTATATCTTCTTCTTTGTTTAGTACAAATGAAACTTCAATATATTGTGGTGCACTTGTTTTCACTTCCCAAGAAAGGTTGTTCAAACTGGATATGATATTTCTTTCATCTTCCTAGTTCGGTTGTTGGAACTCAAGTTCATCTATGTCAATCTCGTTACTTCTATCAGGATCAGGCAACACCATTGTGACTCATACTAGACTTTGAAATCTTCAACTGGTTTAATTTCTTCTCTTCTGATTAGTAGACTGGTTCTTGCGATCAAGTGTTTTAGGAACAATGACGATCGAAGGCAAATTTCCCAACCGCTCTTCTTTATCAATAACTGCTCTTACTCGTCTAAATTCAGCGTAACTACTTTGGTTTATCCAAGCAAGAGTGTTGAATTGTGAAACGATATCTCTTTGTTCACCTTGAATAAGTTCTTCTTCAGGCAACACCATTCCAGGACATAATCTTCAAAAGGTAATTGCAAAGGCCCTCCTAGCGCCAAAAGATGTTGAGCGCAAAGGAGGGACAAAAAGTCCTAGATAACTCCTTGCGAATATGAAATGATATGATCTACAGGTCAGTTGTTCACGACTTGATAATGATCAACCCTCCTTCTAGCGCCAATTTTGTTGATGTGTTTTTTATGCACATATGAACACAGAATAAAATACCAAGGTATCTTATCCTTGTTAATGTGAGGATCTAGTTAACACTAAGAGGGGGGGTAAATCAGTGATAACAGTAAACTGCAAACATTCGCCAATTTGAACAATACTTAACAAAACAATTCATAACCAGTACCTTTAGTTGATCAAACAATCACCAAAACAGGTTTACCAAACTAATATTGGTAGAAATTTAAGTGTTCATCATAAAGAAAATATAGTAAAGACATCAAATGCATAATCCATCACAACATGAACACAAAGATTTTTCACGTGGAAACCCAAACGGAAAAAATCATAGTGGAAATTGGTACCCACAAAATATTTCCACTCTTTCAGAATGTGCCCTGTTAGGAGCCTAGCCCGGTTAGGAGCTTTACAACAATGCCTGGTTAAGAGAAGACCCTATTAGGAGTTGTGCCTGGTCAAGGGATTTTACAACTAAGCTTTGTTAGGAGTAACCTCATTGGAGGATTTAAACTCTCAAGTTGTTGAGCTACCCAGTTAAGGGATTTTAACAATCAGGCCTGTTAGGACCTACTCGGTTAAGGGATTTTAATGTTGCTACAACTATTAGGAAACAACATATAAAATAATCTACACTCAGCATTTCATAGCTTTCTATTACAAATCCTTGTTAGCTCCAATCTTCTTCTCTCATGTAGACATCTCAATCTGGTTCGGCACACACACACTTCTCTGATTACCAACACACTTAACCTTCTCAAACTCGACCTAAATACAGTTTACAATTAGGTCAGTTATAAAACCCTAACCTACATTGAATCTACATCATAGATCATATCAGATCATTACAAATAATTACAGATCATCATACATCATTACAACAATTTACAAGACAATTACAGTCATTGAATGATCATAACTCATCATTGCACATCGATATGATAAGTTGTCAAACCTTATCACATAATCACTATGCTGCTTCCCAAGAAATTCGATCCTTGTACACACCAAAACAATATCTTCTCTTTTCACATGAATTCTGACATGTCATCATCAACTTATGAATATGAAAAGAATCACTGCCAAACCATAAATTATCACTAGTCACCGATCTTGATATCGGTTCTCAAACCCTAGTTGTTTATACAACAGTCAATAACAAACATGATGCAGTTCAATTCATAGACTCATTATGATGTCATAAGCACACATTCCAAACCACAACACCTGACTCAACAAGGATCTCTACCGCAACCATCTCCTTCTTTGTTCCTGCTTACCAGTTCACTGCTACTTGACAATTTTTCTTTCCAGCTCAATCCAATTCAATCCATTACCAGTTAGACTTAGATGACATACCAAGCATAAACAAACATGGACAAACATGGTTTCCATCATTGACAACACAAATAACTGATCATCAAGTATCATATCCTAATTATATCATCACAAACAGTCCTTTACCGATATACCATCATCTCCATCAGTTATGCCAACATTCCAACAATCTCTCCCTTTTGCATTGATGGCAACACAAAAACTCATCATGAATCTTGTTATATCATTGTCTATTCGCCAGTTCTTCCACTTTGCTCTTTATTGCTCTTATCATAGTCCTGTCATCAGTTCTTCCCCTTTGCTCTTTATTGCTCTTCTCCCCCTTTGACAATAATGTCAAAGGTGCAAAGGCATCTTCTATCATCATCTCAACTTCCCCCCCTAAGGAGTAGCCCACTTCTCATCAATTCACAGTGAAAGATATTCAATGAATCCACTTGATTGATGCATCACCAGCATCCTAGTTGATCTTGGGTAGGGGAATAACCCCTAACTTACCTCAGAGATATTCAAACGTAGCCTTAGGCAATGGCTTTGTGAATATATTAGCCAGTTGCTCTTTACTTGACACATGCTCCAATCTCACTTTCTTTTCATGTACTCTTTCTCTCAGAAAGTGATACTTCAATTCAATATGTTTGGTCCTTGCATGCAATACCGGGTTCTTAGAAATGTTTACAACACTAGTGTTATCACAGTGTATGATCACCAGTTCTGTCATATCTTGCTTGAAACCTTCCAAGACATGTCTCATCCAAATAGCTTGTGTACAATTCATGGATGCATCCACATATTTTGCTTCAGTTGTAGACTGAGATATACAAGTTTGTTTCTTACTGGTCCAAGATACCAGTCTTCCACCTAGAAAGAATGCACCACCGGTTGTGCTCTTCTGGTCATCTACATTCCCTTCCCAATCAGCATCAGTGAATACCTGCAAAGAAAAATTGCCTCTATATGGATACCATAATCTATAATCAATTTTCCGTCTAAGATATATGAATATCCTCTTCACTGTTGTCATGTGTCTCCATAGGGATCTTCTGAAATCTTGCTACTAAACCAACTGCATGGGCAATATCCAGTCTACTATGAACAACATAGTGCAATTTTCCAATCATGGACTTGTATTCCTTCTCATCCACAAAGGGTGAATCATCCTCTTTTGACAATCTATAACTGGTAACCATAGGTGTTCCAACCAGTTTACAGTCTTCTATTCCAAAGGTATTTAACACTTCCTTCACATACTTGGACTGATAGATAAAAATTCCACCTTTCAGCTGTTGGACCTGCAATCCAATGAATTTTTTTATCTCACCTATAAGAGACATCTCAAATTCTTTCTTCATCTCATCTGCAAAAGTCATACTCATATCATCATTTTCACCAAATATAATGTCATCAACAAATACTTATGCAATCAACATCTTGTCTCCTTCAGTCTTCAAATAAATATTGTTGTCCTCACTGGTTCTCTGGAATCATATCTTTATCAGATGTGCATGAAGTCTTTCAAACCATGCCCTTGGTGCTTGATTCAATCCATATAATGCCTTATGCAGTTTGCATACCATATCCTTGTCTTCTATCAATGTAAACCCATCTGGTTGTTCAATATACACCTCTTCTTCAAGAATACCATTCAGAAATGTTGACTTTACATCCATTTGATAGACTTTAAAGCCTTTAAATGTTGCAAATTTAAGTAGCATTCTAACTCCTTCAAGCCTAGCAACCGGTGCAAAGGTCTCTCCATAATCTTCACCTTCTTCTTGTGCATACCCTTTGCATACTAGTCTTGCCTTGTTTCTAACAACTTCTCCATCTTCATTCAACTTGTTTCTAAATACCCACTTTGTACCAATTACATTTCTATCATCAGGTCTAGGAACAAGTGACCAAGTGTTGTTTTTCTCAATCTGATCAAGTTTTTCATTCATTCCATTTAACCATTCATCATCCTTAAGAACTTCTCTAACTGTCTTCGGTTCAACTGTAGAAATCAAACAAGAGCTTTCTCTTATTTTCCTTCTAGTCTGCACTCCAACATTCTTGTCACCTATGATCTGGTCTTCAGAATGATTTAACCTTATATATATAGGAATTACTTGTTCTAGTTCAACAACCTCTTCTTGTTCTTCATCTTCTTCATCTATCGATTGAGCTTCTTCCACTTCATTGTTCTGCTCAACATCTTTCTGTACATTTGATTCAATAAACACAAGTTTTTGTTCATCATTTGTTGGATCAGATTTGTTGGTATCAGTAGTTTTATCAGGAAATTCATCAATTATTACATTCACACTCTCCACAATCTTCTTTGTCCTTTTATTGTAACACTTGAAATATTTTCTCTTAGTGGAGTATCTAAGAAATGTTCCTTCATCACTCTTAGCATCAAATTTACCAATATAATCATCTCTTTTTATAAAACATCTACTGCCAAAAACTTTGAAATAACTAACACTAGGAGTTCTACCATACCATGACCCATAGGGTGTCTTATCATTACCTTTCTTCACCAGTACTTATTTCAATGTGTATACAACTGTGTTGTCTACTTCTCTACAAAACATCTTGGGTACATCTCCCTGTATCAACATAGTTCTTGCAGCTTCAACAATGGTTTGGTTTCTCCTTTCTACAATTCCATTCTGTTGTGGTGTCCTTGGAGCAGATAATTGCCTCTTTATTCCTTTTTCATCACAATATCTCACAAACTCATTTGATGTAAACTCTCCACCCTGGTCAGATCTCAGGCACTTAAGATTCTTACCGGTTTTCTTTTCTACTAAGGCCTTGAATGCCTTAAACTTGCTGAAAGCATCTAACTTTTCCTTCAAAAAAGTAACCCACATCATTCTATAAAAATCATCAGTAAATATCATGAAATACTTGTCACCATAAAAACTTCTAGTCCTCATAGGACCACATAAATCAATGTGCACCAAATCTAGAATATGCTCAGAAGAAAAAGATTTGCTCTTAAAAGAAGATGTAGTCATCTTACCCAACTGACATTCTTTACACAACACATTGTCTGGTTTAACAAGTTGTGGCACACTTCTCACCATACTAGATTTGCTAACCTTAACCACATTATCAAACTTCACATGACAAAACCTTCTATGCCATAACCAGCTATCTTCAACCTTAGAAACCAAACAACTGTTCACATTAGCATTCAGATGGAATAAGTTACCTTTAGTTTGCTTACCAGTAGAAATCAGTTCTCCTTTGCATCCTAAATTCCCGCAAACTCCATTCTTAAACTCAAGATGATAATCTTTGTCATTCAACTGACCAACACTCAACAAGTTATGTTTTAAACCTTCAACCCAAAATACATCATCAACATTACTTGTACCATTCAAAGAGATGGAACCTTTACCTTTTACCATACAAGGTGAATTGTTTCCAAATATTACTACACCACCATCAAATTCTTTAAGAGAAATAAACTTGTTCTTATCACCGGTCATGTGGTGTGAGCAACCACTATCAATAATCCATTCATTACTATTGTCAATGTGAGATACTAAAGCCTTCTTATCAGATAGCTCTTCCTTAACATCAACAAAGAAAATCTCCTCATTGTCTTAATCCTCAGATTCCTCATCAGTAGCACCTTCATCAACTACAACATAACACTGTTTCTTCCCTTTTCCCTTATATTTTCTAAACTTTTCCTTTTGATCATTATTAGGACAGTGTGCAGCAATGTGTCCTATCTTGTTACAAGAGAAACATTTGAGAGGCAACTTACCTTTGTACTTACCAGTGCCTCTAGGAAGTCTTTTAGCCAATAGAGCTTCAAACTCCATCAGATTACCTTCATCATCCATATCAAGTTTAACTTGACCTACATTCATGACTTTGACAAACATCTTTACCTTTTCTCATCGATACACTAGATACAGATGCTTTAAAAGTAGATTATGTCTTAGGTACACTGTTATCAAAAATATTTAACTCAAAAGAAATGAGCTTACCAATCAAAGAATCAATAGTAACCTTATCCTTAGTAACTGACCTCAGCTCTTGAATAGAAGACACTCTGATTCCATAGGCAGGTAATAGAGTTGTAAGCATCTTACTCACAATAGTATCTTCATCTACAGTACCACCGACACTTTTGATTCCACCAGCAACCTCTTTAATTCTCTATACATACTGAGTAATATTTTCTCCTTCCAACATTCTCACATCATCAAACTTTCCTCTAAGACTCTCTTCTTTAGCCTTTGAACATGCTTATCACCACCATAGTTTAAAGCAGTCTCTAAACCATGGACATCAATATATTCAGTATTAGCCAATGTACTTACTATGGCTTCCAGTGCTTGAATGTTTTCTTGCTACTCCTTCAACTGATCTGTAGTTAGAGGACCAGTAGGAGGTACATACTGATTAATAACATATTGTCGGAACTGAGCACCCATACCTTTGATATATATCTTCATTCTATCACTCCATATCCGGTAGTTGTCCTTAGTGAATTTGGAACCCTCCTTCTTCACCATCTTCCTTGGATCTTTTCCTTAAATGGTTAAGTTTCTACACAAAGAGGACCTAATGCTCTGATACCAATTGTTAATGTGATGATTCGGTTAACACTGAGAGGGGGGTGAATCAGTGATAATAGTAAATTGCAAACATTCACCAATCTGAACAATAATTCACAAAACAGTTCATAACCAGTATCGGTAGTTGATCAAACAATCACCAAAATAGATTTACCAAACTAATACCGGTAGCAACTTAAGTGTTCATCATAAAGAAAATATAGTAAAGATATCAAATGCATAATCCATCACAACATGAACACAAATATTTTTCATGTGGAAACCCAAATGGGAAAAACTATAGTGGGAATTGGTAACCACAAAATATTTGCACTCTTTCAGAATGAGCCCTATTAGGAGCCTAGCCCGGTTAGGAGCTTTACAACAATGCTCGATTAAGAGTAGACCCTATTCGGAGTCACGCGTTCAAGTTATTTTACAACTGAGCTCTGTTAGGAGCTTTACCCTGTTAGGAGTAACCTCGTTGGAGGATTTAAACTCAAGTTGTTGAGATACCCAGTTAAGGGATTTTAACAATCAGGCATGTTAAGACCTACCCAGTTAAGAGATTTTAATGTTGCTGCAACTGTTAGGAAACAACAAATAAAATGATCTAGACTCAGAACATCATAGCTTGCTATTATAGATCCTTGTCAGCTCCAATCTGCTTCTCTCATGTAGACATCTTAATCTGATTAGGCACACACACACTTCTCTGATTACCGACACACTTAACCTTCTTAAACTCAACCTAAATACATTTTACAATTAGATCAATTATAAAACCCTAACCTACAATGAATATACACCATAGCTCATATCAAATCATTATAAATTATTACAGATCAATATATAGATTATTACAACAAATTACAAGACAATTACAGTCATTGAATGATTGTAACTCATCACCACACATCGATCTGATAAGATGTCAAACCCTTATCACATTCTGCTAAGCACTTCGTTGCTTCCCAAGAAATTTGATCCTTGTACATGTCAAAACAACATCTTATCTTTTCACATGAATTCAAACACATCATCACCAACTTATGAACATGAAAAGAATCACAGCAAAACCATAAATCATAACCGGTCAACGATCTTGATACCGGTTCTCAAACCCTAGTTGTTTATACAATAGTCAATAACAAAAATGACTTTCGGTTCTCCAAACATGATGCGGTTCAAACGTTATGATGTCATAAGCACACATTCCAAACCACAACACCTGACTCAACACGGATCTCTACCGCAATCATCTCCTTCTTTGTTCATGCCTACCAGTTCACTGCTACTTGATAGTTTTTCTTTCCAATTCAATTAATTATCGATTAGACTTAACCAGTAGACTTAGATGACATACCAAGCATAAACAAACATGGAAAAACATGGTTGTCATCAATGACAACACAAATAACTGATCATAAAGTATCATATCATAATTATATTATCACCAATAGTCCATTACCGGTACACCATCATCTCCACCAGTTATGTCACCATGCCAACAATCCTCTCTTGAACAAAATTACCATGTATGTTATGATTGCGAGGAAGTTCATATGGTTATTCCAAGGTTTCTACATTCAACTATTGACAAGTGGATAAGTTTAGTGGTTTGATGTGATATTGTTGGAATCATAGGGGGGCTTACGTTGTACATGAATGCTCAATTGCACTGAATTTCTTGATTCAAATCTAACAAAGAATTTTCTAAAAAAGGACAAAATGGGAATACGGCTCAATAAATCTATTCTAAGCCTAGGAATGTAGGAAATAATGAACAAATTTGGTGGAATCAAACTAGGCAAGGTCTCACCATCAACTCAAATAGATTTTGACACGATCTTAGTGTAATAATCTAAGGTGTATTTCATAGATTTGCAAATTACTATCATCAAACATTGAAACCATCCAATTTGATGCATAACAACGGACGTATAATAATTGAATTTAAAGTTTGCATAAATTTCTAGTTGACCACGCACGACCCACATACAATCAGCAAGAGGCTAGTGGTATGGATTAATAGATTCCACACAAATACACTCAATAATTCTTTCATTCAATCTAACAAACATTGAAAGAAAATTCTAATCTAACTTCAAGGAATTGAGAACCTCGAATGTAAAACAACACTTGAAAAAATAAAATCACCATCAAGTCGAACAATGATTTATATTCAAAAGTTGCAGCATATACCAACAATTCTACAAAATCTCTCTCTTACAAATGAGAGGCAATGAGGTATATATAGAGTCTCATACAAAATGGATGGCTAAGATTCAAACAAAATGCCAACAAAGCCCTAGAGTTTCCCTAATTAGGGTTTACATCAAAAATGGTGCCACCAACATATGGCCCAATAGAAAGATACATAGTCATCAAATAGGGAATCTTCTATAAGATTTTGTCCTACATCTATCTCTCTCCTAGCATACTCCGGGAATCTAACCAATACAGAATCTAACTCCTCCATGGAAATGTTGGGTAAGGTATCCTGCTATAAATCAATCACGTCCAATGCATCCAAGCAAGCATCCAAGGTGTTCTCCCAATTTGGCATGAGCTTCTACGAATTATGAACATGAATCACCAAAGTGACCAAGTCATCTATCTAACTCTTCTTCAAAGAGTCCAACTGATTGAAATACATACATTTCATTTTGTCTCTTAATTCTGCTAAGTGTAACCCACTGGCTTCACTGAAATCAACCCCCAATAACTCCTCAATTGAGGTAAGGATCTTTGACTAAATATCATTAATAGATCCTTCCATCTCTGCACAACTCTTTTGTGTGCTCTCATAAGTTGATTTCTTCAAGGCTAATGAACAATACCAACCATGGAAATCATATCTATCTCCATTATGTACAATATTCTCCCTAGTCAATGTGGACATAGAAATATTCTTCAAAGCTCTAAGGCATGGAATAGTGTTCTCCTGAATCGATCGGAATTCTTCCCAAACTCCCTCCAAATATTGTATCTTGAATATAAGCCATGTTGTCCTATCAAAATCTTGGACAAAACGAGTAAGGAAAGCATATGCCTGTCTCTTCGTATCCTCAATCCATTTCTCCACTTCCAAAAATGTATCTCTCGCTGCCTCATAATGTGTAAGTAGTCCACGATCACCTACAATAGGGGAAATAAGGGTGGGATTCTCGCGCCTTATCCCTGCAATATACTCTCGAAGTCTGATATTCTTTGCTTCGTACTTCTCTCTTGTCTCTATTTCTTGGTCCAATCTTGCACTGATTGCCTGGAGGGTATCACCAACCTCCTGAAATTCCTACTCTTTTATAGTATGACCAAGGCCAACTGAAGTAATCTGGAAATCCATGGGAGTAGCAATGTTCGTTGTCACATCTCCAATAGGAACAACCACCTGTGCAATTTGCATCCATGTCTCATCTCTATCTATGTGTGACAAAATCTCAGCTTTCTTAGGTTCTTTCTCCTTGTTTCTTATAGCTAAGTAGTCATCAATATCGTCAATAGGTTGTGCCTCTATCATCTTCTTACTTTTCTCCATACTCTTCATCATCCAATCAAGAATAGCAGCCATCTCCATACCATCATCGAGACACATCTCTTGATCAAGCTCTCTCAATGCTAAGATAACATCATCATCATCATTAGGATTATACCTGGTTAAATCATATTCATTCTTTCCCAAACTAACCTCCAAAAGGACAGTAGGAGATCTCGGTTGATCATCATCCTCATTAGGTGGAGCAGATTTAGCTGTGGCATGTAAATCCTAAACATTCTCTTGTAAAATCATTGTGTTGGAACATTTCTCGGCCTCTTTGTTCTATTCTGGCATTTCAACTTCCTTGATTGATGAGACACTAAGGGTTGGTGAAGGAATGATTCCTCATGTTTCATCTTTTCATAAGTGAAGGTAACAACCATGTCAACTAATTTATTCGTCTGATGGTCTACCCATGCTCGGGAGAAACTCAAGACCTCTCTCATCAATACATTCAAATTTGTTTCTTCTAGTTCTGACCAATTAGGCAATAAAATCGCTCTCTTTATTTTAATCTCGTGGATGTCTATGATCCTTATCATCTAATACCTGATCAGGAATGAGGAAAAGTCCACACTTCCTCATGAAATCCACTAACATTTTGGACCACATTCTTCTCTATACTGCTTGCTCATCCATCAGGTTGTCTCGATAATCTTCTATGTCTACCTTGTGGATGAACTTATCTCCCTTGATCCTTACAACTTTCTTATCTAGATCAAAACTTTATCTTCTCTTGTATGTTGCAAATTGATAGAATGCAAGCTCTTCAACTGTTATGTTAGCTGCTACAGTGGATTGGAAAACCTTCAATGTCTTCCCCACTGAAGTAGGAAATGACATGTCTGTTCTATGCTTTTCCTTTTGGATAGAATCATATTCCAAAAAATTTTCACCACTTCCAACAGGATCATTCTGTCAGTAGGCGATTCAGGAGCATCCTGGTTCATAGCAATCTTGCATCAACTAAAAATATTTTCCTTTTTGTTTTATTTTTTGTTTGTCATTTCAGCATTTCTTTTTGTGTGTCCTGGTTTTGGATCACTCAATCCTGTGGAGTTGCATTCTACTTGAATATTTGATCATCTTCCTTATCCCCAAACCACAAAGCATTTGGATATTTTTATGACAAGTAATCGCTATCGGTGTCCATGACAGTTTCTTGTTACCGGTTGACAATTTCCTGTTACTGGTTGCCTAGACCTATTTGCATTTTTTATCTACTGGACCCCTTCCATATCTTGCAAAGCCCTGAGCATTGATTCCAATATTTCCTAGCATGTGGTTGACCTTTTCCCATGATCTATACTTCATCCTTTGGATTTTCTGAAGGAATCTCTTGGTGGAGGCCGACCTTGTTGGTTTTACACGTTAGGTCTTGTTCTTTGGGTTTTGATCCCTTTAAGGGCCGACCGGATCCTATTGGATTGTATAAATCATTGTAATTGAGCATTAGAATGGAAGGGATCGAACAATCAAGTAGTTAGACTGAGCGTAGAAGATAGATCTTAAGATTGAAGTTCCCGGTTGTGACCTATTTTGTACTTTGAGCATGTTTTAGCAGGCCTGTGAGCCAGTTTCTATAACCCGGTTGTTACCGGTTGATTGTAATCAGTTTTCATGAAATAAATCAATTTGTTCTACATTTCCTCCATCATATCTTTGTGTTTTTGTTGTGTTTACTCTTGCTAGATTGATCTCTTTGAGGTCCCTCCTAACCAGTGACTGCTTCAAGTGGTATCAAGGCGAATTTTCATTCTGGAGGTTGTGTGCCCTGAGATTTTTGTTGTAGGGTGGCGGATTATGGATTCTATATGAATGCTAGAATCTATTTGGTAGATGGAAGGAAATTCCTGGATGGATTGAGACATGAGAATGTGTGTTTTGCCTTAATTCCTAGGAAGACTGAGAATCAAGAGCATGAAGAGGAACAACCATAAGAGATAAAATATTTTCTAACAAAATATGAAGACATCATTTCGGATAATGTACCTGATGGATTGCTGGACATTTTGGTATTGACAAAACAGTAGCATTGGTGAGTGAGAAGTACTTTTGGCCCCAGATTCATAAGGATGTTAATAAATATGTGCAAAGTTATAGAGCTTGTCAAGTTGCAAAGGGTAGTAGTCAAAATGTGGGATTGTATAAACCTTTGACAGTACCGGTAAGACCTTGGGAGGATATAAGCATAGATTTCATACTTGGATTGCCTAAAACACCGAGAGGGAATGATTCTATATTTGTGGTAGTGGATAGATTCTCGAAGATGGCTCATTTCACACCATGTAAGAAGACATCAGATGTATTACATGTAGCAGACCTATTTTTCAAGGAAGTAGTGAGATTACATAGATTACCTAAGAGCATAGTTTCAGACAGAGACACTAAGTTTGTTGGCTATTTGGAGAACACTTTGGAAGAAGATGAAGACAAATTTGAAGTTCAATTCTACTTTTCATCCACAAACTGATGGACAAACATAAGTAGTTAACCAGAGCTTTGGAAATTTGTTGAGATGTTTAGTTGGAGATAAGACCGGACGTTGGGATTTTATCCTTGCACAAGCAGAGTTTGCTTAAAACAATTCAGTAAATAGGAATACCGGAGTGCATCCTAGAGGTATATTAGAATTAAGAGACATAAAGAAGTGAAGACCCAAGAAGTTCAGAAGAAGAAGACTTTGTTGATCACATGCCAGCCTTGCATATTCAGGTTAAGCGGCATTTGGAGGATGTGAACAACAGTTATAAGGAGAAGGTAGATGAGGAGAGGAGACATAAGGAATTTGAATTTGGTGATGAAGTGATGGTGTATCTGAGAAAAGACAGATTCTCGAATGGAACTTATAACTAATTGCAGATGAAAAAGTTTGGACCTTGTAGGATTTTAAGGAAGTTCAGTTATGGGAATGCATATGAAGTGGAGTTACCAGATAGTGTGAGTATTTCACCTATGTTTAACATTACAAATCTTCATGAGTATCATGAACCAGAATTTAGTGAGGATTTTATTGCAAACTTGGAGAAACAGTTGCCTCGGAAGGAACCGGATCAGATTGAAGACATTTTGGATGCAATCACTGTTAGGGTAACCAGTGAACAAGTGAGAGGGGGGGTGAATCATTTGTTAACAGATTATGTGAATTAAAGAACTTAAAACCTTGTATCAGTATAACTGATTAAGAATTAAAGCATAAATGAAAACCAGAGAACCAATACCATGCAACCATAACACATAACACCATGATTTGTATCTAGAAAACCTCAATGAGGAAAAACCATGGTGGGAAACCCTACCCACAATCAAATGATGCTTCTACAACAAGTATATGATTACAATAGGGGCCTACACATGAAGGAAGGCACACTACCTAGAGCGTACTGCTCATCACAATGGAGTCTCATTGACTACAGAGATGTCAACCACCTCAAGATGTTTGGACTACAATCCAGAGAGATGAACTGTCGGTGATAGCATCAAACATGCCAGATTACAGTTCCGGTTAAGCTCAATATCGGAGGTCTAAAACCTCTTACATAAACCCAACTCGATCACCTATGATCGACCAAATCCTCTGCACAAATGATTATTACATTATTCGCTCCTTGCCATACTACCTGATCTACAATGAGATCTTACATACATTTATACCAACCCGGGACCTAACCAATTAGGTCGGCCACATGAATGATAATACAATAGATCCATTACATAATATTGAAATAAAATCATAACACATGTCGGCCTAAGGCTAGACAAATATCATCCAATCAATAAAACATCTTGGAAGCGCATCGAAGAATCCACCAACATGTTTCATGCAAACCAGTCCACAACCTAGATAGCATCGGACCTAAATTAGATCCACACATGCCAAAGAAATGACACCAATCAGACGAGGCATGAACACAATCACCATCAGCATCTTGAATCCCTTCTAGAAACTGCACCAACACCACTTATGCATAACATCAAAGATCTTCAATAAAGCTCTGCCAGTGAAACCCTTACCGGATCAATAAAGCAAGCTTACTAGAACATAGGATAGCATCCAATCATCAAGTCAATACCAACTGACTGAAACATACTTCATAAGCATATGAACCATCCATACAAACATATTCCATCATCCAGATCATACCGGTGGCAATCAACTAATTATCTTCCCAATCCAATCCATCTACCGGAAGCCAATAAATAACCAAAACAACAAGTGTTGACATCAATGACAAAACATCAATGTAACACATAATCAATTCCATCATATGGCCAACAATCTCCCCTTTTGGCATTGATGGCAACACTAGATGTGAAAAACATCCAAGTGCCAAGAAAATGCCAAACAAGTCTCCCCCAATGGAAGACCGCCAACAATCTCCCATGAAATGATATAGAAATGAAGCTTTGAACCAAAACTTAAACAAAAGGACCAAATACCGCAAAACTCCCCCTAAGGAGTGCAATCAATGGTTTTTCACATATATTCCTCCCCCTTTGATAGCAATGCCAAAGAATCAAACAGAATATGAAAACTCTAAATCTCAAGGCTGACTACTCCCCCTGAGTAGTAGCACTGATTCATCAATCCAAAGAAAAAAGTAGCTCTGATAATGCATATCGGACCGATGCACATCTGCATCAATTAAGTCTCTACCGGAGGGGTAGAAACCCCCAATTGTTTCTCAAATACTCAAATGATGTCCGAGACAAAGGTTTAGTGAAGATGTATGCTATCTACTCTTTAGTGTTCACATAAACCAATCTAACTTCTTTTGCTTCCACCTTTTTCTTCAAAAAGTTATACTTGATTGATATGTGCTTAGTCTTGGAGTGAAATATTGGATTCTTTGATATGTCAATAGTTATAGAGTTATCACAATGGATAACTACTAGATCATTACAACTCACTTGTATATCCTTCAACATCTTCTTCATCCATAAAACTTGAGTACAATTGGTTGCGGCTGCAACATATTCAGCTTTAGCAGTAGATAAGGAAATGCATGACTGCTTCTTGCTAATCCATGAAACCAACTTCTTCCCAAGAAATAATGCTCCACCGGATGTGCTCTTTTGGTCATCAACATCACCTGCCCAATCTGCATCTATATATGCACATAAAGTAAAGTCATCATCTTTAGGGTACCATAAATCATAATCAGTTGTTCCTTGCAAATACCAGAATATCCTTTTTATTGCACTTTCATGATTTTCTCTTGGATTAATTTGAAATCTTGATACAATATTGACTAAATTCATTATATCTGGTCTAGTCTGAGTTAAATATAGAAAACCACCAATCATGGATTTATATCTTGTAGAATTTACTGAAGGGGATACATCCTTAATTGATAATTTTTCACTTGTAACCATTGGAGTACTAACCGGTTTAGAATTTTCCATACCAAATTTCTTCACCAATTCCCTTAGATACTTAGTTTGAAAGAGAAAGATACCTTTGTCAGCCTGAGTAATCTGCAAACCTAGAAAAAAACTTATTTCTCCAGTCATAGACATTTCAAATTCACTCTGCATATTATCAGAAAATTCCATGCACAATTTTTCTTCACCTCCAAAAATGATATCGTCAACAAATACTTCAATAATCAGAATATCATCATTAGTGATCTTATAATATAGGTTACTGTCAGCATTACCTTTTATAAAATCAAGCTTCAAAAGATGCTTGTCCAACCTTGCATACCAAGCTCTAAGAGCCTATTTTAGTCCATATAGGGCTTTCATTAATTTGCAAACCATATTTGTGTCATCTGTCAATAAAAATTCATCGGATTGCTCAATAAAGACTTCTTCTTCAACTTCTCCATTCAGAAATGCACACTTAACATCCATCTGATAGACCTTGTAGTTCTTATAGGTTGCATAAGCAAGAAATAGTTTAACAGCTTCAATTCTAGCTACCGGTGCAAAAGTTTCACCATAATCAATTCCTTCCTTCTGATAATATCCTTTGCAGACTAATCTAGCATTGTTTCTTATAGCTTTTCCATCCTCATTCAGTTTGTTTCTGAAACCCCATTTAGTTCCAATAACATTCTTATTTTTGGTCAAGGAACTAAAGTCCAAGTATTGTTCTTTTCTATCTGATCTAATTCATCTTCCATAGCTTTCATCCAACATTCATCTATACAAGCTTCAACTACTGATGCTGGTTACATTTGAGAAATGAAACATGCCTCTTGATTTGCCAATCTTCTCCTTGTCATAACTCCCATGTTTTTGTCTCCAATGATCTGATTTTCAGAATGATTTAGCCTTACATACCTTAGTGTTTTCTGATTTCCAGGTTCTCTGTGTTGCACTTTAGTTATAGTTGAGTTTTGTGATGATGTCAAGGTAACTGGTTCAGTATTCTATTTCGATATAGGTACTACCAGTTCAGTTATGATCATTTCCACTGTCAGTTCACTATCATAAGATTTAGCTTGGTCTTTGTACTGCTCATCCACTTTCACATTAGCACTCTCCATAATTCTCTGTAATCTTTTGTTATAACTGTTGAAATGTGGCGACGGATCAGCAAAGTAATGTACACTCAGCATGTATCCTTGTTGGGGTTCGGGGCCAGGCCAGGCCCCGGGCAAGGGTTCGGGGGCGGCAACCCCTGAGAAAAGCGAGGGTTTGGGGGCGAGAGCCCCCGAGGAAAAAAAATTTGGGTATTTTTTTTTGTTGATGAAAACCGACATTGTAATAAAACCCTAAAAAGGTCGACTTTGTTTTTGCCCTAAAAATGCATGTTATAAGCGGTTGGGATGCTTAAGGCATTGTAAGGTTGATGTACTATTTTTGCTGGATAAGAAGAAAGATTAGACGGCTGTGTATGGTGGACGTAACCCATTCTGGGTGAACCACGTTAAATCTTTGTGTTATCTGTGTCCTATTTTATTTCTTTATCTTTTGTATTTAAATTTGCATATAATTGTTAGTTCATATTTGCTTCAGATCTACTTGAAACCCTAATAATAACATCTATATGTTTTTCTTTTCATTGAATAACCAAGAAATATTCCTTCATCACATATAGGATCAAACTTTCCAATGGAATCATCTCTTTTGATATAACACTTACTTCCAAAGATTCTAAAATATTTAAGAGTAGGAGAATGACCAAACCATAATTTATAAGGGGTCTTACCAGCATCTTTGATATGAACTATGTTGAATGTATAAACTATTGTACTTACTGCTTCTCTCTAGTAGATATGAGGCAAATTAGCTTCCATCATCATGCTTTTGGCTGCATCCAAAATGGTAATGTTCTTTCTTTCCACAATGCCATTCTGTTGAGGTGTCTGGGGTGCAGATAACTATCTCCTAATGCCATTTTTCTCACTATAGCTATTAAACTCACCGGATGTGAATTCACCACCTTGATTTGATCTCAAACACTTGATTTTCATTCCTTTCTTTGTCTCAACCATTGCTTTAAAGATCTTGAATTTCTCAAAGGCTTCAGATTTCTCCCTTTGAAAAGCAACCCACATCATTCTAGAATAATCATCAATGATTAACATGAAATATCTATCACCTTGAAAGCTTCTTGTATAAGAAGGACTACATAGGTCAATATGAATCAAATCAAGAACATCATTAGATTTATCAGGTATGCTCTTAAAAGAAGTTCTGATTCGCTTACCCATTTGACATTCTTTACATCCGGGATTATGAGGCTTCACAATCCTAGGTAAATCTTTAACTACCTTAGTTGAACTGATCTTTATAATGCAATCAAAATTTACATGACACAACCCCTTATGTCATAGCCAACTTTCATCACTATGCGCAATCAAACATGTCTTTTCACCGGAGTTCAAATGAAAGATGTTACCTTTTGTTTGTGTACCGATTGCAATCTCCAAACCTGATTTTCTAATGATTTTGCACTTTCCATCCTTGAATTGTAATTGAAATCCTCTGTCTACCAACTATCCTACACTCAAAAGATTATTCTTAAAACCTTAAAAATAATAGACATTATTAGTGTTATGCTTACCATCCAATGAAATGGTTCCTCTTCCTTTGATCATGCATGCCTTGTTATTACTAAATCTAACTTGACCACCATCAAATTCTTGCAAGGTTAGAAACTTTCCTTTATCACCTGCCATATGATGAGAACATTTATTGTCTATTACCCATTCATTTGTATCTTCAACTTTTGCTGCAAGGGCCTTTTCCACATTCTTGGTGACTGGTTTCGGATCATCTTCCTTCATAGCATAAAATACCCAGTCTTTTTCATTGTCGGATCCACTAGCTGAATCTCCTGTCGGTTCTTCTTCTGAGTCATCAGTTACTCCTTCCTCATCAGCATAGTAGCATGATTTTTTTTTTGTATTTCCTGTACTTATGCTTGATCTGATATTCAGGGTTAGGCTTAAAATATCTTCTTGCTATTTCTTCCAATTTTGAATTCCTTTCAAGACATCTAGATGCAAAATGACCTATCTTATTAAATGCAAAACATTTGAAAGGATATTATCCTTCATACTTACTTCCTGACAGACCTCTAGGTATCCTTCTAGCAAATAGAGCTTCAAGTTGCTCAAGTTATTCATCTTCTTTCCTGATCTCTTCCAATTCCTTTGAATACAAAACTTTCCAATCTTGCTTGTTGGTTGATGATGTAGATGCCTTAAATGCAATATCAACCTTTGTAGCTCCAAGAGGGCCAAATTCTTCAAGCTCAAAAGTAGATATCTTCCCAACAAGAGTATCTCTATTGACTGGAGAATTAGGCATGGTTCTTAGCTCATTAATTGCAGTTACCTTCATCTTATATGCTGGTGGCAAAACCCTTAACACTTTTGAAACAATCTCTTCCTCGCTCAGAGATCCACTACAACATTGAATTCCCAATACAATTTCATTAACCCTTTCCATGAATGTAGAAATTCTTTCATCTTCTTCCATCTTCAAGATTTCATATCTTACCTGGTTACATTCAAATTTTGCAATTTTAACAGTAAGATCACCTTCATTCAAAGTCTCCAACTTGTCCCACATAGCTTTTGTCGATGATTTGTCTAATAGTCCCATGATTTGCTAATCTGATAAGGCGCTTAAGAGGGCTTCTCTAGCTCTGCAATCATTCTCAATGTTTTTATCCAAGTTTGTCGGTGCAGGAAGACCAGATGTCGGATTATGAGGAGTGTAACCATTCTGAGTTATTTCCCAAATTTCCTTTCAAATGCATCTTAGATGAGTCTCCATCTGAATATTCCATACTCCATAGTTTGTTCCATCAAGCCTAGGGTTGTCCTTCTGGAAAACATGAGTTGAACAATTAGTTGCCATAGGATCTTCCTCTTAAGCAGTTACGCTTCTGCAATAAGAGGACCAGGCTCTGATACCAATTGTTAAGATAACTGGTGAACAACTGACAGGGGGGGTGAATTGGTTGTTATCAGATTATGTGAATTAAAGAACTTAAAACCTTATACTGGTATAACTGATTAAGCATTAAAGCATAAATGAAAACTAGAGAATCAATACCATGCAACCCTAACACATAACACCATGATTTGTATGTGGAAAACATCAATGAGGAAAAACCAAAGTGGGAAACCCTACCCACAGTCAGATGATACTTCTGCAGCAAGTATATCATTACAATAGGGGTCTGCACATGTTGCACATGCTGCACATGTAGGAAGTCACACTGCCTAGAGTGCACTGCTCGTCACAATGGAGTCTCGCTGACTATAGAGATGTCAACCACCTCAAGATTGTTAGGCCCAATATGGAAAGCTAATGTACTAAGAGGGGAGGGGTGAATCAATACTCCAAAACTTTTCTTCAATAATAACTTTACTGTTATGCATAAACCGAATAGTGCAAAAACATAATATAAAGCTAAAACAAATAGATAACAATCATACATGATTCACTCCATAACACATATATTTTGGTTACACAGAAACTCTTGGTTAGAGAGAAAAACTATGGTGGAGATGGCACCCACAACTTCACTACTGCAATAATAAAGAGTGCTCAGTTAGAGCTACATGTTTAGCTATTTCTAATAGCTTACCCTGTTAGGAGTATCAAGATCTGTTAGATCTACCTTGCTAAAAGATTTCACAACACTTAAACTAAATGTTGCACCTGGTTAGAGGCTTTACAATTTATAGACTTGATTAGAGTCTTTTACCCTGTTAAAGGTTTCTCTTACAACTTCACAATATTAAAATAAAATCATTACAAATATCTGCAACTTTACATTTGGAATGTTATAGCAGATTCTATGTACTTAGAATAAGATTACCTTGCTTATAGCATACCTCGGTAACCCATATAGTAACTCGATAAACCCTTATGTTTACTATGTTCTTTGACTGTTCTCTGAAAACCTTCTCGGTGACCTTTGTGTCTCTGTAACAGTCTTCTTACACTTCATGCACACACCTCTTTAACTCTTAGCTCATGCTGTATAAATAGATCTCTTATGACGGTGATCCTTTCATTGCTTCGATCTTACAAACACGATTTATTGAATGAATAACCATGCAAATTATTTCATTGGTTAGATGACATCAAAATCATACACAATCTTTAAGTGCAATTTCCAATGTGATAACGGTTAGATGTGCCTCGATCTTGTAACACGTTTTCATATGCATGTCCAGGTTCAATGAATCTGGTAACACATTTCACTCAATGTATATCAACTCGATGTGTCATCTTTGCTACTCGGTAGACATGAAATGATACTCGGTAGATAGCTCGATGTATACTACATTTTGAGACTTACTTTCTTTTGTAACCGACTAGACTGTGCATACCGACTGAATATCTCAGTAATAGATAACCGACTAGAGTATATAGTATAACTTTGACATAAAACTAATGGCAATCTGATAAGTAGTAACAAAGATGTTTGGACTACAATACAGAGAGTTGAACTATCGGTGATAGCATCGAACATGCCAGATTACAGTTCTCGTTAAGCTAAATACCGGAGATCTAAAACCTCTTACATAAACCCAACTTGATCACCTATGATCGACCAAATCCTCTGCACAAATGATTATTACATTATTCTCTCCTTGTCATACTACCTAATCTACAATGAGATATTACGTACATTTATACCAACCCGGGACCTAACCAATTAGGTCGGCCACACAAATGATAATACAATAGATCAATTACATAATCCTAAAATAAAATCATAACACATGTCGGCCTAAGGCCAAACAAAAATCATCCAATCAATCAATAAAACATCCTAAAAGTGCATTGGAGAATCCACCAACACGTTTCATGCAAACCAGTCCATAACCTAGATAGCACCAGACCTAAATTAGATCCACACAGACCAAAGAAATGACACCAATCAGACGAGGCACGAACACAATCACCATCAACATCCTAAATCCCTTCTAGAAACTGCACCAACACCACTTATGCATAACATCAAAGATCTTCAATAAAGCTCTGCTGGTGAAACCCTTACCGAATCAATAAAGCAAGCTTACTAGAACATAGGATAGCATCCGATCATCAAGTCAATACCAGCTGACAGAAACATACTTCAGAAGCATATGAACCATCCATACAAATATATTCTATCATCCAGATCATACCGGTGGCAATCAATTGATTATCTTCCCAATCCAATCCATCTAGCGGAAGCTCATAAATAACCAAAACAACAAGTGTTGACTTAAATGAAAAAACATCAATGTAACACATAATTAATTCCATCATATGGCCAACAGTCAGTATAAGGAATATCTAGTGAAGTGGAAGGACAGACCAGTTGAAGATTCATCTTGGATTTCTCAGGCAGAGGTAGACCGCCTTGTTTTTCCTCTGACCCCAATAAAGTGAGAGACTCGCTTTTTCAATAACCTCGTATGTTTGATGCAAGAGCATCCCCGGTTCATAGCAATCTTGCATCAACCAAAAATAGTTTTCTTTGTGTTTGCAATTTCAACATTCTTTATGTGTGTCCCGATTTTGGCTCACCAGATCCTGTGGAGTTGGATTCTACTTAAAGACTTGATCATCTTCCTTGTCCCCAAACTGCAAAGCATTTGGATATTTGCTATTGGTTTCCATTACAGTTTCTTGTTACCGGTTGCCTGGACCTATTTGCATTTATGATCTATCGGACCCCTTTCATAGCTTGTGGAGCCCTGAGCATTGATTCTAATGTTCCTTAGCATGTGGCCAACCTTTTCCCATGATCTACACTTCATCCTTTGGATTTTCTGGAGGAATCTCTTGGCAGAGGCCGACCTTGTTGGTTTTACACGTTAGGTCTTGTTCTTCGGGTTTTGATCCCTTTTTGGGCCTACCGGATCCCCTTGGATCGTATAAATCATTGTAATTGAGCATTAGATTGGAAGGGATCGAACAATCAAGTAGTTAGACCGAGCGTAGAAGATAGATCTTAAGATTGAAGGTCCTGGTTGTGACCTATTTTGTACTTTGAGCATGTTTTAGCAAGCCTGTGAGACCGTATTTGTAACCCAGTTGTTACTGTTTGATTGTAATCATTTTTCATGAAATGAATCAATTTGTTCTACATTGCCTCCATTATATCATTGTGTTTTTGTTGTTTTTACTCTTTCTGACCGGTCTGGATTGATCTCTTTGAGGTCCCTCCTAACCGCCGACTACTTTAGTAGGATACCTAGGAAGCCTGTAAGGTTCAGATTGAAATCCATGAATCCTTAGTTTTGTGAAAGTAGGAAACTGTATATACCACAATCCATATTTCTCTATCAACTATGTTGCCTCCTTGGACAACCTCATGTGGATTGTGCCTTGCAACATTTGCGTTATGTACATAGTGAATACATCATTCACTCTCTTATAATCTTCAATTTGATACATATTCAGTTGTGGATAGCACTCATAACTCTTGAATTGTCCTTGTCCATTCCTAACTTCACCTCTGCATATCAATCCCTTGTAGGTAACAAATCGTGCAAGCAGCTACACCAAATAGGAAGTCATAGCAAATGACCTGGATCGCTCCCCATTCCTCAGCTGAAAATCTAGATTGTCACTTATGATTTTAGACCAATTAATCAACATTCCTTTCAGACAATCCTGGATGAAATAGAACATCCATCCATCGTATATTTCACCCTACGGCATCCCCATCACTCTGTTAAGAAGGAATATTAAATCACTATATTCATCTTTGAAGTTTGTACACATGAGTGTCTTGGGAGCCTTGGAATGATGAGTCCTAGGATCAATCATCCACTTATATTCTTCTTATATCTTTCTTTATATTCATCCTTAGTTATATCTTTCATGTCTGCTCCATGTGGAATTTCAAACACCTCAGCAATCGCATCCTCAGCAAGGTAGGCAATGATGGCACCCTTAGGAGTTTTGATCATTTGGGAGCGAGGATCATAATATCGTGCACACTCCAAGATAAGCTCATTGCATTGTATGTACAGCAGGAATCTAGCGACCTAATAAATACCACTCTTCATAATGTTCACATAAGTTGGGGAAGGAATCCGGCTTCCAACTCCAAACATCCGTTGTTGCATCTGGCCCATGTTTAGGAAATGCATGTTCGTGTCTGTAATCTCCTTCAATCTGGATGACATCTTGGATTCTGAATAGAATCTCGTCTCAACTATCCTCTGTTGTTCTCTCCTTTCCTTGATTCCAAACTTCGACATCGTATTTGTACGAAGCTAGAAGTTAGAACTTCGGAAAATCAATCCTAATAAGCTATTTTCAGAATTAAGAAAGTTTCAAATTTCTTAAAATGTAGATAAATTTGGGAATGGAAATCAAGAATTTTGTCCATATTTAAACGAATTCTGAAAATAGAACGTAAATACATAAAATTAGGGTACAAGACCCTCATGAAAGTTCATAAAATTAATCATTTTCAGACTTAAGAAAGTCTTAAGACACCTCCTTACACTTAAGAAATTTACCAAAAATAGAGCGCAAAGGAGTATACCAGATCAAGAAATGACTACAGAAAGGTGTGAAAAGGATAACTTTCAATAATAAAAAAGTATGAGGACACCCTTCTGAAGTTAACAATGGTTGTCAAAAGTCTAAAGACAACCTGCAACTGTGTAAATTAGTCCTTAAAATCATGCTACAATCACTCAAAATGCAAAATATATGATGAAAATCAATTTCTTCAAGGCAAACATGGATAAATCTGAGCATGTATGTAGGGCTGGAAATGATAGTTAAGTCTGAAGACAAATCTAAAAATGGAATTTTCAGACTGACCAACACCCTTAGGAATGAAGATAAAATCAAAAAATGGCCTCGGAATGAAGCAAAAATGCTTCCCAAGTGAAATCGCTTAGGTTGACAAGTGGTTGAAAATGATGTTTTTTGAAGATAGACCCTTATCAATGGAGTTCCAAACCTATAACAGCATGTAAATGGTGTGAAAATACACACAAAACTCCACAAAATCCTTCCAAATGCAAATCGTCCAAGTTGGAATTGGTTGGGCAATGAAGAATGAAGTCTGAAAATTAAATACCAGCCAACAATGGAGGTCACATAAGTCTGAAAAATGATGTAAATCAGGTCTAAGAACAATTATTAGCAAGTTCCCAACAATGGCACCACCACCCAAGGAGATTCAATCGCCAAAATGGAGGTAAATCCTCCCAAAACAAAAATCACCTAACTCCCAAAATTGCGCCACCCTCCCAAAATTGCCAAAGTCTAAAAAATGATGCTTCAAACACACTCAAATGGCAGCTAATAAAAATCGCCTTGGTTGGGAATAGGGGAAAAATGAACAATAAAACCAATCTTCAGCCCAATGTGTCAACTTGACACCTCACCAAAATTCGCCAGCTAGAGGAAAAATCACCTAAGTAAGCACACACTTAGCAAATATAATAATATTATAATGCTGGTATCCCTCTTTTAAACTTGCTTTCACCTTGAACTTCCACCACACAAGCAATGTGGGTTAAAACATTTATACTTTTACACACTTGTGGGAAAAATCGACTTGCCTGGGAAATAATTAATTTTCAATTTTAAATTGCAAGTCATTTATTAATTGTTAATTGTTTTTATTTTTTAAATAATCGTCAACTTCATTAAAAACAATCAAATTTGGGTCACATGATTAAAAATATTTTAAAATTTTATCCAAAATTGGACCCATGGGGAAAATCGATCCCTATTTGGATTAAAAATTAAAAAAATAATTAAAAATTTTCAAAAAAATGCACATTGGGGAAAGTCGACCCATATCTGGATAAAAAATCCGAACAAAATTTCATCATAAATTGCACAAAATTTCCTTCAAGGGAAAATCGACCCAAGTTGGGAGTCAAAATCCCAACTAAAATCATCACTTTGGCCAAAAAAACACTTTGGGGGAAAATCGACCCCAGTCTGGATAGCAATCCAGACTTAAAAATCTTCAATTTGTACTTGGTGGAAATTCGCACCAAGTTTGGAATCATTTTCCACACTAAAATCCACAAAAAGTTGTCATGAAAGCTCTAGTGGAAAATCAATAGTCATCAAGAATCCTCACTTAAGCCATCTGCAACTTCATCCACACTCCCTAGGGAAAATTCAAAAGGTAGTCAGGAAAATTCCAAACACTTAAACAAAATTAAATCATCCTGGTGGAAAATCGCCCTTAGTCTGGATTTTGAATGGGGAAAAATAGGGCATGTTTGGATTTCAAGGGAAATCCATGTCCAGTCTGGATTTTGGGTGGGAAAAATCATGGGTAGTCAGGAATATGAGGGGAAAAGTACCTCTAGTCTGGAATTTTGACCTTTTGACCCTTAGAATATGGATTTTCATTCGGAATAGGATGATTTTTCCACTCAAAACCGCTAGGAAACTTCAAAATTCAATAAAACTCATCTGGACTTAGACAAATTCACCAAAAAATTGAGTGAAAAACAAGGAAACTTATTGGGATAAAGTGCAAAAACAACTTGAATAACTTCCTAGGAGCAAGAAAACAACTCCAGAAGGTCCTAAAACACCTTAGCACTTAAAAATCACTGACATAGACGTTCAAAAACACGTTAACACTCCAAGGGTCTACACTTAGACAAAATTAGGATCATTTAAAATCTCAACTTTACGTGCTTGATCCTATAACTTCAAAACCTTAAATGACAATTAGGCATGGTCAAAAAACTTTGAGACTCAGGCATGAGAAATCAAAATTGCCCACTATGCTCCCAAAACCCTAAACTAACCAACGCAGAAAGCATGAAAGAGGGGGTCCCCGTTTGCAATGGGGCGATGTGTGAAAAGGTCACAACAGGTGGTTCATCCTATGAGGTGCTATTTGGATTTTGTCTAGCCTTAAAATATGTGGGGCGTGGATCTATTGTATGTTTTTCCTCTTGGTGATTCCCAAGCTTGATGGTTTCATTCCTGGCCTCAAACTTGGTTTTGAGGTTTGTGTGCAAGCAATTGTGAGTAAGCAAAACAAATTGAAAATGCAAAACTAAACAATCTAAACTACACAAATACCCAAGCAAACACTCATGATTGGATGTTAAAAAGAAGCTAAGAAAGTAAAAGATTCAAACTCCAAGCTTCTTTGATTTGGTTGTCCCTGATTTGATGTGTGCTCACTTTGGTAAGAGTGCTCAAAATTGCTCCATGATTATGCAAATATGAAATCTAAGCTAATTATGGATGCAACATGTACATAGGTTGACGATGCAAAATGACATTATAACACTACTATGATATGAAAGTAGATGGATTGTGAAAAAAATGAGGACATTAAATAGAAATGGAAGGAGGGATGAAGTTGCTTCAAAATGAGCCACTTGTCTCCTGGTGAGGCCAAGTTGCAAGGCAAATAGTGACAATTGTCTTGTTTGAGGCCAAGTGTCAATGCTTATGATGACAAGTGGAGAGAAGTCAACATGTCAATTTTGGAAGCAAGGCACCCAAAATATTAGATTCTTTTTCAATTTGTTAAAAATAGAAAATGTGCACATATTAGGATAGGGTTGATTAGCAGCCACGGGTTAGTTAGTGGGTTAGGATTAGAGGAAGGGTTAAAGTAATTTCCCTAACTATTTGTCAATCAACAATTAAATACATTATGAGAATTATTTTTAACAAGGCATAGAAAATAGAGATGTGATAGAAGGTGTCTTGTATGTTCTATATTTCTCCCATTTATGAAAGATTCTTAAAGATAATTTAGTTTTATATCTTTTAAGATATTGAGCAACAAATTTGTCAATCTTGTTGCATTTGCTTCCCGTAGCCTAGATTCACATTTTTTTCATTATCTAGTTGGCAATACTTTTTGCATGAATACTAGCCTCTTTTATGGTTGTTAAATTAATCGTGAAATTTTAAACAAGCTACCTAGAACAACAAAGACATGGATTTAAAGACATAATTTTAGAAACCCATAACAAAAAGTTAGCATAGAGAAATAGACCACCACTCAAAAAACCATAACAGATGTTGAAAAGCCTCATCCACTTCTAGCTCCTAATAAAACATAGTATGTAAATAGGATTTACAAATTCAATATTCATTTCTCTAAGCTTGAGGACGTCTAATACCTGAAGAGGGCTTCTTTATTTTTTCATTAAACATCTTGATCCCTAAAGCCCTATTTTTACTTGTGTTTGCTTAAATCTAACATTTTGCTCAAATTTTCTTTGCTATTTTAAAGATCTATTTCCAACACGTCAATTATTTCCACCTAATTAAAATTTTCAACATGAAATCTACTAATCTTTGTAATAGCTCTCTAATGCTTGAAGAATAATTGTTCTTCAAGCGGAATAAGGATCTCCACATCTTTTTTTTTTTTAAATAAAGAGATTTTAACATTGAACCATTAAATTTTCAAGAGAACCATTTTATGAAGTTATGTGAAATACAGATTTTTCATGAAGGCCAAAAATCTTATCAATGATTTAATTAATAACTTTCATATATTCAAAGTCCAATGGAAATGATCTACCCAATTCCAAAAAAGAGGACACCGACTATTGTTTTTTATTAAAAAGGGAGCAAAACAAGGATGCTAACCCTATACAAAAGCTAGCCAAAAAGGTTGCATACAACCAGTCAAGACAATGACAACAAAGGTCAAAACAGTCCATTTATAGCACACTAACAAAGCAGCTAGTAACACACATCAAGGCTGGGTAGAAGTTTCACCCACAACTTGGGGAAGAGTTTGGGAAGAAGAGGAAGAACGGTCTCTCCTTCGTCAACGAACAACAATCCACACAACACTATCATTTGGAACACCAACACAAAGGGGAGCAATTCCTTCAATGAGTCTAACAGCACCAAGAGTAGGATGTCAATCAAGCAACAAATCCACCACTAAACGTTGGAGAAAAACAGAGCAACAGGTGGAGAGGGGTCCACAAGCCCAAACAGGAACACACTAGTAGCACAAGGCAAAGGAGGATCCACAAGACCTAAGAAGGCCACACTGGTAGTAGGAGGATCATCCTGTGAGGAATACAAATCCAAACGGGAACACACCAATAGCACAAGGCAAAGGAAGATCCACAAAGCCTGAGGAGGCCACACCAGTAGGAGGAGGATCATCCATTGTTGATCCTAAAGAACTCCAAAGATTTCATCTTTAATAGTTTTGGTGAAGTTACTTTGAACCTACATAATTTTTATTGTTATTGATGTTGAAAAGTTTCAAAGCCTCCATCTTTAGTAGTTTTAGTGAAATCATTTTGAACCAAAAAATTCTTGATCTTGAAGAGCTCCAAGGGCTCCCTCTTAATGGTTCCAAAGCTTCCATCTTTAATAGCTTTAATGAAATCATTTTGAACCAAAAAATTCTTGATCTTGAAGAGCTCCAAGGGCTCCCTCTTAATGGTTTTGTTAACCCAAAAAAAAATGTTGGTATGTTGATAATTTTTTTATTAAAGATCAAAAATCACTTTGGCAAGGTTATTATAACTAGAGATTCATCACAAGAAGGTGCTCTCGATGAACAAATTAGTAGAAATCCTAAAAGTCATGCACCCTATCTCTATCTGAAAAAATTTCGGCGCTCAAGGTCAAGCTACTAACAAGAGATTCTATGGAAGAAGCAAATTTCAAACTTTACCCAATTAAATCCAAATGACATTCGCACCCCAACCCCTTCCTCTACTTTATCTTGTTCTTTTGGACCACAACAAATGGTGGACATTTTCAGGAAAATGCGTGTGATGTGTAACCAATAGATTGCCTCATTGTAATGGATTCCAAGGATGGAGTTAGCTGGCAAATCCAAAACATGATTGTTAAGGTGAATGAATTTCAAGTTGCTGAGAAAAAGAACAGCAATGTCAGTGTATCAATAGGAATGGATGATTTGGAATATAAATATCAATGTATCAATACGAATGGATGATTCGAAGTGCAACCATTGAACTCCCCGAGCAATAAGTCTACAATAATTCCCAATCACCGTATTCAATGGGAGAGAATGAGTATTCTGTGCACGAAATAAAAGTTGAAATTGGCCTTCAACAATCAGAATTCAATGAGACCATGGATGCCTAGTTCTCTAAGGGTTTGTATAATAATAGAGAAGCTAACCCTTTGGCCATCTTTCAAAACATTATCGGAAACTCACTTCCTCCATACTCATCTTCCAGTACTATGTATCTATTGAGTTCTACATTCAACATCCATTATTTTAACCCTACCTCCCTATTCATCCCTGATTCCAACCCCTTCAAGATACCCATGGATGTAAATCAGACATCTTTGCATCTTCCATATAACACTACCCAAATCTACACTCAAAAAAATGTTAATTTTCCTCTGCCTAATGTTGTTCAAGATTATATGGGCACTCACTCAGGTTTTCCCGAGCTTCAGAAAGTTAAAGTGGTAGCAGTTACAGCACCAGGATGTTCAACCTTCGTGAAAAGTACATTCATATAGGTATCAGAAACCCATACTACCCACAGTAAAAATAGAGTGGTCTCTACTAAGTATCAATTACAGCGTAGACTAAAAGGAAGTTAAAAATTGTCTACTTCGGCAACTACTTGATGCTGCCAAGTGTGCTGGAATAGGCACAATAGAAATTGCAAAGACAATATTGGCATGGCTCAATCAGCACATTTCCCCGCACGGGAAGCCACTTGAGGAGCAACATATTATTTAAAAGAAGCACTTGATGGCTTTGTATCAGTGCAACAGAATCGAGCAAATTCTTATGTTTATCTCATTTCCAACTAGTTCAGAAGAACAGTGCATATAAAACTTTTTCTGAATTCTCTCCTATCTGACAATTTCTGACTCCTGCTAATAAAATTGTTCTAGAGGCTTCATGTCATTGATTTTGATATGGGCATTGACGGGTAATGAGCATCTTATAAGAAATTGCATTAAGGCCAGGAGGGCCTCCAACTCTAAGGTTGCCAGAAGTAGGACATGAATTGATGGAAACGCATCTGATAAGAGATAAATCTAAGCAATTTTTGTAAATAAACCAAATGTAGCATTCTTTTCACATAGTTAAAGCTCCCCAGAATGAACATCCAACTCTTTAAATGTTCAAATCTGAGAGAATAAAAAGAGCATTTAGATATTCTCTTGGATGCAAGGATTACTTTCAAAAGACACTAACTTTCCTTTTGAATCTGATTAAATAGCTATATCCAAAGGTATCAGCATTTGAGGTCAATGCAAATGAGCAAATTGAAGCTTCATTTGCACAAAAACTCCTTGAGGCTTTTCATTGTTGTGCGCTTGTATTTAATTCCCTTGAGGTTTGTAAACATAAATATGAAGAACAACTGTAAAACAGTATGGTCCCTGGTTCTTTCAACAATTTGGCCTTTTCATTGCTCCTGCAGCTGCTAAGGCGCAACTATCCCTGTTTGGATCAGACTGTCCAACTTCCCCCCAATCACGTGAGACACAGTTCTTATCAGAAATCTGATCGATCAGGGGGGTCCTCTGTGAAGTTGTATTTTGAGTCAGTAGCTCCTTCAACCAGATTCACTAGGATTGGCCCCTTGATTGACATTTAAGAACCAGTGCATCAATCTGTGCAACTCACTCCTCTTTTCGAACCTGCACTCAATTTTTAAATTATGAAGGTCTAACCCTCGGATGCTTCCAATGTAACAAGAATGACCAAAAGTCTCTGGATGCACCACAAGTAAATCTCCAGGTGCAAAGGAGATTAGTCTCGAAAAGTGGATAAAAAAGCATGGCTCTCCAGATGAGCATTTTGTTTGGTGTAATCATGGTAAATTCATCGAACTTTTAAGGATAATAAATCTGTTTCGGTGACTCCTGCAGTGCATCAACTCCTGCAGTTACTCCCCAATCCCAGTTTCCCTACAAATATGACTCAGTGGTATTAATCTACAATCCGATAAGGAGGACTAAAGCTCTGACGATGGGGGCTCCATCCCTTTCATGTAAAACAATCAAACATAAATTAATGTCTCTCTACAGCAACAAACCAATAGTAAAAGTTGAATTGGAACCAAAGTAATAGTCATAATAATTATAAATATAGATTGCTTTCCACTTTAGATCAGACCTAATCAATTAATTGACATGATTTGTATTTGACAGAAGTGCCCACAAAACAAGGAACGTGCCTATTATGAACTGTACAACATTAGGAAAGGTGTCCAGAATTAAAATGAATTTTGAAAAATGATCAAACATGAATTGAAATCTGTCTACAGCAACAAACCAATAGTTAAAGTTGAATTGGAATAAAAGTAATGGTCATAATAATTATAAATAAAGATAGTTTTCTACTTCTTTGCCTTTAAACCGGACTAGTTACAAAACTGTTCAGCCTCTTCTGTTTACACTTTTTCTCATTGCACATAGGTGATTCAATGAAAATAGATGACAAAATATTCAACTATAAATAGAAATGTAGGGCAAAATTTCACTTGCCCATTTAGAATAAATTTCCAGTATGGATCATAAGACACTCTGCAATCTCTATGTAATAACAATGCCAAAAATCTGCCCATCTTGATCCTTCTGTCACATTCCTTTCATTTTCACAGAAATTCATTCTGCCCATGCCCAGGTTTAGCTTCTCATCAATTGGAAGTCCAATAACCATTGTCTCTGTTCTAGGCAGTGGTGAAGATGCAGTGCAGCAAAATTGCAGTATAAGAGATAGAAGTATCATTAACAAAAGAAATCATGTTAAAATAAGACTAAATAGAAAGTATTACCTTTCTGCATCAACTAATGCAAAATTGATGTCATATCAACACACCTACCTTCCACATCGAAATAAACTTGATTAGCAACAAACTCCAAGAATGAAAATGAAAACTTCTATAAATCATAGTGATGTATTTCAACTTCACAATCATCCAATTCAATTTACGATGGGAAAACCGATTACTTAAAAGTAAAAGCATCTTGTCTATATTGAGGTAACTAGCCAAGCTAAACGCTCATTAGAAAAACTTCTAGGTTGTCTATTTTAACTTTTCTTGAAGCAAATTTGTCACAGCAAGTTGCTTTGCACCTTTTTTCCTTCTCAAATTTTGCTACAAAAAAAACCTAATTTATATTAATATTGTCAAAAGCCAATCGCAGTCCAACAAAACTGCTGTAATGAATTGGAATTTTGTAACAGGAGATAATCTCAGAGAAGAAAATGCTCTAAAAACAGGGAATATTGAGATGAACTGGTAACATACTTAAATTAGTGTAATTAATGTTAACGTTGGGAAGTTTGGCCTTCACCTCAGAAGCTCCACAATACTTGCTAAAGAAGAAGCACCCGTTAGTAACTTCAACCATATGCTTAACTGTCTCTTCTGCTGACTTGAATTCATCATGAAATTCAATGCCCAGTAACAGAGTCAAGAAGCTCTCATCCAAAACAACACTAACCCACTGCATCACTGAAACCAAGGAAGGCACCCACCTGGAAACATTAGCTGCCGGAAATTCCAAAGGTCCTGTCAAGTGGCAAGATGAGTACACTGCCAACCATTTTGATAGGTGCCTGACCAGCTTTTAAACCTCCCTGCTGTCAATCCACCCAATAACCCATCCCAATGCATTCTCATCAACAAATGCTGATACCACAAAATGGAAACGGAAATCAGTGATTGAAAACCTGTCAAAAGCAGTGGCTACGAGCAGAGCAGTCTGCTGAAAAGCAAAATCGTGCTTTCTGTATTCGTTCATCTCCATTGCCTTCAAAGCTTACTGCTTCCGTTCCCTTCGGAAGGAGCTAATGGTGTTATCATCTTTTGAAGGGCAGAGAAAATAATTTAAAATGAGCAACAAATCGGGTGGCTGAATATCAGTCATACTTTCCAGCATAAGACACAGCATGTCACTCCGTTTTGCTTCCTTCAGTTTCTCAACCAGGTGGATATGTAGACACAAGCTGGTGGGTAAGTATAGCCCAAGGAGGAGCTTCAAGGGCCTCCAAAAACTCAGCTACGTACAAATTCTAACCATTTCCTTAACAAGTTCCCGCCCCAGATAAGACCCCATCTTCTCCAGCAAGTTAAGGCTGTTCTCCGACTTATTGCTTTTAACTTCGACCTACTCCTACACCATGTTAAGAAAGGGGTTTATGAGAGCAAAGAACGTTTGTGGGGTTAAATTAGCCGGGTTGTAGAGTGAAGATTACTCAACGTCTCTGATTCTGCATTGATTAGCCGTTCGTCATTATCATAAGTTTTCCAGGTGGAAAGTCTCCTCAAATATTTATATGTATCTGTGACTGTGGCTGTGGTCTTTACTTCGAAGAGACTATGAAGAATTGCATCGCCATTTGGAGTGAGAAAACATTTTGAGGCATCCTCTACCTCTTCTGCGGCTGCCCTTCTTACAACATCTAGCAAAGTAAGCATCATTCAACTGTAAATGGAGATACTATGAAGTCCTGGTTATAAACCCTCTGGAGCAACTTTCGCCCCTAAAAAGCTCGATTATACCGATTTTCACTTTAAGCCACAAATTACTGATTATGGCACTGTTCAATTAGAAACCCTCTTTCAATTCAAAACACAAAATTGCTGCTTTAATCACTGTTCAATCCAGCGGTTTTTTGAACAAAATTTTACCGCCAATCCTCTGCATCAAACATTTATGAAGACCTTAGCTTTTTCATGTGAGAAGAGATGAAAAAACAAAAGTAAATAAAATCCCACGAAACCCCCAAAAAGACTGCGAACTTAAGATAGCTAATCACTGTTATAGACTCATTTCGTATCTTTTCATTGGCAAATTACAACCCAGGATTCCAATTGGATTATGGCTGACACAACGTGTCAGCATTGCTCCGCCTCTGGTTTTCCATGTGGAATACAACTTATATATCATAAGTGCATTGAATATCCTTCGGCTCAAATCCGAAAATATGAATTCACACAGAAATCTACATCCTCGCCGCACATAAAAGTAAGGCAAGCAAACCTGTACACTCTTTGTCATTTGGGAAGCTACCGCGCTACATCTTCTGAGCGTTATGCATGTTTTTGCTTGCTCCTTGTGATGCAATCTACCACTCAACAATCCAACAAAAACTGATCCTCTGAAACAAAAACTACCATACCAAAGAAGAAGAAAAGCCCGCAAACCCTAATAAGAAATCTTGCTAAGCCTTAGCTAAGGTTTAGGTTTAGATTGTACTTAATTTAATATAAACACATGGAGGGAAGCAGAAATACATAAAAGTTGCTATCCTTTATTTGAATTAGTGCTAAAATAAAATAAATTAAATTTGTGTCATTCAACATAACACATTCTACATTGATAACAAGTGGTGAACTGTAGGAATCTGACTGCGTTAATGAAAAAATAAAAAAATATAAGAATGAAAAATCTAGCTTTTATTTTAAATTTAAAAAATTTCACGTTAATAAAAAAATTAAAAATATAAGAATGAAAAATTGCTTTTATTTGAAATTTGAAATTTGAAAATTTTCACTAAAAATAATTGTTTGATATGCAAAAACAAATGTTTTCAATGTACCATCTATCACAAAAGAAACTTTAATAAGATGTGAGTCATGCTCCTTTTAAATAAGAAATATGAAATGGTTGAAACTTTCAAAATAATAAAAGAGAAAGTGAAGTAACAAATATGATTAAAAAAATAAGATTAAATACAATGACAAATACAAATATAATAATATTGCTTAAAAAATAATACTTAAAATATATATTAATATTGTTAATTTTTCTTGTATTATTAGAAGTTTAAGAGAGGTGCTAAAGAATAATTGATGGAAAAAATATTATTATTAATTAATAAAATAATATTAAATATATTTAGAATAGTTAAATAGTATTATAGTCAAATAGAAGGCAAGTCTCACTCTAACCGACCACTCTAGAAAAGCGAGAAGAGTAGTGGAGGATTTATTAAGATTTGGTTGACTAAAATAAAAACCTTCATAATCAAGAAGCAAGACAACCATATATGACGAAATAATACTAGTTTTCTAGAATATTACTGGTAAAATAATGAATCTTATATTCACGATTATAAAATCAAATTGTTGGACGGATGCATATATTATATTTATTGTTTGTCGATGAATTTCCCAACTGGCAATTAAACAAAAACTTTAACTAGCAATAAATGGTGGACCTGCTCTATGCATAATAGTGTGTATTCTAGCAATAAATGTTTTACCTACTCCATGCATAATAATGTATATTTTTTTGTGACAAATTGAATTTTACACTTACATAAACCATGAGAATAGAGAAAATGTGTTTTTACAATCATTTAAAATAAAAATTAAATTTAGACTATAGAGTTTATATGCATTTATTGGTTAAACTAATTAAATAATAGAATTCAATGAATGCAATAGTGTCATGTCTTTGGTATGAACTAATGAAAAGTATAATTGTAAGGGTGATGGGATATTCTTTAATTGCTTCATTCATAAAAGTTCAAATATGTTATATTAAGTACAATTTGATAATAACAATAATTGTGAATGGGACTTGTCTACTTTTCTTTATAATGGTGGTCTACCTCTAAAACTTTGTCTTCGTTGTGCTACTTGAATTGGGATCAAGGTGGTGTTAAAGAAGACCTTTTTAAGTCTTGGTGTTGTTAAAGAAGATCTTGTTTTAAGTATGTGGTGTTATGATTGAAATTAGATACTTTGTGTGATTTAGTCAAAACTCTTATTGTTTATTTTGCACAATGTATGAATATTTGAAGACGTGTGATATACAAGATGTTCAATGTAGAACTCATTAGTGCTATAGTAGAATGCTCTAAATGTTATCAACAATGATGATTGGATGTTTTGGAAGCTTGTGAGATGTGTTGATTTAATGCCCTTTGACTTATCTTTAAATATGGCATCCAAGTTTGAATATATTTGTTTGCAATTTGATAGGAAACAATCAATTCTTGGGTGGGAGTCAACTCAAGAAGTGTGAAAAGGGGAATTTAAATAAAGTGGGTGAGATTGCATACCATTTATTTCTAAAAGACAAAATTATGATTCTAACCAAGGTGGGGAAACAAATAAAAATTAAGTTGGGTCTAGACCATAAGAGTTGAATCGACAAAGAGTAGAGGAGATAACACCAACATGACTACCTAATGGCAAGGCTAAAGTGAGTACAAAACAAGTGAGGAATGTTGGATTTATTACATTCTTTTATATAGTATATTTTATAGTTTAGAATATCGTGTGTGTATATACATGTATATATGGATATCATATACATGTACATATACTACTGTAGCGTCCTAAAATTGCACTCTTTATAATTTTGACCACATTTGGGGTCCTCACTTTAGTGTTCTCATCTTCATGCTTGATATGGACTCATTTATGTGTGTACCATGAAACAAGGTTCATATTATATCATTTCACCTTGCATAGCACCTTAACCCTTGCCCAAATATGAGGTAGGACCAAGGCGTGGTGCCTTCGTCCTCACTGGGACCATAGTGCCACACCATGGTCCTCCTTAGCTAGGCCCTAATTTGAACCCCTTGTCCCATCTCAAATTTGAGCAGTAAACTTTGCTCTATGTCAGCCTATGTTCGAAAATTAACATAATTGATGACAAGCAAGTATATAAGGAGGTATTCCCCTCTCATTTAAAAAAAGAAGGCAGTAAGGCGAATAAGGCAAGGAGATAGGTGAACATAAGGTGAACTACTATCAAGCATTCAATAATTGAAGCATTCATCATCAAGCATTTCTAGAGGTCTTCAAGGCTACATATTCTTCATCTATCCATTGTGGAGCAACATTACATCATTCATTTGCAAGCATGTGTGTGTGATTAGGTTTTTGTCATGTTCATGTCATTTTCATACAACATATGTGATTACATTCAAGAAGCAAAGCATCGTCATCATTCATTGTAGATTTGAGGTATACCTTCCCATCATTTATTTCAAGCATTTGCAATATTTCATTCAAGGTTGATTCCAAACCGGGGTTTGACTTAGGCAAACCCCTATTCCCAACCTTTTTCCCCTTCTTTTTGTGTGTAGGAAATATGTACAGAGTTGTACTCTTTAGAATAAGCTCCATTCAGAGAGACAAATCAACCCTTTTCGACACGCGAAAAGTTCGAAGGACTGTGGTGCCACCTCTTGGTCCTGGCTTTTTAGAAGCTTTTTTTAGGGTCAAATCCAAATTTTCTTACACTGCTAAATTATAAGTGCTCGGGTCAATCCCACATTTGTAGCTCACTGTTTTCTCAGTTTTATCTTCATTTTTTAGCACTTTATCCTATTTCAACATTTCAACTTACAAAAGAGAGGAAAACCCACAAAAATCAATATAATTCATTCAGTATTCAGTCCTTATTTGATTTGTGACTGAATCTAGTGGATTCCCTTCCCTCTTTTGAATGTAAAGGTTTCCCAAGTGAAAATTTATCTGGTGATTTCTCCCTCCTATGTTGCAAATTGCCAAATCAAATTTCCCCTTTTACAACTACATACACACATATATATGTATATACATGATATACATGTGCATATACATGTATATACACGTGTGTGTGTGTATATATATATATATATATATATATATATATATATATTTGTGTGTGTGTGTATGTGTGTGTGTGTGTATATGTATACATGTGCTATACATATACATATACGTATATATATATTTGGGTGAACCCGCAATAGTGGATTACACTTTTTTGGACAAATAAATTGCACTCGTTTGTCCAAAACATAATTTCTACCACTTTTGATTGAATGCCATGTTCAATCGAACCCAAAAACCGATTTGATCGAACCCCCTTTTGAATGGTTTTTTAAAAGGATCATGGCCATTTAAAAAACAATTGCTCAAAGGGGTTTGATAGAACATGGGTTTGGGGTTCGATAGAACCCCTTTCGATAGAACATATGTTCTATCCAACCCACTTGCTAGAGATCTCCGGTCTCCCCCCCAAACTCTCCTGGTTTTTGCAAATTTTTTGCCTTCGAAGCTCAAATTGGGGGCTCAAATGGATGAATTTTGACAAACCCAAATGCATGATAGTAGTACTCAAAGCGAGCTTTCCAATGATTATTATTTTAATATATATTGAGTTTATTAAGATTTTTTTTTAGGTTAACTGAACATAGGTTTCACACCAAACATCAACTTCTGAGTTCAACACTTATGGAAAAAGAGTAAACAAGTGAAAAAAAATTCTGAAAAATATTACGCACTAGGTATTGAAGTCCTCTTTACAAAAAAAAAAAAATGATTTTCGTTATATATACAACAAGTTATGTAATATCAAATAGACATATGTCAAAATTACAGTTAACTCGACTTGAAATCTTAATAAAATATGAAATATTGAAGTTAATATTACAAAACCAATTGAAAACACTAGATATGCATGTTACAAAATCAAATTCAAAATAATCACATTCATATCTATTATAGAAAAAAAGTTATGCTACATAGAGTGTATCACTCTTTAAAAATGTTGTTTTTTGGAAAAAAAAACTAGTTTTCCAGGGAGATAGAAAAATGAAAGAAAATTGATTCCAAAAATTATCAAAAAAATATTTTTAGAATCTACATACAAAATGACACAAATCACTAGTTCACATCATCTACAAATTCCTTACGGTTTAGTAGTAATAGGTATCTGAATCTGAAGTTTTTTCTGAAAATGAATATTGCAGTGTCAAAGTTGACAAAAAAGTGTAACTCACTGTTGTGGGTTCACCCATGTATATGTATATGTATATGTATATGTACATACATACATACATACATTCATATACATATATGTATATGTATATGTATATGTATATATATATGTACATACATACATACATATATACATACATATATATGCACATATACATATACATATACATATATACACATACATATATACATACATACATACATATACATACACATACACATACACATATACATGCATACATACATACATACATATACATGTATATGCATAATATATATATATATATATATATATATATATATATATATATTGATGCAAGATGGACCTTCCCTCTACTCTTCAATTCACAGAGACTAAAACAATAGTAGAAACTCTTTGCTTTCAAACATATTTCATCATCATAGAATAAGATTACTACACAGATTTTTATTCAGTCTGCAATTCTACAAACACTTCTACTAATGGAGTTTTCTATAGCTTCCCTCTTTCACATTAATCATGCCTACTTCTGAAGATGATAAAAGACTGGTGAGGTGGATTATTTAATAAGCATGCAAATCAAACATGGAAGTCTATGAAATCAAAGACATAATTTGAAATGCATGAAAACATGAATAATGAAAATGTATATACCTCACACAATCCTTTTACCTTCTCCTTTGGATGGAGCTTGATGAAGTGAAGGCGCCCTTGGGTGATGCTCCACTTGATGTGCTCCTCTTGTTTGCTTGATGTGGATGGCTCTCCAATGTTGTGCACAAATGGAATGGATTTGGAAGATTATGGAAATGAGATGATTAAGTGTGGATGTAGGATGATTTTGACATGATAAGGATGCTAAAATGATTTTTCTAGGCTCAAAAGGGCAGCATAAGATTACTGAACTTGGAGATGAAGAATGGAAGGATGGAGTCCTCAATTTATAGGAAGAGGAGAGGAAGAATGGATGGCTAGGATGGATTCAAGATGAAGGGCTAGGATTGCTTGTGAGCTCACACAAGGCCCAAGAGAGGGTGTGGAGACCAAGAGATATGCCTTGAAGGCATTTCTTGTCTCCACACTCCTCAAGGTACATTGGGAAGACTTCCCAAGGTACCTTGAGAAGAGAAAAGTGCATTGGGAAGACTTCCCAATGTGCCTTGAGAGGAGCAAGGGATGTGGCATTCCTTGAAGAATGGGGAGGAGGAATTTAAAATTCTCCAAAAAGGGATAATCATGGGGATTGGAGGAATAAGAAGGAATTAAAAATTCCTTGGGAGAGGAGATGCCTAGAGGATTGTGAGATTTTGAAGATCTCACATTCACCTAGGAAAAGAGCATTAAAAGCTAGTGGTTGGATGGAAGGGACAAGGAGTTGACTTCGTGGCTAATCATGATGATTAGCCATAAGCAACTCATTAGGAGGGGGATTAGAGGAAATGTTAGGTGGGATTAGGATTTGTAGGAGGATTTGACTAGGAGAGAGAATGAGTGGAGGGAATTAAAAATTAGAAGAATAAGGTTAAGTGAGTTTAGGGAGTTTTTAGAAGAATTTATTAGGTTAATGATGAATTAAGAAGATGATTTGTAGGAATGATGTAGGTTAGCTAATTAAATGAAATTAATTAGCCAAGAGGAAGATTTGTGAGGATTTAATCTTTTAGAAGAATAAAGAAAGGGATTGATTTATTAAGTAAACTAGTCACATGCTATAGTGACAATATCAATTATATTTAATTAATATTGAGGAGAATTTGAATTAACATAATTAATTAATTAATTATGTGAGGAATTAAAAATAATTAAAAACAATTATTTTTAAGTGTCTATGACTTCAAACTAAGAACAAATCAGACACAAGCTCAATTTCATGTTATATATTAAATAACCCATATAGAAAAGCTATATAATTTGTAATGAAACCAAAGTCGCATGTTGGCCTAAGCTCCTACGCATCCACAAACATTTGAGGCCAATATGCCTACACAACCACTCTTTCTCTTCTCTTTAACTACAACCCACAAATTAAGCGATGGGAAGGGTATCCTCTTTCCCTTAGCTGCTTGCAACTCACCACACATCCATATGCACTTCCCTGACTCTCCCCAAGTGATGCTACACTCTTTCTTTATATCGCATTACCCTTCTAGCTTTACATTGATTCATATTTTAAAGCCTTTTCATATCATTTCTGTAGACGTCCAAAATTAATTAAATTAAATATTTAATTAATTTTATCCTTCTACGTAATTAATTGATTTAATTATGTTACCTTTATTCTTCTCATAATTAATTAAATTAAATTAAATTAATTTAGCAACTATAGTTTGATAATTGATTATTCTCTATTTCTTATAAAGTCCTCAAAATTAATTAATTCTTCTAAATTCCCTTTGAGCTAATTAATGACAATTAATTAACTTAGTCATGTGATTCCTACAAATCACTCTTCCTAATTCTTCATTAGCCTAATTAATTCTTCTAGAAGCCTCATTATCATTATTTTTAATTCCTCCACTCATTCTCTCTCCTCTTGTCAAATCCTCCTACAAATCCCACTTGTCTTGAAATCTTCTATTATCTCACCTAATCACCCCTTTAAACATTTGCTAGTGGCTAATCTCCATGATTAGCCACCAAGTCAACCAATAGCCATAAATGGCTAAGTCCACTTGTCCCCTCCTCACCTCCCAACCTTAAATGCACATAATTCAATCATTTCTATAATTTCAAAATCTCGCACTCTCCCATGTCTCTCGTCTTCCCAAAGAATTTTAAATTCCTTTTCCTATTTCCTTTTCCCATGCACTTCATTATTTGAGAATTTTTAATTCTATTGTTCATCCCCCAAGGAATTTTTAATTTCTTCTTGTCTTCCCAATGTACTTGGGATATCTTCCCCACGTACATTGTGGAGTGTGGAGACAAGAAATGCCTTTATGGAAAATCTCTTGGTCTCCACACCATGTCCTCTCAGTCCATGTGCTCCCTCTCCTTCAATCTCCACCCTTGATTCATCTTCAATCTTTACTGTCCATTCATCTCCCTTCATATCTTTAAATTGGGGTCTCCTCCCCTTCATTTCACATCTCCAATTTGTGCAATCTTGTGTTGTCCACATAGCTTTAGCAATCCATCAAGAGCATCGCCACTATAGCCAAACATCCACTTAGCATCCATGGCATCCATATCCATCCTTTGAGAATTCATCATCCACTCCATCTCTCTTTGTTGTGCAATCTTGGAGAGCAATCCACATCCCATCTTAGAGCCAATCCAATCAAGTGGAGATAGGGAACTTCTCTACTTCATCAAAGGCTCAATCGGAGGACAAGAGAGCTTCAAATGAAGGTATAATTGTTTTTATTGCATTTGATTATATGTTTTATGCTTATTTGATTTGAATCTAACCATTATATTCCTCTTTTGATTTTCCCTTGGTTCACTTTCTTTGGCAACTCAATTGGGAGGTTGATTGAATCATTTTCTTTTGCAAGATAATAACATCTCTTTGTCTTTACCTTGGTGACCATTCACATTGTTTCTTTCCATTCACCAAAACAAATGGAATTTCATTAGTTATTTTAAACACCTAGTAATTGCATTTGTACAATCCACATATCCCTTCAAATCTTAATTTTTCCCTCAATGCATGATAATTATCTCTATATTTTAACACATTCTCAAAATTCGGTCATTGTTGTACACGTGCTTGAATCACCTAATATGGATATGTTGATAAAGCAACAAAAATATTTGAAAATTCTCTCATGGCAACATAGTCTGCAGAAGTCAATACTTCATCTCCATGAATATTTCCATCATTGCATTGCTTGTTTTTTTATTTAATTACAAACTTGTGAGATCCCTCATATGTTGTGAATTGATAGTTTTGGAGGCATATTGGAATAAAGACTTGTTTCAACAATTACTAAAGTCTCTCCATCAAATACACTTGGTTCATAATCTTAAATAATCTCTAGACTCTTGTGACAAGATATAGTAAATGTAAGAGGTCGTAAAGAAGCAATACAAAATGGTTGGGAATTACTCCATGCCAAAAAACTCAAATTGACATTGCTTCCCAATGATCTATGTTACTAAAATGATTTTTTTATGCTTCAACAATTTGCATACACGTCTACCAGGGCAGTTGTGATTACACATCTGATGAAAATATTTATGATTTGAGGGATGTATATGCTTTGTTCCAATGGGCGGTGATGATGCTTGGGGACTTCACCCTCTTAAACTCGGTATATGGATTTTATAGATAACAACTGTAAGAGGATGTCGAACATTCATTGGATAACATCATTTGAAGTGGATGGATAAATGTTGAGTTGAGAATTTCAATACATAAGTGTCTTTTCCCAACCTCCAATTATAAGAAGGAAACTCTACAAAATTGAATGAAGAGAACCAAAACAAAACTCAGAAAACAAACTGACAATTTTTTTTGGTGGTGTCAATTGCTTGTCTGCCCATGTGCTCCTACACTAGAAACATTGGTAGGAAAAATAATTTGAGTAGAACTCACAAGATAGAGTTAAATAATAGTATTATCCTTTCAGGTTGTAAACAACCTTTCGTCAACTCCATCATTGTGTTAGGTACACAAAATCACTTCTTTTTCCTCCTCTTCCAAAATCTCATTGGAACAACAATCATCATCCTCCCACAACTCTTCTTACCACTCTTCTCTTCCCTCGTGGATTTACATCCACCATACATGTCATCTTCCTATGCCAAAGACTCTCTCATCTCCTCTTCTCCTTCATGAGATCCAACCCACCACAAACTGACCACCTCCACCAAATACTCCTAAAGTATCCTCTACTACTTCCACGTGCAACCAAGAAACCTTCTAACACCAATCTGCAATATCCACTTTCACTCTTTCTCTAACTTTTACATGATCATATGCAACATCTACTTGCACTAACTCATCCCTATGTATCTCTACTTCACTAAACTTGAAAAAATCAACAATTACCTCTGCTAAAACATCCTCTTCAACCTCCATTGTTGTAATGTCTTTTTCATCACTTCTCGCTGCAACTTCCTTAAGTATCACTGTTATGTCTTCTTCTTCATTCAACTCTCAATCTTTGTGTTGGATCCTTATTAGTTTCTTGATCAACCTCCAAACCCACATTTTGAACTTCATCTTCTACTACCTCAACCTATGAGGTATTTTCTTCACCATCATTTTTTTTTGTTTCACTATCCAGCTGATGGTTCACTATGACCATGTTCTTCTCTCTTTTCTCTTTGTTTCTCACCTTATAATTTGTGTGGACTGCTACCCGCATTTTATCCTTCTGACTGCAATTTTCCTTCTTCATTGGGATTCTCCACATCCCATAACTCTCTTCCCAATGTTGCTCCATAAATAAAATCAATACAATTCTTCTGATGACTCACCTCATCCTCTTCTCCAAACATCCTCTTATCTACTACAATATTTTATTTGCATTCACTTTTCTTCGCAACTTCACGATCTCAATCGATTAGGACTTTGTACACCTACAACGATGTTATTGATCTCTCCACCATCACTTCACACTTTCTTCTCTTTTTGTGGCCCATCCCTATGAACTCTCAATTGCTTAAGCCTCCTCACACACCTGCAACAATTTCTCGTACCTTTGAGATAACTCCATCACTTCAACTTCACACACAAGTCCTGGTGGATCCTCTCCACTCTCAAGACCCCTCGCTTTGATACCAATTGATGCAAGATGACTCTTTCATCTACAATTTGCAATTCACAAAGTCTAAAACAACAACATAGACTCTCTATTTTCAAACTAATTTCGTTATCATAGACTAAGATTTCTACACAAATAGTTTTATTTAGCTAGCAAGTCTACAAACTCTCCTACTAATAGAGTTTTATAAAGCTTGTCTACTTCACATTAATCATGCCTAATTCAAACTAAGACTAAACCATATACAAGCTCAATTCCATGCTAAATATAAAATAAATCATACAAAAAAGCTAAATAATTTATAATGAAACCAAAGTTGTACATTAGCATAAGCTCATACGCAACCACAAACACTATAGGTCAATACCCCTATGAAACCACTCTTTCTCCTCTCTTTAACTGCAACCAATAAATTAAGCGATGGGAAGGGCCTCCTCTTTTCATTATGTTCCCCTTAAGTCCATATTGCATAACCACCACAATTTCACGAATCGCCTGATTTTTTTAATTGTCTATAGGCATATGGCATCACCTATCAAAAATTTCATAGGATATATAGAGACACCCCTGAGTACACTTAAAACCATCTCTCTTAACCGTGGGTGGATCAATCTCTTGATTTTTTTCTTGGTTTGTTTGACGTCTCCAATAATGTGCATGATATTGCAAACAAATCATTTTGAGGAGATTTGCATTGTGTGTGTGAACCCTAGCCAAATTCTTCTCTATAATAATACTTTGAATCACCCCTTCTTCCACATCCCTAGAGTAATAAAATGCCTATTTTAATTGCTCTTGTTGCAAATATGAGTTTGTGTTGTCACTGATGTCAAACTTGTTGGTTTGATGTCAAGAATATTGATCTGAATGTGTAACTTGGTAATATTCTTTGGTCTGGATGTGGTCTAGTATAATTCAGTAATATTGGGTTAGTATTGTGATTATAAGAATGTGTGAATTCTACTCGTGAATTATTTAGAAGGTGTATAAAGATGTACATGAAGTCTTTGAAGCTTTGGTGATGATCTCTAAGGTCTACAATTGATATTTAGCTAAGTGTGATTGTTCCAGTGAATAATTTGTCAGTCAAATTTTTATCCAAATTGTGGTGAATATGTTTCATATATTCATAAAGTTGTAATATGACGTTGGTGAATGTAAATTCTTCCTATATCTCATTTTTTTAGATGCTCAAGTGATCTATAGTTGAAGATATTTTGGTATGAATTCTGGTTGGTACTATAACAGAGTGACAATGTATAGGATTGTGTTGCATTCCTCTGCCTTCATATGGTTTGATTGGTTTGGTCCATTTATTTGATTTTCTTGGTGTCAAGTGATGCTTTGTTGTGCATCTGCAAGTATTCTTGGTGGTCTACAGTATAGTTTGAGTAAGTTATGTTAGTGTGCTTCAACAATGTTATCTTCTAGAGCTGACCTATGATGTTTTAGTATGTATGGTTGCATAAGAGTTAATTTGGAATGGTTTGGAAGGTGTGTCGACATGGTATGATGTCTCACACATTTCATTTTTACTTTTTCATTGCCTTGGAGATTGTTTTTTGATCAACTATTCTTTATTTACATGTTACATCTAATTAGGTGGACCTAATTGAGGTTATTGTGATTGCAGATGGTATATAAAGGATGGAATCATTTTGGAGATGTATATATGAGTTTTATGTGTTGTGTGAAGTGTTTGTAAAGCAATGAAAAGGTTTGCAAGTACAGTAGTGTAGAAATGGAGGTAGTTTTAGATTTGTTTTAATAAAGAACCGTAATCAACATATTAGTGGATGCAGTTGCCTACAATTCAATCCTTTTGATGTATGTCTTTCATATGCAATGTATCTTGCCCCGAAGAAGTAATCTTCAATGTTTGCAAGTCTTTTGTATCTTTTGCAAGGTTGTGCACCTCATTCTTGCAATTCCATATTAGGGGCAGTGAGATCCTTGGCCTTGACCCTTTATATTGTAACATATTCTTCATATAGCGAGATAGTTCTTACCATGATTTTTCCCTCATTGGTTTTTCCATGTAAAAATATTGGTGCTCATGTGTGATTGCTTTTGTCTTTTTATCTCTTTATTTCTACAAATGTGGCAAATGATATTTGAGCAATTAAATCATTTAAGTTTTAATATATGTTGATTCAACACCCCCCCCCCCCCCCCCCCCGCTCTAAGCATTTAGTAGTGTTCAACAATTGGTATCAGGGCAAGGTTCTTGAAGAAAAAACCTAACAATTGAGGTAGATTCCGGATTTGAACACTGTTTGAATTTGAGAAAGATTTGAATGTTATGGAACCACATCAGTGGGATATTGAAGTTGTGATGGATATGGAAGGATAATTATCTAAGAAAGAAAGTTGAATGTGGAAAGAACAACATTGATGATATTGAAATAAAAATAGACATGAAATCTGGAGATGCATCAAACTTGAAGAAGAAGTAAACATGTTGAGGAAAAAGTTGAAAGAAGAAAAATAATAATTTGACAAAGGCCTGAAGCTTAAAGGTGGTAGTGAAGTGCCTGATGTGATGTTGAGTGCTCATAAGCAAAATAAAGATAAAGGTGGACTTGGTTTTAAAAAAGGTGAAAGCTTTAAGACTCTCACTAAAGAGGACAAATGAAAGGAAAAGGTCAAGGATGAATTGGTGAAACTTAATGAAGATCAAAAGAATTTTATTCTAGTTTGGAACAAGAACAATTTTAGGAAGCCTCATCTTGCTCAAGCCAGGTATTTATCATCCTTTAATGATAATTGTTTTTCATGAAATAAGTTTGGACAAAGACCTAGTGAATGTAGAAGTCAGATCAGATCTTAGTCATTTAATGTCAGTACTACTCTTGTAATATGTTTGGACATAAAAAAAATGAGTGCAGAAGTAGGATGGTATAGAATGGATATGTGAATACAAACTATGGTAGAAATGTTCAATCATTCAATGGATATTGTTATGCATGCAACAAATATGGTGGTGCAGGGCACCTAACACTCAAAGTATGGAATTTTTGTTTTCTTTCAAGTTTGTGAGTTATCTTTGTGATATAATAATGGACCAACCATTTAGGACTCAGTAGAGCCATGGTTGAGGTGTCCAAGTTTTGGTTTGAGTCAATTGTGTTCAGGATGCTGACAACCTGAGAAGTGAGATGCTTAGGTAGTTCATAGGTGAAGTGCTCCAGATGAATGTATTCATGTATTAGGGGTCAATTGTGTTGTGTTTAGGCCTTTTAGGGTGTTTGAGTACCTACAGTTGTCTTAAAATGCATTAGAATGCAAAAATTGCATCTTGGAGCCAAAAAGATGTAAAAAGTTGTTGAGCAACATTTTGTAATTTCTTGCAAAAGTTGCATTTTTGGTTGCAGGCGTTAAAAGCTGGCTGAACCAACTGAAATAAGAGCATAAAATCTTAAATTCACTTCATTGTATAGGTTGGAGGATTGGAAATGCAAGAGCAAGTTTTTGGATTGTGAAGCAAACTTGTTTTTGACAGTTTTTCATTTATTTTCATCACTTGTACGGTCCAGTACGGACTAGATGGTGTAAACTCATTGAAATTATTGAGTGTTCATTGTATTTGACTTCATTAAGTTTGATTTGCAGGTTTGATTGTCCTAGGTTGCAGAGATTTCTTCCATTCTTTGCAACTAGGTGCAAAATCCTTGCAAGTAGGGTTTAAGAGCAAGAAAATGGCTCTAACCTAGGCATTCTTGGATGGAACCTGTTGAAATAATTAAGAATGATAGGTTAGGGTCTATGCATAGATTTAGGATAGGATTTGTGGTTTTGCAGGTCCTTGTGGAGGAGAAACAATGAAGCCCTAGGCTCACCGCTGGGAGTAGGTGAGTTAGGACAGCAAGAAAAGTGAGATTTATGAGCACATGGGGATTGGTGCAGGAACAAGTGACACATGAATGGAAAGACCTCTGAGTGAACTTGAAGATTCATAAAAAAATTTGAATAGGATTTCTTGACTGGTAAAGAGTTTTAGACCCATCTTGCCAAGTCACCCGGTGTGGCCTAAACCCTCCAAAATAGTGCAGAATTGGAAACCCCACTTGTACAGATAACCCAAATGCACTTTTCTAATATTGTTTGTAACTTCCAAAAGGGTTTTCAAATCCATGATTTATTCCTATCCTTGTTTGGTACTTTTACAAACTAAGACCCTAAAACCGCCAAGGGGGGGCTAATGCAATTAGGCCTATTTTGAGCCCGGTAGAGACCTAGAAAGGTTAGGAAGCTAAAGCGATGGGTTTGGTGAGTCTAAAGCCACAAAATACTTCAAAGACACCTGGTAGAAGCATTGGGAACCCATTGGAAGTGGTTGTGTGTTGAGATCCTTGCAAGAGTGGTTTGAGCCAGAAGTAGAGTGTGTGTGATTGAGGTGGCAACCTCAAGAGGTGGAGTTGAGTGTCCAAAAAACCATTGGCTATACCTAGGAGGCAAGCCAAAGAGGTTCAAAACTTGGAGGTCTCATTAGCATAACCCCTACTAAGTGTCATTGGATGGACTTGAGTAGTTGTAGGGCTGAGTAGGACAAGTCACTTAAGAAGGTGTATTGAACCAAGCTCCAAGACTCTCTGCATCAAAGTGGTATCAGAGCCATTCTTTGAAAGATTTGGTGTATGTCAGATTGTGAAGAATTAGAAGCAAGTTCAATGCCTCCAAAGGCAATGACTCCAGAAGCCATTCGATAGTTGGTGGCAGAGATGATAGAAGGATTGAAGGATGTCGAAGGGAGTAGAGGAACCAGAGAGGTTAAGAAGGAGAAGGGGAAGGTTAAGGTAGAATGGGGTGATGAGACTGATGAAGAAGTGGAAGATGGAGAGGAACTAGCAGCAATAGCCATGCCTCAAGACCAAAAACTATTCTTGGATGCAGTCAAATCCATTTCCAAAGACAACTTGGATGGATTACCCACCTATGGAGGAAACCTCAATGGAGAAGAGTTGCTAGATTGGATAGAGGCTCTCAATTATCATTTTGATTTCAAAGAGGTAGCAAAAGAGAAAAGAGTAAATGTGGCCAAATCAAGATTGAGAGGATCAACACTAGTTTGGTGGAATATGATGCAAGAAGAAAGGATACAAGAAGGCAAGAAGAAGATAACCTCATGGGAGCATATGAAGATCAAACTTAAGGCATAATTCCCTCCAGGGGATTATGAGGTTCAAATCCATAAGAGATTGCAAAATCTGAAGCAAAGGGAGTTAGATGTCAATGCATACATTGAGGAATTCCACAAACTCAATTTGAGGGCTAGGAAGCATGATAATGAAGTGGAGAAGTTGGCCAGGTACATGAATAGCCTTAGACAGAATATACAAGATGAGATAAGTATCCTCACACCAGACACTGTTCATAAGTGTTTTCAATTGGCCCTAAGGGCGGAAGAGAAGATCAAAAGGAGGAGTGAACAAAATCAGAAACATAGGGGAGGTAAGAATTTCAAAGGCAGAGGAGGCTTTGGTAGAGGGCAGCAATCACCAAGAAATGAAGAGCAACAAGGCCAAGAAGGCAGTGGGGACTCTCAGAGAGGAACATTTAGAGGATCCTATAGAGGAAGGAGCAATTTTAGGGGCAAGTTTGGAAACTCGGGAAGAGGAAACACAGTCTTCACCGGTAGGTGTTATCATTGCAATCAAGTCGGGCATACCATGAGTAAGTGCCCGAGAAAAGCCTCAAGCTCCAAAAGCTCATACATGGGGGAAAGAAGAACTCAATTGTTGCAAGAGGAGGACACTTAGAGTGTAACTTCTTCAATTAGCAAGGTAGGGCCAGTGACAGATGGAGAAAACTTGATGATGAGAAGAACAATGCTCAAGATACCCCAAGCTCAAGAGCCACCATGGAGGAAAATTTTGTTTAGGACCACTTGTAGGTCACATGGGAAGATTTGTAAGATGATTGTAGATTCAGGTTCCACTAAGAATATTGTCTTAGTTGAAATGGTAGACAAACTCAAACTGAAAAGATTACCTCATCTCACTCCTTACAAGGTATCATGGCTCAACCGGGGTCAACATGTCTTGGTTAATGAACAAGCATGGGTGGATTTTGAAATTGGTGAGTATAAGGATAGATTACTATGTGATATATTGCCTATGGATGCTTGTCATTTTTTGTTGGGTCGTCCATGGAAATATGATGTGAGAGCTACTCATGATGGAGAAAAGAACAACTATCTTGTCACCAAGAATGGGAAGAAGTACCAAATGGATCCACTACCTGATCCAAAGGAAGAAAAGAAAATAGGCTCAAGTGTGATGCTGATGAGAGGTAAAGAGTTTCTCAAAGTGTTGAAACAAGAAGGTCATCAAGGCTATGCTATAGTATTGAAGCTTAGAGATGAAGCTAAGGCAGATCCAATGAGTGAAGTGCCTCAATAGGTGCAAGGTCTACTCAAACAATATGCAAAGGTGATAGGGGATGACATGCCTGATTCTTTGCCTCCAATGAGAGATGTGAATCATCAAATAGACTTAATACCAGGGGCCAATCTACCAAACAAAGCTGCCTATAAAATGACACCTAGTCAAAATGAAGAGATCGCCAAATAAGTACAAGAACTCTTGGACAAAGGGTTTATCAAGAAGAGTTTGAGTCCATGTGTTGTTCCTACTGTGTTAGTGCCTAAAAAGGGAGGCAAATGGAGAATGTGCACAGACTCCAGAGCAATCAACAAGATTACTATAAGGTACCGATTTCCTAACTACCCTCTTATCATTTTATCATTTTCTATACCTACCCTTTAATCCTAGCTGACCATTTTTCTGTTCACCTCTTAATCTTATCCCTCCATTTTCTAAAGTGTCTTCTGTATAGGAGGATTCTTTTACCTTTCTAATCCTAATGTGTTTATCATCCTAATGCATTTATCATCCTAATGTGTTTATCAGCCTAATGCGTTTTGTCAAGCTTTCTTGCGATCAAGCGACTTCACAACCACAATCTGTTCTTTGTTGAGCTCTTGTACAGAATGCAAAATCTGAGAGAAAATATATCAAACAAGATCAATGGAGATAGGAGACAATTGAGATCAAACCCTACTTGGCATGTGAATGGTATTATTGTTTCAATTTGTTAATTTGCATGTTCTTAGGTTTCTTCATTGGTGTATGGTGAATGTTTTATTGTAGAACTAGGATTGTTTGTGGTTGGATCTTTGTGGTTTTGCAATATTTTTTCATTATCATTTTTCACCTCACATAGAAGGAACTTACAAAAGATGACCTAATTACATTCAAGAAGTAGGACAACAACATTCCAAAGATAGATTTGAACATTTGGACGGATTTTTCTGATTTTAGCTAGATGAAATGTGGAATCAAATAATTTTGAGCCAAATTCATAATTATGTGATGTATTTGAACTAGCCATACAAGATCATGAAGGATGTCATCAAGGAATTTTCATTGAAGAAGATGGTGAAAATGATATTTATGTTGAGCTTACTTGTTTTGTGTATGATGAAAGAGCTATGACCGTGGAGGACATCATGTTAGACAATTCAAATAATCAGACGACAACTGAGAGGGGGGGTTGAATCAATTGTCATAAATTACCAGAACCATTAGCAATTAAAACTTTAATACCAGAACCCAAAACATAAATACTGGAATAGAAGTTAAACCAATTAAGCATAAACAATAATCACAGAATAAATACCATCCACATGACACCAGGATTTGTACGTGGAAAACTCAATAAAGGGAAAAACCATAGTGAGAAGCCTACCCACAGTCAGATAATACTTCTGTAGTAAGTATGTGAATTACAATTGAGGGTCCTGCACTTGCAGGAAGGCCAACAGCCTAGAGCACACCGCTCATCACAAAAGGAGTCTCACTGACTACATAGAAATCTAGACTACAATCCAAAGAAGTGTTGAACTGCAAAAGATAGCATCTCCTATGCCTGAGTACAGTTCTAGTTAAGCTCAAAACCGGAGGACTAAATCCTCTTACATTAACCCAAATCGATCTCTAATGATCGACCAAATCCTCTGCTTGAGTGATATTACATTATTCACGCATTACATCCCTTGACCATGATCTCTAACATAACCATGATGGTCTACAATGAGATCTTACATCTATACATACAAACCCTCGACAATAAACAATTAGGTCGGCCATCAGATAATAAACCAATTACATAATTACAAACCATGTCGGCCCTAGACCAAACAAATAATATCCAACACATAAGAGATCCCACAAACACATCGATGGGTCCAATCCACACGCTTCATTAAAGTCGGTCCATAACCTAGATCAACCGAGACCCAATATAGGTCCACACGCTACAACAATGATCACAATCCACCAAGTCTCGAATATGATCACCATTAGCATCCTGAAACTCCACCAGAAGCTGCACCAACACCACTTATGCAATTTATCAAATATCTTCATCAAAAGCTCTGCCGGTGAAACCCTCGTTGGAACCAGAAACCAAGCTTCTAAGCAAACAAGATAGCATTCGATCATCGGACCAAAATCAACTTACAGAATATGAGAATGAGTATCATGAACAAGCTAATTCCATAACCAAATCATACTGGAGCCTATTGGATCATGTCGGATCCAAATCAACTAGAAACCACTCAACCTACCAGGACCAGAAGGGTGCCGATAAAGCATCCAAACAACTAGTGTTGGTATCAATGAAAAAAAATCAATGCAACACATAATCAATTCCACCAAATGGCTAGCAATATTCCCCTTTAGCATTGATGGCAACACTAGATGTGAAAAACATCTAAGTACCAAGAAATGCTAAACAAGTCTCCCCAAATGGAAGACAACCAACAATCACCTGCATACAGCTCTGAAATAAAGACCAAACTCCCCATGTAAATAATATCTCTGTAAAGCTATGAATTTCTCCCTTTTCCTTTTTATTTTTCACTTCCTTTTTCACATCAATATCACTCCCCCTTTGACACCAATGCCAAACATCTGACAAAAATATCAAAGCAAAAACATAAACCACTGAATCACTGTTAGGTCCCAGAGACAACTGAGAGGGGGGGTGAATCAGTTGTCCAATAAATTCAACCAAAATTAACTTAACCAAAACTTAATGCTTAATGCTGACAAACCAAACTTTATGCCGGTAGACAGTTTTATCAGTTAATTGCAGTACCGGTAAAGATTAATGCATGAAATAGAAAGACAATAACATCCACAACACATAACACAAATATTTGTACGCGGAAACCCTATAAGGGGAAAAATCATAGTGGGAAGCCTTACCCACAATCAAATGATACTACTGCAGATAGTATGTGTGTACAATATGGATTCTGCACATGCAGAAAGGCCAGCTGCCTAGAGCTCACTAATCAATCAAAAAATGGGAGTCACACTGACTACAATTGGATGGTTAAATCCAATGATAATGTACTGTATAAAATAGAATCTTCATATGCTGGATTCAGTACCAGTTTAGCTCTGATTGCCTTCACAAAAACCTTCCTTCAATCTTCAAATGATGTCTGCGTGTATAGCTCTACTTATTTTCACATATACCTTATTACAATCCTTTTTCTTATCGCATATCAATCTCATAAATGAGATCTTACATTTATACCATAATCTAAGACCAATTGAATAGGTCAGATCACTAAAAGATATTATAATAAAATCAATTATAAATAAATCATTAAGTGATGCATCATGTCGGCTCAATGCATTTACAATAATAATAAATCATCTCCACAACGTGTCATGTTGATCTGGAATAGATATGCTTGTCGGTGCATAACGTGGACCTATTTGTCGGTAACAGCAAATATGCAAACCTGAATAGACCAATAACCAAAATGCCAAAACCAAGTGATCGAATAATGTCTTCGACATAACCAAGTAGTCTCCAAGTCATTCCAAGTTCCAGTGAACAATATAACCTGTCGGTGAACCAAATACTGGTGACTGTGCATAAGTCTCTGACTTGTCGGTGAACAAAACAAAGATCTCCAAGTGCTGATAAGGTTGACAAGTGTTGACATCAATGACAAAACCATATCAACATATCCAAAATACCAACAATCACAAAGATGACTACTCCCCCTGAGCAGTAGCAACCCCACATCAGTGTCGGAATGAATAGTATCTTTGATAATGCATACCAGACTGATGCCAAACCGCATCAATCAAGTCTCTACTGGAGGAGAAAAAACTCCCAATTTGTCTCTCAGGTACTCAAATGATTCCTTGGACAAAGGTTTAGTGAAAATATCTGCAATCTGCTCTTTAGTGTTCACATAAACCACCTAAATTCATTTGCTTACACCTTTTCCTTCAAAAAGTTATACTTGATAGATATGTGCTTTGTCTTAGAATGAAATACTGGATTCTTTGATATATCAATAGCAGCAGAGTTATCACAGTGAATAACTACCGGTGCATCACAATCCACTTTTATATCCTTCAACATTTGCTTCATCCATAAAACTTATGTATAGGTAGTAGCAGCAGCAACACACTCAGCTTCAATAGTAGATAAAGAAGTACATGATTGTTTCTTGTTGATCCATGAAACCAACTTCCTTCCAAGAAAGAAAGACCAACAACCTAGAGCGCACTTATCATCACAAAAGGAATCTCACTAACTACATAGAAATATAGACTACAATCCAGAGAAGTGTTGAACTGCAAAACATAGCATCTCCTATGTCTGAGTACAGTTCCGGTTAAGCTCAATACCAGAGGACTAAATCCTCTTACATAAACCTAATTCAATCTCCAATGATCAACCAAATCCTCTACATGAGTGATATTACATTATTCACACATTACATCCTTTGATTGTGACCTCTAACATAACCATGATGATCTACAATCAGATCTTACATCTATATATACAAACCCTCGACCATAAACAATTAGGTTGGACATCAGATAATAAACCAATTACATAATTACAAACCATGTCAGCCTTAGGCCAAGCAAATAATATCCAAAACATAAGACATCTCGGAAACACATCGAGAGGTCCAATCCACACATTTCATTAAAGTCGGTCCATAACCTAGATCAATGGGGACCCAGTATAGGTCCACACGCTACAACAATGATCTCAATCTGCCAAGTCTCGAACATGATCACCATCAACATCATGAAACTCCACCAGAAGTTGCACCAACACCACTTATACAATTTATCAAAGATCTTCATCAAAATCTCTACCGGTGAAACCCTCATCGGAACTAGAAACCAAGCTTCTAAGCAAATAGGACAGCATTTGATCACTGGACCAAAACCAACTTACTGAATATGAGCATGAGTATCATGAACAAGCCAATTTCATAACCAAATCATACCGGAGCCTAGCGGATCATCCCATATCCAAATCAACCAGAAACCACTCAACCTATCGGGACCAGAAGGGTGTCGTTAAAGCATCGAAACAACTAGTGTTGGCATCAATGAAAAAATATCAGTGCAACACATAATCAATTCCACCAAATGGCCAACATGTCGTTGATCTGGGAGTCTATTATGTAACTAAGTGTTTGGTGTAGGAGAAAGGTTTGATCTCTGTGAACTTTTGAGGAAACAACTTTTATATAACTTGGAGAGAACAAAGAAGAGTAAATATAAGTTTAGTTATGGGTCTTTGATTATCTATTTGACCTTCATGTTTATAAATGAGGTTCCAGGAGTTAGAGATAATGTTTGGGATAATTTTTCCACTATTATCGTTTAGATAAAATAACATATTAGGATTTTTTGTACTAATAATGAAGCATGTGATATTATGTACTATAGATGGTTTAAGAATTTTTAGGATAAAATACAAGAGAGAGAAAGGATTCCTTTTGAATTAGTCTAGAAGAAATGGTGAGTAGAGATCACTACTACATTGAGACTGTTGAGCCAAGAACTACTTGGGTACCTAAGTTTCCATATGAGGTGTCAATGAAAGAAGTAGAGAAGCAAATTGCTACAATATAGAAGTTGCAATTTGATCCTATTGAACCTAGGTTTAGAACCACTATTGAGATCATGAATAAGTTGAGGTAGGAGAAAGTGGAGAAAGGGTAGGAAAAGAGAATAAAGAAGCTTTATCATGAAATCAATCTATGCCCAATGTTTGAGGTATTTGGTGTAACTCCTATTGAGGGGCCTTCTAGTTTAACATAGAGGAGAACTAGGTCTGTCTCCACCTCTCCTCCAAAATCCCTACCAGATCTACAATAAGTAAAAATAAATAAAAAAGACATAATAAGAAAGCAACAAGAAAGTTGGATGGTCCAGAGCCGATGATAGAAGAAGTAGAAAACAACAACACTAATGGAGAAGTGTAGAAAGAACAATTTGTGATCTAGACTGGTCCAAAAGGACAAAATTTGAAGAAAAAGAGGAAGAAGAAGAAGAGGACATAGTGTCTTTAAGCCAAAGGAAGAGAACTCTAATCTCTTTGGTAAAGACCCCAAACAAGAAGAGGAAGCAGGTGAAGGAGAAAGAACCAGTGAAGAAGAAGAAATTGGGTACTCCTCCAGTTGATTCCAATCATCAACCACTTGACTTGATAGTTTAATATTTACTATTTGTGTGCATGATTATTTGAATGAGACTGTAGGGTTGTATGTTGAGTCCCCTCAGGTTGATAGGTAAAAGATAGAAAAATCTATAATCAAGTGTATACACCTAAAAATGTCTCGTTAATTCTACACTAATTATTCATCTATTTAATTAAGTAGTTCTTTAATTATTTGATTAAACTAACTATTCCTTCTAATCATCGCCCTTCAATTAGATGAAATTAGAAAAAGGTGATTGAGAGTTAAAAAGGATGATTGATGAGTTAACTGAGTTAGCTGATTTGATCAATCAATTCTTATTTTAGCATGTGTTGTAGGAATTTGAAATTGAATTTGATTTTCATTTTCAATTTGGATTTGAATTTGGTCATTCGAATGCTGAAATGCACATGAAACTAATTGAAATTCAGATTTGGGGAAATGTGAATTTGGAAATATGAAATTAGATGAAATTAATTGAAATTTGAATTTGGGAGGAATGAAATGAAATTCGATGGAATTAAGTAGTTCTTTAATTAATTATGACATTTTCCTTAGTTAAATAATCTTTATTATTTAATTAATTCTATTTCCTAGGTTTAAATAATTTCATTTAAATTATTGAAATTAATTAATTATTCCTCCAATTCCTCAAATTATAATTCCAATTAATTCCATCCAATTTCATTTCATTTCTCCCAAATTCGAATTTCAATTAATTTCATCTAATTTCATATTTCCAAATTCACATTTCCCCAAATCTGAATTTCAGTTAGTTTCATGTGCATTTCAGCATTCGAATGACCAAATTCAAATCCAAATTGAAAATGAAAATCAAATTCAATTTCAAATTCCTACAACACATGCTAAAATAAGAATTGATTGATCAAAACAGCTAACTCAGTTAACTCATCAATCATCCTTTTTAACTCTCAATCACCTTTTTCTGACTAATCAATCTATTCAGTTTTCTAATCAATCAAGTGAGTCATCTCCCCAATCTATTTAGTTTACTAATCAATCAAGTGAGTTTACTAATCTATCTATTCAGTTCACTCTTTAATCAATCTAGTTGAGTACTCAATCAAATGAGTTAACAAATCAATCAATTGAGTTCACTGATCAATCAATTTCAGTTATCTCTCAATCAACACTTGAGTTCTATTTATCACCTTCTTTGTGTTGAAAATCTATAAATTCAACCTCTTTTCATCAATTCAAGCTAGCTTTTCTAGAATCATAGAATCACAATATTCAATATCGTTGCTTATCTTATGCAGGAAATCAAGTGCAATACCTGAGAGCCACCTACATCAACAACAATGGAGAAGAGCAATGGAAGCCTTTCTATGTCAATTGAGGGAGTCTTAGATAGATCATTTCAATTCAATTGATAATTAGCTTTATTTCATTGTTATTTAGGAGTAATAATTAGATTTAGAGTTGTGATTCACTCTTTGATAATCTGATTTATGCAATTTATGCCTATTTACTGGCTGAGTACATTTGGTGAACCCGACGTGAACTAACAGTAATTTGAAATTTTGTGTATGCTTGCAGGTTTCCATTTTTGGCAAGTTTTTCATTTTTGGAAAGTTTTCATTTTTTTGCAGGTTTCCATTTTTGGCAGGTTTCCACTTCTGGAAAGTTTCCTTTTTTGGCAAGTTTTTCATTTTTGGAAAGTTTCCATTTCTAGCAGGTTTCCATTTTTGGCAAGTTTCATTGTTGGCAGGTTTCTGTTTTTTGCAAGTTTCCATTTCTAGAAAGTTTCCCTTTTTGGCAGGTTTCCACTTTTGAAAAGTTTTCATTTTTGACAGGTTTTCGTTTTTGGTAGGTTTCCATTTCTAGAAAGTTTCCATTTTTGGCAAGTTTTCATTTTTGGAAAGTTTCTATTTTTGCAGGTTTCCATTTCTGGAAAGTTTCCATTTTTGGTAGGTTTATGTTTATGAAAATTTCCTATTTTTGGCAGTTTCCATTTTTAGCAAGTTCCTCATGTACCAAAAAAAACAAAAAAACTCTCTATTCTTTCATTTTTCTTAAATTCTAGTATTTTAGTGTTCTGTTTTATAACAGATCATTGATAAACACTGAAGCAGATTTTTGTAACCAAAGGAAGAAAATTAGGCTGGATAGCCCACCATGTGTCTACTAACGTTATTTTCTCTACAGGGTTAGAGTAGATAACTTCTTTTGGTGCTTTTAAAAAGAACAAAATTAAATTATTTCTTGTTCTTTCACAAATTGCTATGAAGGTTAAAAATGAACACCATGCCTATGTGGAGCAACATCTCCACTTAGAATAGAAAATCATTGCAATGGAAGGATAAAAAGAACTTTGTTTTTTGTGTCTTTGAAGGGATAGGTATTATGCTCTCCCCTTCAATGGGTGATAAAAAAACCAGGCTCTCTTCTTTTATGTTTTTAGTAAATTTTTGTACTTACATCCTTGAGAAGGCTTGCCCTCCTGAGTTGCCCTTAGGGCGCCATTGAGGCTGGTGAGAGGGGACGACCTAAGTGGCAACGACTAAAGCCAAGTAATCCAAGCCATTATAAATAAATGTGTATGTGATGAAAATCATATACGATGAGTGTACGTGTTGTCACAATGACGTTATGCCTCTCTTAGTGCCTATACGGTACGTTAAAATCTGTAGAGCGTAACCTCTACAGACTGGGAGACCTCCCTCAACGAAGTGTAAAACGTTGTTGATTGTGACCACTTGATTGGAACCCTGTCTAAACACCATAGAAATTAGAAGTCCAGCTGAGTCAGTAACCAAACACTTGTTTTATCATAGTGCAAGGGTGGGGAAAAATCTGCTCCCAAGACACTCACCATATATCTCCCAGAATAACGGGCCAATCGAGGAGCAATCTTCTTTGGTCTAATTTTCAGAAAAAGGCAAAAACAAAAATAGGTGCACCTTAGGGTGTGACAGGGCTATTTGAGCTGACGGAGTATCAAGATGTGGGCTATGATAATACTTGTGACTTTTTGACCTTAGGAGAGTTTGTTTGATGTGATATCGAATTGCCCAAATACAACGAAAACAAAATGGGATCTTGAAAAAGACTCCAACATTCATGGGAATTTGAAAAAATTTCCTTAAACAAGTATTCTTTTCATGGTTTAATTCTTTTTTATGTGTCTGTTGTGTCCTTTGCTACATTTCACCAAGTTCAAACATCTTAGAAAATACCCAAAACAAAGTGGAATCTCAACCAAAGTTTTGTCAAAAAAATCAACAAGATCAAATCCCTCAACAAAGTCAAGTTTCAATATCAACAAGATCAAAACCCTGCAGCAAACAAGCTTGTTAGCATCAACATCAAATCAAACTTATGCAACATTCTAGAAATGAAGAAAATATCTTACATGTGATCTTAGGATCAAACCAATCAAGCAAACATCATGGATTGGCGTTATGCATTTCATAGGGAAGGTGAAGAATTCATCTCTTCCATTCCTATTCCATCACCATCCATAGAAACATTAGCTCAACAAATCAATACTTTGCAACAACAAATGAGAGACATGACTAGTCCTAGCAACCATAGGGGTTGGTTAGAAAATTGATGAGGGAAGTGATAACCATGAGGGAATCATTATCAAGCCAACCACCTTCTTCTTGTGAGGCCATTCAAACATGCCAACCTTTATTCTTGAACAAAATCATTCCTACCTTAGTTCAACCAACATTACAGTCATGTCAACCTTCTTTCAACCCAACATATCAATCATACCAATCATATCAACCCAACATTCAAATTACCTCTTTCAACCAAAATCAAACCCCTTTCAACCAAAGCCCAAATCAAAATTCATTAAACCAAAATCAAACCATTTTCACCAAAAATCATACTCCTTTCAACCAAAATCAAATCCCATTCAACCAAAATCCAAATCAACCATATCTATCCACCATTTCATCATTCCTTGAAGTTACACAAGACCAATCCACGCTATCTTCATCCAATAACACAATCTCCTAAGGGATATGTACCATACAAATCCAACCTAATCCAAGTCATGATTCTGAAAGTCTCGTTCAAAATCCTTTCTCATCAAGTCAAAGTGTTGGAACCTTCGAAAAATATCCCTTGCAAACTCCTTCCCTATGTCAGGAGGACAATCCAAAATCAGAAGAAATCAGTCATGAAATAAATCAAGATCAAGAACAAACCTTTTCATCAAACCCAATTTTCTGATCAAGATCCCGTCGACCAAGAGTCTTATGATGATCCCCTCATTCTTTTCTATTCCACTCATAATAACACCCTTGTTTCGCAAGAGCAAGATGTTCTTTCAAGTACCATCCAACATCCACCTCCTAAACAAGATCCCATTATCATTTCTCCTAGTCTCACTCATGATTCCAATTCACAAGTTGTTCATGAACCCCTTATCAATAAAATCAACAATCCAGATCATACTACACAGGATAACTTGTCAACAATTGTATGTGCACCATCATCAAATGCCAATGTCATGACAGAAACAAGCATAACACCAGCTAATGAAATCAATACCTATATTGTTACGTCATCTTCTTCAAGCACAAGCATAACACCACCAAATGAGAACAACACTTGGTTGGCTTCATCATACTCTTCAAGTGCATCAATAAAAATAGGCATACCACCCACTCATGTCACAACTTCAAAACCAAAATCTATTTTTCTCATACACCTATACTTGAAAGATTGGGGGCAAGAAGATTTACAACAGCTGAATTGGTTTGAAAATAAGGAGGCTATAGCAAACACTATACATGAAAGACTCCTAGTTGACTATCCTATTGGAAAAGACAGGTTCATCCAACTCTTCAAATAAAGACCAATGAATTATCTACACAAAGATCATACCAACTCAATAACAACATGCACCTAAAAAGATATTACATCTAAGGGTGGGTTCATTTCAATTTTTAGTATTGCATTTGCATATTTCTTTACTGCATTGCATATCTCCATTTTAGAGTGCATCATAGTTGCTTGCATATCACCATTGCACAATATATAGTTGCATATCATTATTGTTTTCTTATATAGTTGCATCAATAAAACATGATGATTGTCTGAGTTATTCACTTGCCTACACTGAAAGGAACGAAGGTTGTCTCATTTCCTAGATACTTCTTCATGAAGTCTTTAGGAGCCCTTTACTCATTCATCTTCAATGTCACATTGTGATTAAGCTTTATCCTTGGTTGGGTAGAGGTTTCCTTATCAAGTCTTGCTACCAAAATTTATCAACTTCTATATCTCACACATTAATCAAAAGCTCTAAGTCATTACAGATACCTAGTTGATTATGTGGCTAGTGAAAAATCCAATATTCTGCTTCAACATCATTGTAATTGTTATGCCCAAGTAGGTTTCATTTCTTACAAGTCAAGGCAAGAAAATAAAAGAAAAAAGTGTTATGTCAATCTCAAAAAAAAAAAAATTTAAAAAATGATATATTATTGAAATATCATGCAAATGCAACAAAAAAGAGAAAGCTTGACTATGGGAACATGCAAGTAACTCCATCAGGGCTATGGACGCTTACTGGAAATGGAGAAATGTTTGAGAGATTACAGTGCATAACTTCATCGGAGCCCTAAAAATCTTGCTGGCAACGAGGCTCTATCCAGGTTGCTTTTGAAGTCAGAATAACCCACATAGCTAGCCACATAGGATTCCAAGGGTCTTTGATGGTTATAAGAGTCAGAATGAACTCAATTGCACACACATGGGCAAAAGAAGATCAAAATTTCAAGAATTGATGGAAAAAATTTCCTTGCCTCCATTCATAAATCTTGGTTACATAGTGTGTTAGGTTGGATGGTCTAAGTCTTTTGAGAATGGATTGAACTCCTATCTCTGAAACATTTCACACCTTTAATCCAATTAGTGCATTTCAGAATGAAAGACACACACACTCATCCTTGTTCGAATAGGAATTGCATTTTTGTCATGCATCATGCATTTGCATAACTCATATAAAAAATTCATTGTCTTCATCACATTATGCATCATCATGTTAGGTCTGCATAGTTGGAGGCATAACTGAAAAAATCAATCAAAAATATTCACAAAAAGTCCAGAAAAAAATAAAAAGCATTCACAAAAAGTCTTGAAAAAATCAATAAAAAATATTCAGATAAAGTCTTGAAAAAATCAATAAAAAACATTCAGATAATGTCATGAAAAAATTGATCAAAAACATTCACAAAAAGTCGTGAAAAAATAATCAAAAATATTCACAAAATGTCCTGAAAAAATCAAACAAAAACACAAAAAAAATCAAAATATCGATCCCCAAAATCCAAAAACATTCAAATATCAATTAAAAAAAAAACTTGCAATAAACATGTCTCGCAAGAATCAAATATCCTAACAGATGTCCAACAAACACTTCATACAAAGTTAAACAAAAGGTACAACTAGCTTGTCAAAATATCTACAATCACACTGATCAACTGTCTAATCTATCGATTTATCAAACTATCAATGTGATCAACATCTTGTCTTAAACAGAATTGGTACACTCGAAACCAAATAGATCGGTCTTATACGGGGTCCAAAACTTTTGAAACCAGACACTATCAAAATCACACCAAACATATCAAAGCAAAGACACAAATCAGTATGGTTGCTGCATTTTCTTCTAGTTGGTTTTATCTTTTATCAAATTAGCGAAGATCATTTATTTTAGCTACTCAAGGATGTCCAAAAAGTGACTAGAGGAGTCGTGATGGGCATGATCCTTTTCTTTGTTTGATGTTTATGGTTTGAACCAATGAAGTTCTAGGGCAATTGCTCTAGTGGGTGTCTGTGATAGGAGAATTTATCTTGTGAATGCCACACATACCTTGAACCCTACCATAAATCCCAGAATGGAGGGTTCATTCCTTGTTTTCTATGTGTTTGTTTCTTTGCAATGAGATATCTATGCATCTTGGTTCCTTATACCCTGGTGTACAAAGCTTCATTGTTACATAATAAGGCTCAATGATGAAAATGTATTGCACTATGAATAAGGACAAGAAGACTATTCACCATCAATCAAATCATCATCATATCATTTCAATTCATACCAATTATTTCTGATCTCATCATGTTGATTGTCTCTTCAGATCATTCTCTCATCAAGCATTTTTTCTACTTGATCATTCTTTCCAATCATTCTAACATGATCTCTCTCATCACTTAATTCCAATCTTTTCATCTATAATTCTATCATTGTTTCATATCAACTATTCTATCTATCGATCAATTATTCCTCACTTTCATCATATTTTATCATTCATCCAATTTTTATCTATCTTTGTCTTATAAATGGTGTATCCTTCCTGAAACCAGATGTGATCATCTATCTTTGTCTTATACAAGATGTATCCTTCCTGAAACCAGACAGATTAGTCTTATACATGATGTATCCTTCCTGAAACCAGACGTTTTGATCATTTTTTTGTCTTATACAGGATGTGTCCTTCCTAAAACCAGACTTCACCTTTATCAGATCAATCTTATCTACAAATCATTCTAACCATTTCTTATCTCTAATCAAACTCATTCATGTCATAAATTAATCATTCTTCATCGTTCATCTAACATTCTTCTTCTTTCGAGAGATCATTCATGTCTTCAATGCACAAACAATCTCTCGAGGGGGCATTATACCCTAAGCGTCACCAGGGCATACTTGGACAGTTTTTCTTTCTATTTTCTTTGAAACAACGTCGTTTCGACATTGTCTCAAAGAGGGGCAAATGTAGACACCTAAAAATGTCTTGTTAATTCTACACTAATTATTCATCTATTTAATTAAGTAGTTCTTTAATTATTTGATTAAACTAACTATTCCTTCTAATCATTGCCCTTCAACACTTCTAATTATTCTATTTCTATTCTCAAATCATTTTAATTAGTTAACCATGTCTCAATTATTATTTAAATATCAATTATTTAATTAATTATGACATTTTCCTTAGTTAAATAATCTTTATTATTTAATTAATTCTATTTAAGTTTAAATAATTTCATTTAAATTATTTAAATTAATTAATTATTCCTCTAATTCCCCAAATTATAATTCCAATTAGTTCCATCCAATTTCATTTCATATTTCCCAAATTCAAATTTCAATTAATTTCATCTAATTTCACATTTCCAAATTCACATTTCCCCAAATCTGAATTTCAGTTAATTTCATGTGCATTTCAACATTCGAATGACCAAATTCAAATCCAAATTGAAAATCAAAATCAAATTCAATTTCAAATTCCTACAACACGTGCTAAAATCAGAACTGATTGATCAAATCAGTTGTCTAATCAGTTAACTCAATTAACTCATCAATCATCCTTTTTAACTCTCAATCACCTTTTTCTGACTAATCAATCTATTCAGTTTTCTAATCAATCAAGTGAGTCATCTCCCCAATCTATTTAGTTTACTAATCAATCAAGTGAGTTTACTAATCCATCTATTCAGTTCACTCTTCAATCAATCCAGTTGACTACTCAATCAAATGAGTTAACAAATCAATCAATTGAGTTCACTGATCAATCAATTTCAATTATATCTCAATCAACACTTGAGTTCTATTTCTCACCCCCTTTGTGTTTAAAATATATAAATTCAACCTCTTTTCATCAATTCAAGCTAGCTTTTCTAGAATCATAGAATCACAGTCTTCAATATTGTTGCTTATCTTATGTAGGAAATCAAGTGCAATACCTGAGAGCCACCTACATCAACAACAATGGAGAAGAGAAATGGAAGCCTTTCTATGTCAATTGAGGGAGTCTTAGATAGATCATTTCAATTCAATTGACAATTAGCTTTATTTCATTGTTATTTAGGAGTAATAATTAGATTTAGAGTTGTGATTCTCTTTGATAATCTGATTTATGCAATTTATGCCTAATTACTGCCTGAGTACATCAAGTATTTGATTACTTATGACAATACACTTAGTGATAATTCTGACAAGATGCCCAATGAATTACTTGAGGCTATGATAGCAATAAGAAAAGATGCATTGATAAGGAAACCAATATGAGGACACGGGCTTTAGACAAGGTGTGCAACCCTCTATCTAAGGAGGATAGAATCAAAATTGTATAGACACTAAACACTAGATTCAGAACCAAGGAGAGAGTGAATCTCATTATAATAGTAGATTCAAATACCTCCAAAGGATGATTAGACAAATTGAAGATGTTTCTATAGAGGTTGCAGAACACTGAAAGAGGACTTTGTCTTCTCCTTTAAAGAAGAGAAAAAATTCATCTGTCTAGGAGAGAGCAACGGTAAGACTAATTTGAAGAAGAGAACAGAGGAGTTGAAGAGTGAAGATGTCGATCCAAAGATTGATCTAGGTGATCAAATGGACACAAAGCAACATGCAAAGAATATTTTTATAGAGAATAGAAGATACTAAGGAGAAAGAGTTGAAAGAGGATTCAAAGAAGGAGAAAACATAAGAAAAGGAGGAAGAGAAGATAGAAGAGAAAAAGGAGAGTCCAAAGAAATTTTTTTCCAAATGAAACTTTATACAAATTTGGACTTTTGCGTTGAATCTTAAACACAAACACTTAAGAACTAATTCTAGGTGGGTTTAATTTAAGGTAGCCTTCTGACAGAGTTATTTTACGATTGTGTCTTTTTAAAAAATGACCATATATGTGTATATATATGTATATATACACATATACATGTATATGTATATATATGTATATATATTTATATATACACATATACATGTATATGTGTATATATGTATGTATACACATACATACACACACACATATGTATACATACATACATGCATGCATGCATACATACATGTACATACATATATGATTAGTTCAGTAAATGACCAGAGTAATGAAGAATTTAATAAAAATCATAATTAAAAGATGAAAAATTAGGGAGACTGAGGATTCGTAACAATGCTTGTGGAGGAGGACTTGAGCCTCTTCCACCCAAGTTTGAATCCTAATTTTGTAAGCACCCATATGTACCTTGATCTATCGACATTCCCATCTTCTGCAATTATTATTCATGTATATTTTTTACTTGTTGTGTGGCTCTTGTTGTATTTGCATTATGATTTTAATGTGATTAGGGCAAGTGGGTTATCACATCCAAGATGGACGGTAACCCATGATCTCCTATAACTAATAATCATATTTCTCAAAAAGTTGTTGAAATTAAGTCTTTCAAAGATTCTCTTGTCAATTGTCCAGTGATGGTGCTAGAGTCTGCAAAATTCAAAGCCAAATTGATCAAAGTTTCAGAAGGTAATGGGGACCTAGACAAAGGAAGAGGTAAGAACACTGACTACTCCTAAAAACTTACTATCATTTTGAATGCTAAGATGTTAAATGTGTTATCTGAAGAAAAAATTAGGTTAAAAAATATTGCTATATTTCTTGTTGTCATGGACATTAACAAAATCTAGGCTAGAAAATTTCTTGATGAGTGGTTTAAAAATGTAAGGTTAAACAATTAGGGGTTTCAAATATTATTCTATAGAATGATCCAAAAAGGATTATTTGTTGTTTTTTTCAAATATTTGAGGATGCAAAATGCAGTTGTTAATAGACAATATTGGACTATAGGAAATTTCACCTTCAAGGCTTTGCAATGGTCCTCTTATTTCATTAATGATAAAATCCCAGCACTCTCATGCCCTCAGTGGATTAGTGTTAAAAAACTTCCTCCACTCCTTTGGGCTCTAATTTCACAAGTTCTTAATTCTATTGGTAAATTTGTGAGGCAAGATGCTACACAAGCTACCCTACCCCATGTGGACATAAGGGTTTTAATTTCTCTTAATCTTGGCATTAAGATTCCAAAATATATTAAATTAATTATCAATGGAGAGATTTTGTCTTACTGAATTAACATTCTATGAGGTCTTGATGTCGGCTAATTATGTTGTAGAGAAGGCCATATCCAAAATAATTGCCCTATCATTTTGAGAAAAACTATCAAGCACCCTACTAAACCTGCACCCATGAGGTCTAAAGGCAGTTCACATTATGCTAACCCTAGTACAACCTCTTTTCCCTCACAAGTTGCAAAGGATAGAACCCCTCTATCTTTGAATTCTTCCCTTGAGCCTCCTAAGAATAATATCACTTCCTATTTGGATGACCTAAAGCTTTCTCTTAGTCAAGCATTGAGTACCCCCTAGGATGTCCCTCAACTAAGCAGTATTGGGAATGATAGCCTCATTAATGCAAAGACAACTAGGGTTCTCCTGCCTCGACCCCTCTTCCCCTCGACCCCTCCCTGGAGGTTGAGGAATTCAATGTCAACCATGCTCCATATCCTCCCATTACTGAGTCTTTATCCCAAATCTAGGACCTCCAAGGAAAAAATGGACTGTTAGGTTTGAACTCCCCAACTAAGCAAAACAAAATGAGAAGGAAAAGTGCCCAACAATTAGCTATGGACAAGATAAGAAGCAAATTTTTCAATAAAAGTAAGGATTTTGTGGCCACTAAAGTTGGAGAGATAGATACCATCACCCCTAAGGATTACTCTTAGGGTGACATGGATATTCAACCCCTAATTGCTTGTGATATTTGTGTATGGTGAAAATGGATAACAATAACAACAATATTGAAAGGCTAAATGGATTCAACCACCAAACCCTAGCCTAACAATCAACAAAGATCCACCATAACATATGAAGATTACCTAAGACAATGCAAATCACATGAAATCACAAAGATTATACCATCACATGTCCAATAGGGTTTTGATCTCCATTCTTCCTATCTCCATTGATCTTGCTTGATATATTTGCTCTCAGATTTTGTATGCACAAGAGCTCAACAAAGAACGGAATGTGGTTGCAAGTAGGATCGTAGTGTAGTCAATTGATCAAGTAGTTAGGGTTTGATAATGAAGAAGGCATCTCCTTAAATAGAAGACACAATATGAAATGGAGGGATAAGATTGAGAGGTGTAAAAGGAGGTCGACTATGATTAGAGGGTAGGTAAAAGAAATAATAAAATAATGAGAGGGGTAGGTAGTGTATGAATTAAGAGATGAATGACATGTGTCATGTGTAGAAAAGGATAATGAATTAATTAAATAAATAAAGATTTATTTAATTAATAGAAGAAGTAGGATAATTAAATAAATAAGAATATTTATTTAATTTAGGAAAAGGATAATTTAAATAAATAAATGTATTTATTTAAATGAGAAATAAGGCTAGAAGAGGATAAATGAATTAATTAAATAAATAAAGATTTATTTAATTAATAGAAGAATTAGGCTTGGATAATTAAATAAATAAAATATTTATTTAATTAGACTGGACAATTTTAGGTGTCTACATTTTGCCCCTCTTTGAGACAATACGGCTTGTCGCGTTGTTTCAAAGAAGATAAGATGAACTGATACAGAGTTGCCCCAGAATGGGAATGATATGCCCCCTCGAGAGATTGGATGAAAAAGTCTGGAAAGATTGCAGACAATCTCTCGATAAGAAAGAAAGGCTAGAATGGAATGGTCGGATAAAGTGACAAAGTCACGGGATAATGAAGACTGACTCGGGAAATGAAGGCGAGGGCTAGGGTAGGCTATAAGATAGACCACGGGCCAAAGACATCCTCATTGTCATCTACACCCTCACGAGATCATAGTGCAGAGCGAGAAAAAGAGTAGCAGCAGTCAGCAGCGATGGCTTTCGTACACAGATTCGACCGCGTTCACCGATTTCAGAGACCAGCAGAGGTAGGAGAGCCAGTAAGTACCACCAAACCTCCTCGTACTTTGACGCATTCAATTTTGTCATTAATGCATGCTAGTTAGCAATAAATGCGCTTAGGAATAGGGCACAAAAAAAGTGCAAAAACGTGCAACCGCGTCTGCGTCGGTGCCAGGCGCGTCTGTGTCCGCCAGGCGCGTCTATGTCGGTGCCAGGCGCGTCTGCGTCCGGAACCGCGTTTGTGTCTAATGCGGGCGCGTTTATGTCAAACAGGTGCGTCTGTGTTGTTCAGGCATGCTTGTGCAGTCTATAGGCGCGTTTGTGAGTTAGAAACGCGTTTGTGTCTGAAAATGCAAGGTTTTTGTCTTCTAGGTCAAATCGGCAGTTCTGTGATGAACATACGCTGTCGATTGGATAAGCTACTGAGAGGATAGACTCAAGCAGGTCCTCTAGGAAGAGTAGGATAGATCAAGGCACTTTGTGATGAATAGGGAGCACCAAGATAGAGTACTTTGTGATGAACAGGGAGTACCCAAAGTATGAGCAGCACTTTGTGATGAACAGGGAGTGCAAAATGTGAGTAACACTTTGTGATGAACAGGGAATGTCACACACGTAGTACTTTGTGATGAACAGAGAGCACTACTAGGATAGATAGCAACACTTTGTGATGAACAGTGAGTGTCACTAGGATAGATAACCATATGCATTTAGATAGCGAGTAGCATTTTGTGATGAACAGGGAATGCCACCATGACTGACATGATTGATTTGTTTGACTGCAGGAGTATTTGCCTATGCTAGAGTCACGGGAGAGATTCCCGTCCACACAGAGGTTGCAATCGGAGTTGTCTTTTCAGGATAGAGCTGCCATCGAGGAGATGGGTTTGAGACACGTATTGTATGTGCCCGAGTTTCGGGCAAACATGGGTTTGCTAACTGCGCTGGCCGAGAGATGGCATTCAGAGACATGCACATTTCATTTGCCGATGGGTGAGATGACAGTCACCCTGGAGGATGTCTACCAAATTCTGCGGATACCGATTGATGGAGAGCTGATTCCATATGATCGTGATGGAGACAGGGAGGCATTGAGACGGGTGTTCCAGGATCCCGGACTAGAGATGAGAGCAGGACATGTGGCATGGGATACCATGACTGCGATAGGGTTAGCTTTGCCAGCTGTGATTGGAGGAGCTATCAGTGGGTTCCTGTGTCCGGACAGAGCGACACGGGGGTTGGCAGTGGGCTGGGGTGGAGCATTGGAGACATTGGTGATGCAGCACACCAGATATGCGTGGGGTCCATGTGTTTTGGCCCACCTATATTATGAGCTTCACCAGTTTGTCTACCATGGATCAGTAGGACTGGGTTGTGGAGTGACACTATTGCAGGTTTGGGCATACGAGAATCTGCCTATCACGCGACTGATACATTTCAGAGGCAGGGGTCATGGATGGAGTTTTGTTCATCTGTACAACATGATCACGTCACAGCCTCGGATTGGCAGGTTAGAGTATTGGCGGCGAGTGATAGATGACATTGATGTCGCCATCTGGAGGCCGTATCTGGGATGTGAGGAGTGGGAGGATGACGTAGTGGAGCTGCCTTACACCTTCAGGAGTAGATATTTGATTGGGTGGATGCCCTATATATTAGAGAGACAGCTGGTGGACAGGGTTGGCCGACAGTTTGGCCGGATCCAGCGGATGCCACGAGGCTCGGGTATGTATGCCCGTACAGTTAGGGATCAGGCGCAGTTCGGGCCGTTGTTGTCATATGATCAAGCAGTCACACAGTTGGCAGAGATGATACCCCTTCCTTGGGACATGTGGCCTGAGATTAAGGACGTCGGGATGGATGCAGAGTATACAGCGTATTGGGCCGAGCATCCATTCCCCCGATTGACAGATCCAGGAGAGGTACTGGATGGAGATGGAGGAGGAGATGATGATGATGATGGTGGGGGTGATGGGGGTAGGGGCCGACGGCGGCGGAGGGGAGTACTTGGGGAGAGGAGGGTGGCACCTCGGAGAGAGGGTGGACAGGAGGGACAGGCCCAGGTGGTGAGGGGTCGCGGTGGAGTGCCCCTGCAGGTACCAGCAGCATAGGGTCCTAGAGCACAGGGACAGAGACAGGGACAGGGACAGGGACAGGTGCCAGTACAGGCACAGGGATAGAGACAGGGACCTAGGCATGTACCGAGACAGGTACCCGTTCAGGCACCAGTATAGGTACAGGGAGAGGTACATGGGCAGGCACCCGCAGAGGGAGAGCCACGGGCAGAGGCAGAGGCAGAGGCAGAGGGGAGTGACCCAGTGGAGGCTGAGCTACTGGATCTGAGGGAGATCTGCCAGGGCCAGGCAGATGAGATTCAGGATCTAGAGAGGGAGAGGGATCGGCTCAAGACCAGGCTCAGGGATACTGAGCGAGAGCGGGATCAGGCTATCCAGCGCTACACAGAGGCTGAGACAGCACTGTGGGCAGGGAGGCAGGTGGCGGAGGACACAGGAACAGGCTACGCATATGTCCTGTGAGCCGGAGAGGAGATTGCCTACTGGAGGGACCTGTATTATGGTGCCATGCCAGCAGATCAGCGGGCAAGGAGCTTCCATAGACCATCGCGGACAGCGACAGCTACGGGAGGGAGCCGAAGGAGACAGGCATCGAGTGGGGGGGTCATGGGTCCTCCACCACCACCAGACAGGCAGGGTGATCCTGGAGCGGGTCCTTCTAGGGCTCAGATTCTGTCGAGGCTAGGCGGCTCCGAGGGAGGGAGTTCATCATAGCCATAGAGGGCTCCCTTGTATCAGTATTTGTACCATTTTTTGTATTGTAGACACCTGCGGGTGATTGTAGCCATATGATTTTTTGACATCATTGTATCATGACATTTTTTATTATATATATGAGAGATGATTCATTTTTGCGGCAGCTATATGCATGTGTACCTATGTGATGAGATGTTCTTATGTGATGCTTATGATATGGATGCAAATATTTACATGATGCAATGCAATATTTTTGTTCTTTTATGATTCTATATGTTATGCTAATACAAATGTGAATGTATGTAATGCAGATGAATATGATAATGCAAATGTAAATTGTGCTAACAGGTGTTGTGTGCAGGATGTGATGCAATTGTGATATCGATATGTATGTATGAAATGCTTATATGTGGTAATGCAGGTGCAACTACATGAAATGCAAATGTTTTTGGTGTGTCATTATACTCAGTCATGTGATAGCGAGCTACGCGGACTCGAGAAGGACGTTGGAAGTCAATCAAGAAAGGGGGGATGAAAGACAGAAGATATGAAAGTGAAAGAGCTTCTTGTGCGTTATCATCATTGAGCTTCATTATGGCAAGTAGGTTATGATAATCGAGGCATGTGTTCGACCCAGAAAGTTATTGTACCTGTTTACATGGAGATAAGACAGTCACAAACAAGGAATGCCCCAGTTCATACTAGACTCACAGTGTCCTCATATCCTTGGACAAGTCATAGCATTACTAAGAGACAATCCACAGACAACAAATACCAATAGGTGATGATACCCCATCCTCGCCTTTCTAGTCAAAGACATCCTGGAGATAGAATCTCTAGTCAGAGACATCCTGGAAAAGCTAAAAGACATGTCACCAAAAAAGATGAAATCAAAAATAAGGAAACCAAGACTCGACACCAACATACACTGTAGTCCTCAAGTTTAGTGTCTCTTGTCACTTGTATAAGTCTTATTTGATTGTGGTCACAATGTTCACTTTCACAGAAAGGATAGATAGCACTGAACCATAATGTTGTCTGAGTCTGTTGAAAGATTTGATTTGTTAAAGCCCATTGTTGCTGCCGTGTCTCATCTGAAACTGACTGAATCCATGAAACTAATACTTTATTGCGGAGAAGATGAAACTTTATTGTGGATCTGTGATGCAAATGTTGCTTTATTGCGGATTGTGCGCGGACAGACTGAAGGAAGCTGGAAGAAACTGTACTCCTCGAGACATGTGATGTTCTCAGTTCCACACCCATCACTAGACGTAGGATTTTGCCTTAGCCACAGATAGGATCTGATTTATTATGGATGGAAAGGAAGGTTTATGAATGTTTATTATGAATGGCTAACCAATCTTGGGTAGATCAATAACAAGCCATGATGGGAATGGGTAAGTTTATTGTGAGTGAATAGGTTGTGAGTGTGTGCAATGTGAAGTGATGAAAGAGAATCCTGAAGGAGGGAGGAGCAATGTCTCTACGCATGGCGCTGGTGACCCAGTTTTCACCATGGTACTTGCCCAGGGCGCCACCGAAGTGGTTTTCACCGTTGGACGAAATTATTTCTCTTTAATTTTTTTGATTTTTCAATGTTTTTTTTTTTTGTTTTTTTGTTTTTATAATTTTTTTGTATTTTTGAATTAGGATACTCCGACGAGCTATGTGTAGAACCTGCGAAGGTGTATGTTGTTGATAGGATCCTCCAAAGGTTCACCTTCTGTAGTAGAGAGCTGATATGCCCCAGAGCCATATACTGCTGTAATAATGTAAGGACCAAGCCAGTTTGGTTCAAACTTACCCTTCTTCTCTCTGTCTTGCTGATTCTTGGGGTTTTCTCTGAGAACCAAGTCACCTACCTCAAATGTGCGAGGCTTGACCTTGTGATTGTAGCTGCGATTCATTCGTTGTTGGTAAGCCTTGAGATGATTAAAAACAATTTGTCTCCGTTCATCCAACAGTTCTAGTTCTTGTAAGCGAGAGACCCTGTAGTCTTCATCAGTGATGATGTTTTGCAAAGAGACCCGTAAAGAGGGTAACTCGACCTCAATAGGCAAGATGGCTTCAGCGCCGTAGACAAGTGAATATGGTGTAGCTCCTATAGGTGTTCGGACACTTGTGCAGTAGGCCCAAAGTGCAGGATTAAGTTGGATATGCCAGTTACGGCCAGCGTCGTCGACTGTCTTTTTGAGGATTTTAAGGATTGTTTTATTAGACGCCTCAGCTTGGCCATTACCTTGGGGGTAATATGGTGTGGAGAAACGATGGGAAATATGGAAGCGGTCACAGAGTTCACGAACATCCTGATTTTTGAAGGGACGCCCGTTATCAGTAATAATGGACTTAGGAATACCATATCGGCAAATGATATAGTTAAGGATGAAAGTAGCAATTTGTTTTCTAGAGACTTGTGTGAGAGGCACGGCTTCAATCCATTTTGTAAAATACTCTGTGGCAGTGATAATGAATTTATGACCATTGGAAGAAGGAGGGTGAATCTTGCCTATGAGATCGAGTCCCCACTGATAAAAGGGCCAAGGAGACGCAAGTGGTTGTAGTTCTTATGCTGGTGCATGTATGAGGTCTCCATGAATTTGACATTGCTTACATTTCTTGACAAACTGATATGAGTCTTTTTCCATATTGAGCCAGTAATATCCAGTCCTAATGAGTTTCTTGGCCAAGGTAGGACCACTAGCATGTGGACCACATATCCCTTCATGCACTTCACGTAATGCAATCTGAGCTTCGTCGCTTTCTAGACATCTAAGAAGAGTGCCATCTAGACCTCGCCGGTATAGGATATCAGCTAAAATGACATATCGAGAGGATTGGCGAATGAAAGTGCGGCGTTGGTTGTTTGATAGATCAGGAGGTAGGGTATTGTCGCGAAGGTATGTGAATATGGAACCATATAACTGGGATTCGGGACCGACAACCCATATCATTTCAGTAGGAGTGATCTCATATGAAGGAACCAATAGGTTGTCTACCAAGAACTCATAGCAGGTCTTATTTTGAGGTAGATCAATTAGTGAAGCAATTGTAGCCATGGCATCTGCGACGCGATTCTGCTCTCTTGGTATCTGCTCAAAGTCTATCTTTGTAAAGTGTTGTTTCAGATTATCCACCATTTGTTTATAAGGCAGTAATTTTTCATCTTTTGTTTGGTAATCATCAGTTGCTTGACGGATAACAAGTTGGGAGTCTCCAAAAACACAAAGTTCCTGGATCTTCCATTGAACTGCAATTCGTAATCCTGTTGTTAATGCCTCATATTCTGCTATATTGTTAGTGCAAGGAAATGATAAGCGGTATCATTTTGGTATAGAATCGCCTTGAGGAGTTATAAAGAGAATACCAGCTCCTGCCCCATGCTGTGTGTATGAGCCATCGAAGTACAGTTGCCATGGCTTTGCACGTGACACTGTTAAAATGGATTCATCTGAAAATTCTGAATTTAAAGGAACATCATCTATCATGGGAGCATCTGCTAATTGATCTACGATGGCTTGTCCTTTTATTGCTTTTCTGTCCACATACTCAATGTCGAATTCACTCAGGATCATTACCCACTTGGCCAGTCGCCCAGTAAGTGTAGCTTTGTTGAGAAGGTATTTTAATGGATCAATTCTTGCAATCAACTTAGTCTTGTGAGCAAGCATATAATGTCATAATTTCTGTGAAGCAAAGACCACAGCGAGACATGCACGCTCGATTGGTGTGTAGTTTAACTCATATCCCACCAATGTGCGACTGATATAGTATACTGCTTTTTCCTTGCCGTCAGCAATTTGTTGCGCTAAGAGTGCCCCCAGTGCTGTTGGAGTAGCTGAAATGTATAATAACAGTGGTTGATCTGGAACTGGTGGCATCAGAACTGGTGGATTTAGGAGATAGTCTTTGAGCGTCTGGAAAGCCTGTTGACAGTTATCATCCCATTTGAATTTGATGTTTTTATGTAGCAGGTGTTGAAAAGGATTGCACTTATCCGCCAGTTGTGCTATGAATCTTCATATGGACTGGAGTCTGCCTTGTAAGGATCGAAGTTGACTGATATTTCTTGGTGGTTGCATTTCCAAGATAGCTTTGACTTTTGCTGGATCTGCTTCAATTCCTCTTTTGGACACGATGAATCCTAGGAGTTTCCCGGAGGTTACTCCAAAGACACATTTCTTAGGGTTTAATCTTACTTTGTACTTTTCCAACCGATCAAAGGCAACTGAAAGTATGTCCAAATGTGTATTTCTGTCTATTGATTTGACCAAGAGATCGTCAACATAATCTTCCACAGTTACATGCATGAGATCATGAAAAATAGTAGTCATAGCTCTTTGATATGTAGCACTTGCATTTTTCAGCCCAAAGGGCATGACATTCCAACAGAAAGTTCCCCACGGACAAGTAAATGTTGTTTTATGTTGATCCTCGGGTGCAATTCTTATCTGATTATAGCCAGAGAATCCATCCATTAATGATAGCATTTCATGACCTGTTGTGAGATCAACAATCAAGTCAATGTTTGGCAATGGGAAGTCATCCTTTGGACAAGCTTTGTTGATGTCTCTGAAATCTGTGCAAATTCTAATGTTGCGATCTAGTTTGCTGATAGGTACCAAATTGGAGATCCATTCGGGGTAATCAATTGGGCGTATGAATCCGACATCGAGTAATTTCTCAAGCTCTGCTTTGACTAGTAATGCCACTTGTGGATGCATTTTCCTTAATTTCTGTTTCACTAGCTTTGCCCCTGGTTTGACTGTCAAATGATGCATTACCAAATCCGGATCCAGTCCAGGCATATCAGCGTATGACCATGCAAAGTTGATTTGTCGTTCTTTGAAGAAGCTTATGAATTTTGATCTTTCGGACTCTGTTAATGATTGAGCTAGGAATATGTTGTGTGGAACCTCTTCTGTACCGATGTTTGTTTTGATAGTCTCCTGTACCAACATGGATGATTTTTCCTCATATGATGCTGGGAGAATGTCGAGCCTTCCATCTTCGGGTGCCTCAGAGAGGTTTTCGCCCTCAGATACATCCTTTCTTTTTACTTTTTTGGGGTCAGATAGCGCCACAATGTGGTTTTCGCCATAAGACCCTTGATTTGTTCTTATTTTCACATTTTTGCGACTGGAAGGTCCGACACCCTCACCAAAATATGCCACGCTATTGAGTTCTATGGTGTATCCCGCTTTGTGGTCTCCAGGGGGAAGATCATTTTGTATGCCTAGATAATCAATAAAAGCTTCATCGTTTTGGAATGTATCCAACTGTGGAGGTCCTTCATTATCCCAGTCAATGAGTTGGTGATGAACAAGGGGAAGGCCGTTAATGTCTTCGAAGTTAGCGGGGCTAAGAGTGAAGATGTGGTTATATTCGGGTATGTCAAGGTAATTATTGAGGTCATCGATGGCACTCTCCTCATCAGTCTCGATCACGAGCGAGTCCAAATTATCATTACTAGTAGCGCATTCCGGAACAGGTGTTCTCATCCTATGTGATTTCAACCTAGAACCTTGAGACAAGGACTGTGTAGACTCCTCATGGGTCATTTCTTGACCAACTCTGAATTTGTTATAAAACTCCTCCTCTTCTGTGGGTTCATCTGGCTCTCTGAATGTCTCGGTGAGCTCGTAGTCACTGGAGGATTTGTCTGAACCCCATTCCCATTCATTGGAGTCTGTGGAATAGCAATCCTCTTGTTGAACTTTGGCAACTTTGATTTGTGATGCCTCTTCTGTCCTTTTTGTGTGGATCTTGGAAGTCAGAAAACCAAGTCCCTTTGAGCGTTCTCTTCTTACAGTCAATTCAGGTTGTAGGGGTTCCATGACGCCTTCTTTGCGTAGCCCAAGAGGGCTTTTTCCATCATACCCAAATTTTTGTAGAATCTTGAAGCCTTTGCCATATTTCTCACAAGGTATATTGATCTGATCATGTGTGTCATCTTCAATGTCTTTATAGAGCATTTTGTATAAATCTTCCTCTTCTAGTTCGCCCCATCTTTGAAAGGTAGTAGGATCCCATTTGAGCATCATGATGAATGTTTGCTTGTTAGGATGTGGCCTTCCAAATTCTTTTGGAGAGCTCATGACTTGTCGTAAATACATGGTCTGATTTAAAGTGTATTCTCCCATGCCTTTGTCCTGAAATCTGCCTTTGAGTTCACCTTGTTTTGATGTCGAAGGTTTTAATGACTCAGGGTCAATGTATGCCGAAGAAGGAACAGCTTCACGATTACTGGGAATGATGGTCTCCGTATGTGATCTTAGGTTATTGCAATATATGAATGGATTAGGATCACCGTTAACTGTTACCTCGACTCCATTATGAGGAAACTTAATGCATTGGTGATATGTCGATGGGACTGCCCTCATTTCATGAATCCAAGGACGTCCTAGCAATATATTATAAGTGAGATCTAAATCCAGGACCTGACAAACCACATCCTTTGTAACTGGCCCAATTCTTAGAGGTAAGGTGACCGTGCCCTTGGATGAGCGTTCTTCATCATCATATGCCTTGATGGTAATTTGATTCTTTGAATTCACAGCTTTATCAGAATATCCCAATTGTTTAATGGTGCTCAATGTACAAATGTTTAGACCAGCTCCTCCATCTATCAGGACTCGCTTTATTCGATGCTTGTGTATGAAGGCTTCAATATGTAATGGTGCATTATGTGGCTGACTTATGGAGGCGTCATCAGCTTCTGTAAATGTAAGGGAATGTGGAATGGATAGGTATCCCACCATGGCTTGAAACTGGTCCACGTTTAGATCAGTAGGAACGGCGGTGTCTCTCAAGATTTTGTCAAGAATAGCTTTATGAGCGGGGGATATGCGTAAGAGCTCAAGGATGGAGATGAGCGTGGGTGTCCTCCCTAACTGTTCTACAAGGTCATACTCAAGTTTAGTAGATGAAGAAGAGGTGTTTTTAGTGGAGGCACCTGGCAAAGTAATTTTACCTCGATGAGTTGTAACATGACATTCAGAGGCAGGCTCGGAAGAAGATCCAACACCTCTTAGAACAATCTTGGGTCTCTGAGGAGGATTCTCAAGATTTTTGTTCTTGATGGTAATAGTAGAGATATGATTATCCATTGAGATGTGATTGATAGTTGAGTCATAGTTGTAAGGTGCTCTAGTATAGTTGGCTTGATCATCTGTGACTTGGGCTTTTCCTTTGTCATGCTTTGGGAATGGTTCCTTAAACATCTCATGTTCTTGATTAGACGAATGTCCCTCAATCTCAATGTCACCTCTATCAATGAGATCTTGCACGATATTCTTCAGTCGATGGCAATTTCCTGTCTTATGACCCTTGCTCTTATGAAACTCACAATACTCATCATCATTCCACCAATTTGGTTTGACCTTTGGTTCATATGGAGGAAAATCTGGAACTGTGATCACTTTGTTTGCCACTAGCTTTTTGAAGACTGATTCAAGTGGTTCTCCCAATGGAGTGTACTTCCTTCGTGGTCTAGAAGTTGTTTGAGTATTCACTTGATTGTTTGTAGAACTTGATCCTGAAAAGATGAACTTGGGTCTCACTGTATTAGCATCAACAACGCCATCATTGACTGTGTTCTTGTTTTTATTCCAAAATCTTGGCTTGTCTTTTCCTTTAAAGTCATCTTTGTTTTCCTTGAATAGCTTGATGACTCCTTGTTCAATTAGGACCTTTTCTGTTGCTAAGCCCTTTTCAATAACATCCTTGAAGGTGGACAAACAAGCTTTCCTTAGATCATAGCCAATATCCTTGTTAACGTTTTGAGTGAACATTTCTACCATTTGTTTTTGTGGAATTTCACAAGAGCATCTGCTGGCTAGATTTCTCCATCTTTGTAAAAATGACGCAAAAGATTCTCCCTCCTTTTGCTTAGTATTGCACAAAGTAGTGACTGAGATATCTGTTTCTATGTTGTAGGAGAAATGCTGAATAAATGCCTCTGCTAAGTCACCCCATGACTTAATACCAGGAGGTAATTGAGAGAACCATTCCATAGCTTGATCGCCTAAGCTTTTGCGGGAATAACCTCATCAAATATGTTTCTTCTGCCGCTACCTCTATGCAAGCTGTGAAAAATTGTCGTATGTGTGCCTTGGGGTCTCCTTTTCCTCTGTACTTGTCAAATTTTGGCGTCACAAAGTGTGCCGGAAATGGAGGCATTGGAATGCTCTTATCAAATGGATAAGGACATATGTCTCTCATAGTGTATGTTGGTTTTGGTGTACTCATGTCCTCCATTTTCTTTTGTAAATCTCTGATTTGTTGCTCCAAATTATTCTTAGGTGGCGATCGATTTCTTGTAGCATACCCCATGTTTGGGACACCAATTTGAGGAGGAGCTTGTTGCATGTATGGATGATATTGATCATAGACATGTTCATATGGAGGAGGTCTATATTGATGCGGCATATAGGGAGCACTTGGTATAGCTTCATGTTGAGGAACCCCATATCTATTTTGTGCATATATACCATATTCTATAGGCACGTTGGGTTCTATTGTGTTGCCCCCAAATTTGACATGAGGTTTCCTTGTGTCCAAATTTTGAGCATGCCTTTGGGTGTCCACTTGTTTTGATTGATCCATAGCTTGAGCATGTGATTGAGCATATCTATCTGCATAAGGCTTCCATAATTCTCTTCGAAGGTAAGTATCATATGTTTGACCATGTGTATGTGAGACCTCTGGTTTTTGGAGCAAAGCTGATGGTGATTCAGGTACCATATGCGGTCCTCTATTTCCTCCACTATTGGGTCTCCTTTGGTCCATGTTGGAGTGAGTTTGTTGCGAGGGTCGGTTTTCCATAAGTTGAGACATGTCAAAGTCATGAGGTATTTTAGCTCCACTTTGTGCCATCATGTGTAAGAAGTATTGTCTATCCCTCTTCATTATCTCTTCAACCAATCTATTGAAATGAGGATTCATTATGGATTCTTCTATATCGGCTGATTGTATTGAAAAGTTGTCCACATTTTCATTGTGTGTAGCCTTGTTGTTTGTAGTGTCTGCGTTTTCCACATTTGGAATGTGTCTATAAACATCCATGTCAGGCAATGTAGTGTGCTCAGGATTGAAAAATAAATCATTGTCATACTCATAAGAACTCATGTTTGCGGACTCTTGAGCTTCTTTAGCTTTTCTCCTAGATTTTTGAAGACGGGTTTCAACCATGAACTAGGTGTTTGACCAAGATGTGAGAGACTAGATGAAAAATGGAAAGAGTATGGAAGACCAAGAGTTGTATGGAATGTAAATGAGTCTGAAGTGTACTTGCAATGTCCAAAGTGTAAGACCAAGTATGTAAGTAGTAGAGTAGGTGTGACTTCCAAAGAGAGGATAGTTTCTCTTGATGAGGTAAGCTGACCTTGACCCTAAGTAAGACCAAATGAGACCCAAAGGTAAGAAACCTTGATGAGGGACCACTTAGCAAAGTGTAGTTGTATGTAGTATGTTGACAAAGTATGATGAGGATAAGCAAGTGACCTTTTGACTCAAGTTTAGACAAGTATGAATGTAAAATGAGATGTGAAGCAATGATGGACTGTATGAGACCCAGAGACAGGTTGAATGCTAGATGAAACCTGAAGAAACAACCTAGGAAGCTCAAGTATTCCGAAACTGATTTCTCTTGTTTGCTGGACTGTAAAAATTTTCAATCCTGGACACAAACGCGACTGTATACTGCACAGACGCGGTTTCCTGACACAGACGCTACTATGTTTAACCCAGACGCCCTTCTTCAATTTTCTTGTTTATGTTTGCTGGACTGTAAAGGTTTTGCAATTCTGGACACAGACGCAACTGTATACTTCACAGACGCGGTTACCCAACACAGACGCTACTCCGCTTAACACAGACATTGTTATAAACACAGACGCTATTATGCCCTTCACAAACGCGATTATACAACACAGACGCGGTTCTGTAAACTTCGTGCAATTTTTCCAATCTGTGAAGTTGTTTTGTTGTGACCAAATCCGACTGTTTGACTGTTTTTCGTGACAAGAGAACACAATGTTGATGAGGACTCAATGTTGATGAGGACTCAATGTTTAGACTCCAAAAGTGTGTTGTTTGATGTAAAATGTTTTGCATACACTTGAAGACACAAAAGACACAATGTTTTGCTGTTTGATCTTGAATGCTTTGAATGTTTAACATAAGTCAAGCACAATTCTTATGGCTGGCCAAGACAATAGTTGTTGATCCCACATAGGGTTTTACCCCCGAGGCTACGCTATTCAGAGTGGATACTTAGATGCTTGACCTCACTGGCTCCACCCTCGGCACTCACTTCTCGGGTCAGCCAAGCATCAGTCCCCATGAAAACTCCCCATGGCGAACTTTGTATCTCTACTAAGAACCATATGTGTGTGGCCCGCTACCAGAGGTCCGACCTCCTGCCCCAACAACTAGAAGGATTTGGGCCTCTAAAACAAAATGGTGCTAGTAAGGGCATCCGCTCGTGTGACCATACATGCGGCACTTTCAGCTCTGTAAATACAGAAGGCTCCCAGCCGGTAGGGGTTACGCCCTACAAATGATCAAATAAATTTGATCAAACGGGTTTATGGGGAGACATAGTGTCGGTATGAACTAATCAGCGCACGTTATCCATAGTTTTCACCATGAATACGTTTGATTATAGTGGTTCGGATGAGGTGGGTTTTCCTCGCTACCACTTGGATCGTCCTCTTCTCACTAGTAGTCCTAATGACCACACGGGAAGACAGACCCTCTAAAGATTAAACAAAAAGAGCCTATTGCTCAAGACACAAAAGACAATGATTCAATTTTAGTGCACCAATGGAAGTGTTTGCTAGTCTATGAAAACAAGGCACACAACAAAATTTCAAAAACCCTAGCCAAGGACCTGCAACAAAATTTGTTAGTAGTTTGGGTTGTTTCAAATGATCACCCCTTCCTGCAAGCACACAAGTTAGGTAAATTTTAGAAACCCAAAAGACTTTGTGAAAGAGGGGCCTTCAACCAAAACATTTTAGCTTCCAAGGCGAGCTGCACCAACTTAGTTAGCTAGATCTGAAAGGGTTAGTCCAAAAATAAACCAGATCTGAAACCCTAAGTACGAAATCCGAAAACCGAATCAATGAAAATTTGAAAATTTTGAAACATTCAAAACACAAACGCTGTTACCCCCGACACAGATGCGTCTGTATGACACAGACGCGGTCAAAAATCACAGACGCCCTTCTCCGACACAGACGCTGTTACCCCCGACACAGACACGTCTGTATGACACAGACACGTCTGTATGACACAGACACGTCTGTATGACACAGACGCGGTCAAAAATCATAGACGCCCTTCTCCGACACAGACGCGGAAAGAAATAACGCAGACGCGCTTATGAAACACAGACGCCCCTGTCTGAAACCTGCAAAATAAAACTTGTCGAAAACATAGACGTGCTTCCCGATTCCGCAGACGCTCTTGAAAATCAGAGACGCGGTCCGAATGTTCGCAGACGTGAAAAAAACCTAAAATGTCGTCGAAAAATGTCCGATCTGCAACTTCAAAAACGCAAAATCTACAACAAAAAAGATTAAATGCAAAGGGACAAGAGGTCCCACTGGGCGTGCCAAAATGTGTATGGTGAAAATGGATAACAATAACAACAATATTGAAAGGCTAAATGGATTCAACCACCAAACCCTAGCCTAACAATCAACAAAGATCCACCATAACATATGAAGATTACCTAAGACAATGCAAATCACATGAAATCACAAAGATTATACCATCACATGTCCAATAGGGTTTTGATCTCCATTCTTCCTATCTCCATTGATCTTGCTTGATATATTTGCTCTCAGATTTTGTATGCACAAGAGCTCAACAAAGAACGGAATGTGGTTGCAAGTAGGATCGTAGTGTAGTCAATTGATCAAGTAGTTAGGGTTTGATAATGAAGAAGGCATCTCCTTAAATAGAAGACACAATATGAAATGGAGGGATAAGATTGAGAGGTGTAAAAGGAGGTCGGCTATGATTAGAGGGTAGGTAAAAGAAATAATAAAATAATGAGAGGGGTAGGTAGTGTATGAATTAAGAGATGAATGACATGTGTCATGTGTAGAAAAGGATAATGAATTAATTAAATAAATAAAGATTTATTTAATTAATAGAAGAAGTAGGATAATTAAATAAATAAGAATATTTATTTAATTTAGGAAAAGGATAATTTAAATAAATAAATGTATTTATTTAAATGAGAAATAAGGCTAGAAGAGGATAAATGAATTAATTAAATAAATAAAGATTTATTTAATTAATAGAAGAATTAGGCTTGGATAATTAAATAAATAAAATATTTATTTAATTAGACTGGACAATTTTAGGTGTCTACAATATTAAACCTCTCAAGGACTCTAGATCTCTTGTAAAGTCTATAATATAGGACATATAAAGTAAGAGTCATAAGGCTAGCCTCCACAGGCTGAGTAGCCCTATAGTGATCAAAGAGCAGGAGGAAATCTCAAAACTCTCTAATAGTTTCAACATTTTGTCTAATCCTAATCAAGTTGTTCAATGTGCAGAAGATATTGAGCATGTTGTTAAGGATCCTTGAAACAAAGAGTTCACTCCTCGTCTTGCCCTTGAGGTTTCTCTGACTATCCCAGCCATGGAGGCCCTTAGAATTTGACCCCTAAAAACTATTTAGAACTATAGCTTGCAAAATAAAGATATTGAGTCTATAGAATATGAGATCAATTCCAAAGATTCTAAAAGAGAAGACCAAACTATTGATTAAATTGTGGATAATTAGGTATCTAATAAGTTTACTTACCAAGCCCTCATTCCCTACTACAATAACCAAGAAAAAAGATGCATGGACAATGGAGAAATCCGTACCTTGGAACTTGCTACAAGAAAAGAGTATAAGACCAACTTTGCAAATTGAGTCTTTTGCTTTGCACTTTGGTATTGTTCTTTTGCATGACTTAAAGTAATCAAATCTTACCACGCTAGTGTAGTCATGTGTTCTCTCTCCTTCTCTTATGTTGTCCCTTTATCTTGATATTAGAGTAGTAAGATCCTAAAGTCCCTAGGGGCTTAGTGGGTCTTGTCTCTTTGATATCTCGATAGAAGTATTTCAATGCAACTTTGTACTTTACCATGAGTATGCTTAGTCTCATACTCCTGCTAAAGTGAGGGCTAAAATTAGAATCCTAAATTGTACTTAACTATAATTTTGTACTCACCTAGGCCCCACTTTGGCATTTTGGTTTTCAAGGCCTAATTGCAATGTTGATTCTTCTCACACCACCTATCTATCCTGCATGTTCATCAATTTCCCAATTCTACCCCATTTATGGAGTCCTAATTTCTAAGATGAGGATGCACCATGTCCAAGTCCCAAATTAGGACCAGGCATACAATACCATGGGCCTCTTAACTAGGCCCCAAATTGAACCCTCCTAGTAGTCAGCATTGATGAGTGAGAATTTGGATCCCATGTCAACCTATTGCAGAAATTAAATTTTATTTTCGATGGTCAAGTATAAAAAGAGGCCTACCCCTCTCATTTCAAACCTAACAACTTTTAAGATCTCAATTACATCCTAGCAAATTCAAGTGAGCAAGCAATTAGTCATTCATCAAGCATTGGAGCAAAAGGGAAGTCAAGTTCAAGCATTGAAGATGACATTCATGATCAATGTTTTGTGAAAACATCCTACATGAAACCCTAATATCTTTGTGTGAAAACAAACAAAACTTCATTAAGGTAAACATTGTGGTTTCAAGCATTACATTTCAGTTTCAGTCTTTCCCTCAAAAGGAAAGTACTTTATTGCAATCTTTCATTACATTTGTCAATTCAATTTCATGGTTAATTCCAAAACTGAGGTTTGACCTAACGCAAACTCTTATTCCCAACATATTTACCTTTCTTTTTGTGTGTATTAAATATGTTTGGAGTTGTACTCAAGGAATCTAGTAGAGTCGACAATGACAAACAAGTTTAGCTTTCTACGACATAAAATTCAGAGGACCAGGGCAGATCTGTGCTACGTGGTCTCGAAAAATTAGGCTGAACTTCTAAGAACAACTTCTACACATCTCCTTTTGCCCAGATCCAAGTTGGTGGTTCAGTGGGACATCTGTAGCTTACTATTTTATTCAATTTACTTTAATAATTCATGGTTTTACCCTAATTTTACAATTACATTATAATTCAACTTAAGAAAGAGGCTAATCATGTTAGGACCCAAAGGCAACTGAGAGGAGGAGGGGGGGTGAGGGGGGTGAATCAGTTGTCTAATAATCTCAACCCAAATATAACTTAATCAAACTTGATACTTAATACCAATAAACCAAACTTAATGTCAGTTAACAGATTACAGTTAATATTAATATCGGTGAAGCTTAATGCATGGAACAGAAAGAGAAACAACATCCACAACATATAACACATAGATTTGTATGTGGAAACCCTGTAAGCGGAAAAACCACGATGGAAAACCTTACCCACAATCAGACGATACTACTGCAGATAGTATGTGTGTACAAATGGGGTCTGCACGTGCAGAAAGGCTAGCTGCCTAGAGCTCACTACTCAATCACAAGAAGGGAGTCACACTGACTACAATTGGATGATTAAATCCAATGATAATGTAGTGCTCAAAATAGCATCTCCAATACTGAATTCAGTACTCGTTAAGCTCTGATTATCTCCTTCAAACCTTCCTTGAATCTTCAAATGATGTCTACATGAGTAGCTCTACTTATATTCGCATATAACAAATATCACAATCTTACCATACCATATCACATCCCGTATCTTAATCTCACAAATGAGATCTTACATATATACCAAAACCTAAGACCAAATGTGTAGGTCGGCTCACTAAGAATATTACAATAAAATCAATTACAATTAAGTCAAGATGTGATGATGTCAGCTCAACATCAATATCGATTGATTAAACCATCTCCATAACATGTTGTGCTGATCTGGAATAGATAACGCATGTCAGTCCATAACCTAGACTAATTTACCGGTAACAACAAATATGTCAACCTGATTAGACCAATAACCAAATCACTAAAACCAAGTGTCCAACCCATGTCTTCAACATAACCAAGTGATCTCCAGATGATAACAAGTCATCCTCAGTGCCAGTGAACAATATAACCTATCAGTGAACCAAATAGTGGTGACTGTGCATAAGTCACTGAACTTGCCGGTGAACATAACCAAAGATCTCCAGAAGGATAAGTGTTGACATCAATGACAAAACCAATGCAACATATCCATAATACCAACAAATCATAACCAACCAAATGAATCCAATCAGAATCTCTCTCTCTTCCTCATTAGGATTGAGTCTAGATCTATTGGGTTCAACCCTCTTTCAATGTAATAATTGAATTTTTGAAATGGATCTACCATCTTGAAGAGATTATTGTGGATCATTGGTGGTGATTTTAATATGATTAAGCATCAAGAGGATAAAATGGGAGGCATGAAGTTTCACTAGAACAAACAACGTGAAATACTTTGGGTCCAAAATGAAGGATAAGATAAAACTATTTGATCCACTTCATGGTAAGAAATAGGACCACAATACTATTTGGTGTACTTGGTGCAACTAACAACAATGTAGAAAGAGGATATAATACAAACTAAATAGATTCTATATCAACAAAGAGCACTTTAGCTTCAATAAAGATGGGGGTGGTAATTGTATCAAATCATCCTCCTATACGCTTTCTAATCATCACTCCATACAAGTTGATATTGCTATCAATAACCCTATCAATAGGACTTCTATTAAGAATGATAACTTCCTCCTCAATGTTGGACTACTAAATGATGAAGACAGTATGTGTGTTGCTTATATGATAAGACATCTTGTCACGACACAAAATTAGATTAATAATTTTTACCTTAAACTGAGCATTTACACATGATAACATTTTGATTTTTTAATTGCTATTAATGATAATTAATATGATGATGACATGATGATTGATATTTTAATGTAATGTTAATTACGTAATAATATTAATTTAAGGATTTTTATGATGCTGTTGAATGATATATTTTCATGATGATCTGACAACTTTGTCAAGTATGAAGTAAATGCAGGGTTGACTGTCGAAGGCGGACAAATAACCGAGGAGGGGTCTCCTAGCTCGTCGACAGTAACCTAGGGAATATGGCATGTGCATTCACACACACACACACACACGCGCACACACACACACACACACACACACACACACACACACACACACACACACACACACACACACACACACACACACACGTGTAATAATTAAATAGATTAATAAAGTTGATTTATAAAAATCGATAATAAATAACATTAAAAAATAATTGGAAATATTAAATATTAAATCTAAATGTTAATTAAGATATTTCAAGCAAATGAATTTAAAATATTAATTTAATAACTTAATATTGAAATTTAAAATAAAAAATGTGAGTTTTGGGAGAAAAGTTGAACTAATTGTTTGTTCTTGTCGACTCTCAATAACTTCCAGTCATCTCTCAATTTTATCTTCCTAACTAGCTAATCAAACCAGTCAAGCTCTTGATTAACTCTCTTAACTAGCTAATCTATTTCAGTTTCCCTCACTTAAACTCTCAAATCACCTTGATTTCCTCTAGTCTAGATCCACATTCCTTGGATCAATTCCCTCAACCAAATTTATTATAAATTCAAAGCCAATTTCCATGTTGGGTCGACCAAGTTTTTAGCCATTGTATTCTCTTGATTCTGTGGAGACAAGTTTTGAGGGAGAGGTCGATTTTGATAGGTAGGCCATTGTTGACAGTGAAGAGGGTGCCAGTATCCTATTGTCCTCACCACACACTTGCTGAAGAACACGTCCCTCTCCACCCTCTCCATGTTGGTTGCAAGACAAATTTACATGTTGCAGGAGGATATCGACTGTGAGGAGGGTTGAAAGAAAGGTCGATTGCTGGTTTCTATCACCTCACCTCCAAGGATAACTTTAAGAAACCACCCCCAGGCAAAAGTGTAAAATCCTGGCGAATCAGACGTTATTTTTTGGGGGAAATTTTCATATTGATGGCGATTTTTTTTTTCAAAATAGGAAAAAAAATTATTTAGTATTGGCGATTTTTTTGTAGGGTATGAAAATTCCATAAAATTCGGGCAAATAATACCTTGTTTTGTGGGGAAAATATATATTGTAGGAGGCGAATATTTTTCATTTAAAGGAACAAATATATAATTGTATGTGCAAAAATTTTTACTCCGAAGGAAAAATTATTTAAGTGTATTGGTGATTTTTATCCATTGCTTGAAAATGATTTAATTTGTTTGGCTAATATTTTGTTATTTATTGAAAAATATATATATTTATTGGCAATTTCATAAATTCATTTCCATTAATAGACAAGGCACATCACATCACATCAGTACATCACATTGAGTCCGGAATATGCACGATGTATTGATAAGAGCGGCCTCTTTGACACGTGAAGGGTGACACGTACCTAAATTCCATCAGTGATTTTAAACCATTCAATGATCGTAGATCAATGACTGAAGTTTTATTTCGGCCCAAATTTTTGAAGAGGACGTAGTTCACCAGAAAGTGCCTGGAATGGAATTGGATTCAATAGACACGTATCAAATGTCACGGTCGATAATATTGGTCATTTAATATATGTCTAGTCACTAACTGCAATCCACTATGTCCCCATGACTTCCAATGTGGTAATTGGTACTGGTTTATAGTTGTTTCCAATTTCGCACACTAGTGCATTTATGGGAAAGATTTGCAGAGATATATGAAAGATTTAAAAAAATTTAAAGGAATTAATACGATTAGAGATGAAATTATTACAATCAAGAGCTTCAACTATTTATATATGATTTCTACTTCTTTCATCTTCAATTAGCCTTTGGTAGATAAATCGTCAGAGCTCACGATATTTAAATTCTACCTCTGGTTTAGGTTTATAGGCTCAGGCTGTTTAATTTGGTATTTTGATTTCTCAAGATGGACACTCCTATCCGCTTGAGAAGCATTTATGCGGAGGACCAAAGGGCCTTTTTGGGCTCCGTTAGAGACCCAACCCTCCAATCAGTCTGTAAGGAGGCTAGTATGTTCACTAATGAGGGTGTGAGGATGGTGTTGGGCAGAGACTTTCTGCATAATGAAAATAGATACCGTGTTAACACAAACGTTACGTCTCGGTTCTTGGCGTCTCTTTTGGACCTCGTAGGAGACAAGGTGGATATGTTGATGTTGTTAAGGAAGGTGTTTAAAGAAGACTTCCTTGGAGATGATGTTATTGTTGTCATCTTTGCAGAAGTAGGGGTGGAGATCCCTTGGACGAATGAATTAACCAAGCTTCTCCTCCTTGACCAAACAATGTTGGTGGCCAGGCAACCGTTTCTTTTGAACCTGGATGTGGAGCAGTTGACGTGTCATAAGAAATGGGCGCGGATTGGTAGGGACTTTCTCTGAAATGGTTCCTCCTGGATGACTTTCCAAACTATAGTTGGCTTGAAGAATTCTCACAGCTTATAATGTCTGAAGAATTCTACATGGGGGGAGGGCGAGATCCTTAGGGTAAACCATGAATGTGTACACTACCTGTGCCCTAGCCCCGATCCCCTAGTAGTTTTATTTTTTGGGCTATTTCCTCGTAACCTCATAGGCTCACTCATTTTGGCTTAAAATATTTTGAGGGACGCAGACATGTAAAAATTGTAAATTTGCGAAACATATATATTAATGATAATTTTGCAAATTCCAGTTCATTTTAGTTTGCCTCTTATGGATATAAAAATGCTTTCTATTTCATTTTATTATTTTTTGCTGCCATCATGCCATGACAAGATACTTAGCATAATCATTATATTTTGAAATAGCTTAAATAGTTATTAATTTGTGTGGATATAAGATTTAATTTTCACCATAAAAAAATAGCAAGTCTATTCTAATTTATTCTCTAAAGTTAAAGAACAAACTTAGTCTCACTTCTTAGATGACCTTTTCTAAAAGATATTTGAAGTGCTTGACAAAGAAGTATTTGAAAAAACATAATGTCAGGGATTGGCTGCAAGTGATAGCATCCAATAAGGATCGCAACGTCTATGAGCTACATTATTTCAATATTTTGTTAAACAATGGAAATAAATTTAATATTGTGATCTTTTTTATGTAATGTTTCTTCCTATATATATATATATCCAGTTCGTTCCATTACTTATTTGTACATTGATTATCATTGATTATAATTTTATAAATATAAAAAAAAATGATGTTTATCTCACGAAAAACAAGTGAATTAAAAGTCCAACTTACTTGTAATTTTTTTTGCATAATTTCAATATAAAAAAAAGTCCAACTAACTAGATACATGTACATTGAACACCAACACGAAACAATTAACAAAGGCTATGACCAATGGGACGATGAAGCGTTGGGTGATGTGGCGTTTGGGTGGTAGAAATCCTATGTATAATGGGACCCACGGGAACTGACAATGGATATGCAGTGATATTGCCTTATGGACCTATGGTATGCACATCACTGTCATGAAAGTGAATGGTTAACATTTAGCCTTTATGCGGCTTTAATGTCGGCTTGTGTGTATGAATAATGCAGTTGAACTAGTGCATGCAGAGGAATGATGGCAGAGTTTGTGATTAATGCCAACGGTCACCACCGTTGGATGTCAAAAATTAGAATTGAGTGAGAGGTGTTTAAATCTTGGGTGGATTGGAAGTCTTAGTATCATATTGTCTGCACTTGCAACATTTTCCATTGTCTTGGGTTTCTTAAGCAACATGGAAGCCAATTTCTCCTTCCATACTGATAAGAAATTATTCCCATTTCTCAGATGATTTACGGATAGGAGGCTGAAAGGTTGGTTCTTCTTTAAGGATGAGCAGTTGTACAAGAGTGTGAAAATGTTGTTGGGAGAGGAAATTGTCCATGTAGGTCATCGCTACAGGACAAACATGGAGGCATATTCATTGATTGCCGCTTGGGGTTTCCAATTTGAGGACGAGGTGTAAAAGGTAAAAAATGCCCTAAGAGTTGTAATTAATGGGCGCTACCTGTTAAATCTAGATAGTGTGTGTGCTCATGTGGTCCCAAAGGTGGGCATTGTTCCTGAGGCAGGGGTGGCTGGTTCGATGGCGCCACTACCACTCATTCGATGGGCTAATGATGATTTGAAGGCAAGATGTAGAGCTCTCGCTTGGCGTGAGTGGAAGGCCTTCAAATTGTTTGCAAGGTTGATGCAGTGTGATGAGGTTTTAACGGTCCTTCATGAAGTGGCACATGTAGAGGTGGGTCGAGAGTTGTGACCGAGACTCGAGACTACCCAAGCAATGAAGTAGCTCTCAAAATTCTATTATGAACCGGAGTACAGGTTGTTTCCGGGATAATCTATTTGTATCTTTTTGTTCCATGTTCGTTTTCTCCCCAGGCCCAACTTTGTATGTATGGGGGGATGTCTGCTACAAATTTTGGTATGCCAAATTGGAATTCTAGGGTTTTTGCATGTAGTAGGGTTTTATTTTTTGTTGGGAATGGTGGTTTTAGCCCTTGGGGGTGTTTTTTGTGGTGGCAGAACTCTGGTGGTTTTATTATACCACCTATACTTGCATATTTGTAATATTTTATTTCCAAGCAATACAATACAAAAATTATCGATAAAAAAAAATATATCATGCAAGTTTTGATATTACATATTTAAATTGTATATTTAATTCATTATAAAGTTATATATTATCATCCATTGGATGAACACAGATCAACGACGTGAGGTGTATTTTAGGCCAAATGTGGGAATGATAAACATTTTTTGCAAACTTCTAACGAAAGACTTCCATAAATGATAAACATTTAATAAGTATAGTTAAATTCTAAATTTGCAATTGTATAATGTATACTTAATTAAGTTTAATAATCTCTATTTCGACAGAAGTTGAAAAGGATAAAAAAGTCTTCTAAACCATTCTCAAAAAGTGACTCATGTCTGTTGACATGGCCGAAAATGGCAAAAGTCTTGAGACCCACGACAACTGACAATAGATACCATCATCCATTGGATGAGCACAGATCAACGAATCAGGGTGGATTTCAGCCCGAATGTGGGAAGTAAACACATTTGTGAGAACTTCACCCAGAATTGAATGTTTTACATTTAATTAACTATAATCAAGGCTATAAAGGTCTATTTCGAGCGGAAGTTGAAAAGGATTAAAAAGACTTCAAAAATAGTCCGGAAAAGTGACTCGAGTCTAGTGACGTGCCCGAAAAATGGCAAAAGTCATGGGACCCACAACAATTGACAATAGAAACCATCGTCTATTGGATGAGCACAGATCAACTACTTGGGGTGGATTTCAGCCCGAATGTGGGAAGTAAACACATTTTTGAGAACTCGACCCAGAATTGAACGTTTTACATTTAATTATCTATTATTAAGCTCTATTTCGGGCAAAAATTGAAAAGGATTAAAAAGACTTCAAAAAAATTCGGAAAAGTGACTCGTCACTCGAGTCTGGTGACGTGTCCATTGTCCTCAGAATTTAGATTGAAGCAATGAATGTTTTGTCCTTCAGCGACAAATAGATATTAATAGTAATTTATAAAATTACAACAGGATTCTATAAATTTTGCCCTTTAGGTATTACTTTTGTACTTTTCAGTGTTTTCAAAATAAGTGACTCATATATTATAATCATATTTCATTTCATGGAAAAACTAGTAAATCAAGGGAGATTCATAAACGACTAATAGATTGAGGAATGCAAGTTGTAACAAAGTCTGTCTGTGCCAATCTAGTGAAATACAAATTTCAGGTAAAATCTAGAACACCTACATCTCGCATTTTTACTTTTTTTAATCTCATGGTTCAATTTGAGGGTTAGCATTTTAGGCTTGTATATAGAATTATTTTGAATTATTAACAATAACAATGATGGGGAAACCAGGAAGCAATACTTCAACAGGAAGCCAAGTGAAAAAAAAATAGACCTAACCAAACTGGTTAAAACACCAGGTTTCACTGATGAATACCATGGTATTTATGACCATGCTATCCATAGTGAAAAGCGTATCATAGATATTAGATATGCATTGTCTACTAAGGCGGCAGATCCAAGCAAGGAAAAATTTATTGTTTTCAACACAATGTTAAAACAAAGAACAAATAAAATTGCATCGTAGGATGTTGGATTGAGAAGCATGGTGTTACCTAAAGTATTCCCTTGCCCTGAATTTGTCATGGTTTGTGCCAAAAATTATGATGAAGATAAAAAAGCAATTGTCAATAAAAATACAAAAGAGGAAATTCTATCCATAAACATGTGAGAATTTGCTTGTTTGTTGAACCTAGGGTTTGAAGCACAAAACTCAAACGCCCACATTGACCTAGGAAAGCTGACAAAGAATTATGAGAGTCTCGATCCAAGTCATAGAGATTCATTTAGCAAAGCTCTAATAATGTGTGGTACTTTGTTGGATTGAAATCATAAGCCTCCTTATGATTGTAACATTTTTGTTGCATGGGTTCGGGATACTATTTCCTTGCTGACATTTTGCCTAGGATTGGAATGATAGGGAAGTGGGTGCTAGCCTTCTTGAAATGATTTTTACTATCCATTGTGTAAGTCAACCAGTAAGATATAATTTTGTTGAGCACATTGTTCAATCCATGCAAAAACAATTACTAATGGTCAAAAAAGGTTCCCGTGAGACATTTAGGTTCTCATCCTACTTGTGTTATCTTCTTCTATCCAAGTATCGTGCAATATTTGAGACCAACAATCTTCACATTGTGAACTATAAGATTGATGAGAAGACTCAGAACAAAATAGAGTGTCCAATATATGAATGGACACCAAAGATAAGGATGCATGATAACAGAAAGAACTACAACCATTTTGTAGACTTCTTTTTGGCACCAAAGTATAATGAAATTACACGCACTCCAATGCCTAGATTGCATGTGTCTTGTAGAGATTGCATTCTACTCGGAAGTCAAATACAATTGGCTGACTGGTTCTTAATGGAAGAATACACTATATTAAGGTTTTATGGATCAACAGTAAAACCCTACAACCTTCCAATACATGTGATAGAGAGGGTATTTGCATTGGAATATGTATGATAGTTGGAGAGCACAGATAGGCACTTTCATGGTCAGCAAAAGAAGAGCATATTTCCTTCCTTGCCTTTCTCATGTGGAGGGTTCACATTTGAGAGAAAAGCATTCAATGTGCCACATGATTTTTTGACAGTTTTTAGCTTTAGTGATGAGGGTCTCTGGCAGTATGATCTAATCGGTGTAGTTCAAACAAGGATTAAGAAAAATGGGAACTCTTCAGCATTGTGTCAACATGAAAGTAAACCATTTCTAGAAAATCTTAGAAATATGGACTCCTGGGATGAGGTAAAAAAAGAGATGGAGAAAATTGTCGTTGACAATAACATTTCAACAGAAGAATTGTCATCACAAATTATGACATTGCACACACAAAGGACAATAGAGGAGGGCATCCAAAATAGGAGGTCCTACAATTTCTACCAAAAATCTACTAATCCATCTAACAAATCTATTCCCAAAACAATTCTGCAAGAATGTAAAGACATGTATTGGACTCAAACCAAAATAAATGATTTTTGGACTATGAGGTGTTAGTGTAGGTTTTTTTATTTTCCTTATGTTAGGGGGTATTTATTTTTCCTACACATATATTATTAAGCTTGCTTAGGTTATTAGGTGTGGTTAATATGAGGACACGTGGTGGAATACATTAGCTACATGTGTAACTCTCCACCTCACATGGGTAGTTGAGTTACACACCCTCTTTTGGCTTGTTGTGCCACCTCTCATAACCACTATTTTGTCATTTCCTAAGTGGGTTATGGGGTAGTTGGGTTTCTCACCCTCTTTTGGCCTCATGTGCCACCTCTTATAACTCCTTTTTTGTTTTCATGTAAGGAGGTTATGCCACATGTTTTGGCATTTACCAAGTAGGTAAAAACCTCCCACCTTTTATGGGGTAGTAGGTAAAACCTCCCACTTTTTATGGAGGTGGGAGTTAATGCACCTCTTGGTTGTATATGCTATTATTTTTCTATATAATAAGCAATATACTCTCACCTTCACAAGTCAAGTTAAGTGATAGCTCGATGAGAGTCTTCTCTAAATTCTCTTCTTTATCTCTAGTATTCTCTCATATCAGATTTATCTTCATTCAGCTATTTTGATCTTCGATCATCTGTTGCTTGGAGTTGCATGTGATCTATGACCGACATCAGATCCTGGCTCAATTCTTGCTTCTCACAGAATTTAACATGGTATCAGAGCCTTGTTGTCTGGTATAGCTCATTGCTTTTCTGATTTATTTGAGAGATTTGAGATTGTTAGATAGCTAATATTTTTCTTAAAAACCAAGTATGCTCTTCTCCTGCATTTTCGTGTGATCTGGAGAATCAGAACAGTTTAAAGGAAAATAAGCTTCTAGTTAAATCTAGTTTTATATATGTGTTCTTTGAGATCTGGGTGATTGCAGCATTTTTGGTAATATTGGAGGCTTCTTTAGCATTTCCAGAGTGTCCAGAAGGCTTGTGAAAATCATAAGTGACTTTTATTTCACCAAATTCAGAGTTTGGAGAACACAGTAAAAAAAAATCAGAGTACTTGACGGAAAGCTGGAAATGAGCACTCTTCATAATTGCAGGTCTTATTGAAATATTCTACCCCTCTTTTTTAGATATTGCAAGTTGAATCAGCTGCATGTTTTTTTTCCCTTCTAGAGATCATATCTTTCTTCTCACAACTCTATTTTACAAAAACGAATAGTTGTTGGAAAGGTATTAAGATACATTGAGCAGCTATAAGGCTAATTTTTTCAGATTTTGTGTTAAATTTATATGTATTTAAACTTTCTATTTTGGCCATTAAAGCCTTAGAAAGCATTGTAATCTAATAAAAGCCTTGTAAATGCACTAATTATAAAGTGCCAACCTTGTAATATTTGGGGGGGGGTGATTTCAAAGACTAGTGAAAAGGGGGGGTGTCTCTTGTGTCTTCTTTCTTGCACTCTTCTTGACTCTTTGCAATCTTCTTTTCTGCTATCATGGATGCATCTACAGTTCCACTTTTAACACCATATAATTACTTTGAATGGAAATCTAAGATGATAATATATCTGAAAAGACATGGATATCATCGTGTTACTATGGGACTTGAAACTGAACCTCAAGATGCTGCAGAAAAGATTAAATGGTTTAATAAATGTGATGAAGCTTTTGGTACATTGTGCATGTCAGTCTCTCCTGACCTTCTTTTTCACATTGAATCTGCTACTACACCAAATGTAGTATGGACTACTTTGGGAAACCTCTTTGGTAAGCGGGATGAACTAAGAGGTCATCAATTGGAGAATGAACTCATAGGGTTGAATCCAACCAATTTTGATACTATACAAGACTTCTTCACTAAACTTAAGTCTATAAGATTGCAGTTGGAACAGTGTGGAACTAAGAAAGATGATAAGCAACTGATCTTGAGTATTCTTTCTAAGCTTGGTCCTAACTATTCAGTGTTTGTTTCTACATTCTATGCTACCAAATGTGCCCTAGGTACCACATTCAAAATGCCTTCTTTAGATGATTTTGCTGCAGAACTCACTAGGGAGCAGGACAAATTGGTTCAAATGGGTACAATAAAGCCCTCTAAGTCACATGCCTTAGTTGTAAATCAAGGCACAAAAGAACATAAAGGGTCTAGTAAGCAAGATAAGAAACAAAAGAACCAAGGAGAGAAGAAGAAAGATCAGAAATCTGCTACTTCAAAAGCAGACAATGAGACCTCTTCATCAAAAGGTGAACAACCTAAAAAGGAGAAGGTCAAGTGTTCTTATTGTAAGAGGCCTGGTCATGATGAACATAAGTGTTTAAGGAAACAAATTGATCACCTTTCAAATATTCTTGAAAAGAATAATATCAAGGTTCCTGATTCAGTCAAACAGAGTTCATCAGAAGGATCTTCTAAGGACATAGACAAGAGTAAGGGGAAAGGAAAGGGTAAGGCCCTAGTTGCTATTGCTTCACAACCAAATTCTTGGATAATTGACTCAGGTGCTTCACACCACATGGCTTCTTCAGAAGATGATTTCATATCTTTAGAGCCATGTTCTATGCCTTCCATCCTAATGGGTGATGACACTCCTGTTGAAGTGCATGGGAGAGGGTCTGTTGATGTGCGTGAAGGAACATTTCAAGATGTCCTTTGTGTTCCATCTTTATCAACTAATCTCTTATCTATTTATCAGATCACTCACACTGGTTCTGGCAAACGAGTTGAGTTCACACCAGATGCAGTGGTAATCAGCGAAATGCATAATGGGTCTACTGTTGCTGTGGGAAAAGCAGATCATCATTCTAGATTATATCAGTTTTCTCACTTTGTTCCTGACTCTCCTTCGACAATTTTACTCACTCATGCAGATGAGGTGAGTTGTTTGTGGCATCAACGGTTTGGCCACTTGAACTACCGTTACTTGCAACAACTCAGTCAACAAGAAATGGTTTCAGGGTTGCCTTCTATTCGATTTTCTGATGGAGTTTGCCAGGGGTGCATTCTTGGTAAGCATCCAGAGGAGAAGTATGATAAAGGTAAAGCTTGGAGAGCTACACAACTATTGGAGTTGGTACATAGTGACTTGGCAGGACCATTTCCACAACCATCTTTCAGCAAGGCTAGATATGTCTTGACATTTATTGATGACTTTTCTAGATATACATGGGTTTACTTTCTCAAACAAAAGTCTGAAGTCTTTGAAAATTTTCTAGATTTCAAAGCTTTTGCAGAGAAACAATCTGGGAAGTTCATCAAGATTCTGTGTACAGATAATGGGGGTGAATATGTTAATAATCAGTTTGAACAGTTTTGTGCTTCAGAAGGTATCAACATGCAGCACACAGTTCCATACAGTCCTCAACAAAATGGTGTAGCAGAATGAAAGAATAGGTCCTTGAAGGAGATGGCTAATTGTATGATTCACTCCAAGTCTTTGGCACCTCAGTATTGGGCAGAGGCCATCAACTGTGCGTGTTACATCCAGAACCGAGTTCCTCATAAAGCTGTGAAGGGGGTAACTCCCTTTCAAGCTTGGACTGGTCGAAAACCCACAGTTAAACACTTTAGAGTGTTTGGTTCTCTTGCATGGGCCCACATTCCAGCTGAAAAACGCAAGGCTATGGATCCACAGAGTAAGCCTTGCATATTTGTTGGATATCCAGATGATGTCAAAGGGTATAGGCTTCTCCATCCCACTACTCATGAGTTGTTCATTGAGAGGAGTGTTCGTTTTGAGGAGAGTTCTTCTAGTTCTTCTCATACCACCTCTCCATCCACTATCACATTGGAGAAATTGCATTATGATGACAGTTCTTCAGAGGATCTTAATCCTCCTAATCTTGATGAGGAGTCTTCTTCCTCTACTTCAGATGGTGACAGTGATGATGAGGATTCACATTCCTCTCATAGTCATCATTCAGAGGCTGATGATTCTCCCCCAGACTCTCCAGCCTCAGTGCCTCTTTGGGCTCGACAAACATTTGAGTCAGCAGGAGATTGGCTTGGTGATCCATTAGATACTAGAAGAACAAGGTCACAATTTCAGCAAGCTCCACATCTCTTCATTGCTTCAGCTTCTGATCCACAGTCCTTTCGAGAAGCTTCAGGTGTTCCTGAGTGGGATGCTGCAATGCAAGAAGAGTTCAATTCCTTGGAAAGGAATCACACATGGGATTTAGTTCCTCTTCCTAAGGGAAGGAAACTTGTTTGATGCAAGTGGATCTATCAAACAAATTTTGCAGCGGATGGGTCGGTTGATAAGTATAAGGCTCGCTTGGTAGCAAAAGGTTTTTCCCAAGTTCCAGGGGTTGATTACTCTGAGACTTTTGCTCCAGTTGCTAAGATGAATTCCATCCGACTTGTTCTTGCTATAGCTGCTGCCCATCGTTGGGAAGTTCATCAGATGGATGTGAAGAGTGCATTTCTTCATGGTGACCTTCAGGAGGAAATCTACATGGACCAACCACAGGGGTTTGTTCAGAATCCTTCACTTGTGTGTCGACTTCGAAAGTCTCTCTATGGCCTTAAACAGGCTCCTCGAGCTTGGTATGCCAAGATGGACTCATTCCTTCTGACAGTTGGTTTCACTCGGTGCCATTCTGATCCGAACGTATACATTCTGCAATAGGATGAAACTCTCACATTTCTAGTTCTCTATGTTGATGACTTGTTACTCACAGGGAGTCACTCATCCACCATCAAAGCAGTGAAAATTGCTCTACATGATAGATTTTTGATGTCAGACTTGGGTCTTCTGCATTACTTCTTGGGAATTGAGATCACTCAATCATCTTCAGGAATCTTCCTTGGACAACCCAAGTATGCACTTGATATGCTCTCTAGATTTCACATGGCTGATTGTAAGCCTGTACCTACTCCATTTTTGTCAGGGGTCAAACTTGAGGCTAAGTGCTCTTCACCCTTGGTTGATGGCACTTTATATCGACAGCTTGTTGGAAGCCTCATTTATTTGACTCATACGAGACCCGACATTTCTTATGCTATGGGCATGGTCTCTAGATTCATGCAGGAGCCACATTATTTGCATTGGAAAGCAGCTAAGCGAATCCTCCACTACATTCAGGGTACTCACAATTATGGAATTCAAATGTAGTAGGTGTGGATATTGACTTGGTAGGATTTACGGATTCAGATTGGGCAGGTGATTCTCAGGATCGCAAGTCTACTTCTGGGTATTGCTTCTCACTTGGTTCTGGTCCAGTTTGTTGGTCGAGCAAGAAGCAGTCTGCAATTGCTCTTTCATCGACAGAGGCCGAGTATCGAGGGGCAGTCAATGCCACCACTGAGGCTATTTGGCTTCAAAATATTCTTACTGAGTTTGGTATTCCAGTCAGAAAGCCTACCATCATCTTTTGTGATAATCAGAGTGCTATACAGATCTCAAGAAATCCAGTTCATCATCAGAGGACGAAACACATTGAGATACATATGCACTATATTCAGGAGCTCATTCAGGAAGGCATCATTGATCTTAAGTATTGTTCTACATTGGAGCAAACTGCGGACATCTTCACCAAACCTTTCACCGAAAGCAAGTTCCTTCATTTGCGATCTTTGCTTGGGATGCAAAAGGTGTCTACTTCAGGAGGGGCTTCTTAGTCCTTCATTCTTTCTCTCTCTATTTAGGGGGGGTCTATTCCTCTTATGGGGGGCTTCTTCTTTTGGGGGGGATATTTATGTACATGGGTACCTAACATGGCTTCATTTGCCGTGACCCATCTTTTCACCCACCTAAGCTACGCTTAAGGGGGGGTGTTAGTGTAGGTTTTTTTATTTTCCTTATGTTAGGGGGTATTTATTTTTCCTACACATATATTATTAAGCTTGCTTAGGTTATTAGGTGTGGTTAATATGAGGACATGTGGCGGAATACATTAGCTACAAGTGTAACTCTCCACCTCACATGGGTAGTTGAGTTACACACCCTCTTTTGGCTTGTTGTGCCACCTCTCATAACCACTATTTTGTCATTTCCTAAGTGGGTTATGGGGTAGTTGGGTTTCTCACCCTCTTTTGGCCTCATGTGCCACCTCTTATAACTCCTTTTTTGTTTTCATGTAAGGAGGTTATGCCACATGTTTTGGCATTTACCAAGTAGGTAAAAACCTCCCACCTTTTATGGGGTAGTAGGTAAAACCTCCCACTTTTTATGGAGGTGGGAGTTAATGCACCTCTTGGTTGTATATGCTATTATTTTTCTATATAATAAGCAATATACTCTCACCTTCACAAGTGAAGTTAAGTGATAGCTCGGTGAGAGTCTTCTCTAAATTCTCTTCTTTATCTCTATTATTCTCTCATATCAGATTTATCTTCATTCAGCTATTTTGATCTTCGATCATCTGTTGCTTGGAGTTGCATGTGATCTATGATCGGCATCAGATCCTGGCTCAATTCTTGCTTCTCACAGAATTTAACATGAGGAAGAATCTTGCTGAACCAAAGACCAGTGCAGAATTTGAGTCCATCGACGAGGATGTAGAGTTTAGCAAATTGTAGAATATGGAGCATCCCACAACATCATATGATAGGAGTGATGATGAAAATGAGTATGAGGTTGAGCCCACTCCAACAACTACTACAGTCCCTAAAATATTAGGTGGAGTGTAATGCCCCGCCAGGAACCGCAAAGGAAAACCATACAAGTAAGCAACTAAGGGTGACATAATTAAAAAATATATATTTAAATCACATTAAGTGCTTTAATTACTACATTGCACAATAATAACACAAGCGGAAGACTAACACAAGAATTCCTAAAGGGTTACCAACAAAGAATTAAATGAAAGATTAAATTCCCTAATTAAGATTAATCCAATTAACCATCATTTACTCATTGAACATAATAAACCATATACGTATAACAAATTACACCATTTAAAGATTGAAAGTATTACAATATAAATTTCTCTTCATTAAAAGCATTTGCTCAAAGCATAAGGATAACTGAGCTAATAAAATTCATTAACTTAAGATTACATTATTCATCAAATACATGGCTTCCAATAATACATATAAAATTTACATCATTACCAAATACAAGGTTACATAAGTCCATTGATACAAATGACCACATAGGTCTCAAAAGTACAATAATCTCCAACATGAGATGATGCACGAATCACGAACCATAGGAACACCTGTGAAGCCAATCCTCGCATGAAGTCATGAACAAGAACATCTGATGGAAAGTGGCACTACCACCCAACCATGTGATCCCAAAACGGAATCACGCCACCATGCTAGGAGATAGCAGAAGACCCTCAAGCAAGCATAAGCAAAACATGGTCGACAATACAAGTATGACTTTACAATATTCTAGGTGGACTCAACATCACAACACACTAGTGACTCTAAAGAGAGAGTGTCATCGCATAGCTTATGATGGTTACCCTAGGTAGGCCTCCATAGGTCCCGACCCCCATCCTGGGTTATCTTGGTAACCTTTCTCGAACCCCTGGTTCCATCTAAGTCTCATACGGATCCTACCAATCCTTCATGAAGACAAGGTGATCAGTTTGCCATTCCAGGCCTTCCCACTACATCTTGAGTCTATACAAGCACTCAACCATGCGCAGGGTATAATATCTTAATTAATGTTATAAACTACCCACCCCATAATCAATTATTAGGTTATCACTTATTCTCTGACTTTCGAGGGGTTATCCTGCCAACCACATCGGGCGCGGCCCCCACTCGAAAGACACTCTCTCAAAAGGACACTAAACAAACATGGTCATTCTATGAGGACCCTATGACGAAACAGATAGCCATAACACCACTACAACCATACAGGTGACCAAAAACATAGACTTACTAACCCTTGGTTAACCATAAGGAATAAGCACAATATGGTTAAAACAATGAGGTCATAAATACAACACCTGATCAAGAGGTACAAAATACACCACAATAGGACGACTGAACATAGGTAAGAAATTGCAACAAAATAAACCCCTTGCAATAAATGTTGAATTCACTAAGACCGAACTCAAACAATCTTTGAGAATAACAACATCATATATACTTGCAAATTCATCGATTAAAATTTAATAAAATATCACCGTAATGATTAAGAGAAATTCAAGTCATTATTGAACTAATAAGACTAGAAATCTAACTAATCATAAAAAAATCAATTTACCTCTTTCAATTTGAAAAAGCAACAGTCATAATCATTTTAATGAATAAAACACCCCACATTTATAATACATCATCCTAAAGACGTCATTCAGTTTTTATATTCCAATACAATAATCCAAATAAAATAATAAAAATTCATATTAAATATATATAAAAATATAACATGTGAATTATATTAAAATATTTAATCTATTTCCACAATAAATCTAATTTACCAAATAGATCACATAAAACAAATGCCTTGATTAGACAAGTATATATATATAAAATAATATAGCAAACGAAAACATAAAATTTATCAAGCTACCAAGCGGTAGCGCTGCTACCCTATGGTAGCAGAAGCTACCATCCCACGTGGTGGGGTATACCCTGCCACGTGGGGGGTTATATATATATATATATATATATATATATATATATATATATATATATATATATATATATATATATATATATATATATATATATACAAAAATCCTTATTGAAAAATTTCATTGAAAGAAAAAAAATTTGTTCGCTGTATATTTTTTTTACCAGTGAAGTTGTTATTTGTAAGTATTTTTTTCTTTCAATGAAATTTTTCAATAAGGATTTTTGTCTATCAAATAAAGTATAAAAGACCCAAATCTAAAGATCTTGGGCAAAAATTCAAAACAATTTAAAGAAATTAGAGGGGATTTGATTCATTTCTTCACACACAGGAAAAATCTTTGCATCATACAAAGAGGGAAAATTGACAAAATTTGGCCAGCATAACCCCCTAATTTGAACAAATAAAAAACTTGTAAACATACATAAAATAAAATCTATTTCTTACTACTCAAATTGAGAAGATTAATCAAAACTAAATTTTGCAAAAACTTGAAAGCACACAGCCAACAAGATATTGGAAAATCTCTTCAACAAAAACACATTGAGTGTAACTGCGGGTCAACACTCACATGGGTATAACTGCGGGTCAAATTAGGGTCCAACAACTATCTCCTCCACCCCCATCGGACAAATAAGGCACGCTCAGACCTATGAAACCAGGTGGAGTCGATACCCCATACCTACCTGGACTTGTACCTGCAATGTCTTGCATCAAACAACCACACATGCATATAGATAAATATATAAACAGACACAACACACACACCAATGAAGGAGAATCGTGATGTTCCCTGTCTCACTGGAGTGAGTGAAGGAAAATCATCCCCTCGCATCCCATACACTTGCAAACATGAAACATGTAAATAACGCATCACACATATTAAGTAATCAGTCCATGATAGTAATCCATAAAATCACATTTAGCATAAATAAGGAAATATTGTATGAAAGCATACACTACGAATCAAATTAAAGCATTTGATAACATCGCATAAAGTCTGAATCAAATATAATAAAAATGTATCCACTGAATAGTCAACTGAAGTCAAACAAGAGTCTAAAAAAAAGTCTGATCGAGAAGGGGTACTACATTCTCCCCCCCAAAACTAGGCTTACTCCTGGAAGCCTAAAACAGATAAGAATAAAGCTCTCTCATCTTCGTTGCATTCTCCCATGCTATCGAGGTCTCATCATTTGGTTCCCATAGGACCCTTACCTGGTTGATGGTACGACCCCTGAGGGTCAAATCCCAACGCTGAAGAATGCGCACGGGCTCCATGGAAAGCTGCTCGTCCTCAACCTGCAAAGCGTTCCAATCAAGAACATGAGTCACATCAAGATGATAAGGTTGAAGAAAAGAAACATGAAAGACATCGTGGATGTGGGTTAGGCTCGGTGGCAAGGCAAGATGGTAGGTAATAGGTCCTATCCTCTCAAGGATCTCAAAAGGGCCAACAAAACGAGGTGCCAACTTAGAACGCTTTCCATAATAGATCAGACTCTTCTGCGGACACACTCTCATGAACACATGGTTGCCAACTGAAAAAATGACGATCCACTCTATGAGCATTGGCATACTTCTTCTGCCTATCCTAAGAAGCTACCAAATGTCCACGAATCTTCTCAACCTGCTGCTCCATCTCTCGAAGCATATCCAATCCTAAATGCACCCTATCCTCTAACCGATCCCAACTCAAAGGAGTATGGATAGGATGACCATACAATGCCTGGAAGAGAGACATGCCTATGGAGCTGTGATATCCATTGTTATAAGCAAACTCCACAAGGCAAAGATATTCCTCCCAGCACAACTGCTGGTCCATAACATGCATGCGAAGCATGTCCTCCAAGACTTGATTCACACGCTCAGTTTGACCGTCGGTCTCTGGGTGATAAGCTGAAGTGAAGTTCAACTGGGTCCCCAAGGCATGCTGAAGTGAGGTCCACAATGTTGAAGTAAAGACAGGGTCTCTATCAGAAATGATTTGCCTAGGAATCCCATGCAACCTCACCACATCTTCCAAGAAAACTTGTGCCACCACTGTTGTTGTATAAGAAGATCAAATAGGAACAAAATGAGCAACTTTGGTCAATCTATCAACAATGACCATGATGACATCATGATGATGCAAAGAAACATGCAACCCCACTATGAAATCCATGGAAATGATATCCCATTTCCAATCTGGTACCAAATTAGGCTATAAAAGCCCTGCAAGGTGCTGATGTTCCACCTTCACCCACTGACATTCTAAACACTTCGATAAAAAATCAACAATGTAACGTTTCATACCAGCCCAGTGATATATTTGTCTAAGATCTGCGTGCATCTTCTTGACAGTAGGGTGTGCCGAATAAGGTGCACGATGGACCTTGGTCATGATCAAAATGCGAAGACCCTCCAAAGGAGGTACATAGATCCATCCAAGATGTCAAATAAGACCATCTTCCTCAAGGTTATATCCAGAATATCTACCCTCTAATGGTCTTCCTGACTCTGTCACGGCTCTAACATCTTGATACCAGGTGTCTTGAGGAAGAATTCCAATAATTCTCTCTCTCAAGTCCACTCCAAGGGACAAGGCTGCAACCTCATGTCGCCTATGACTCAAAGCAACTGCCACTACATTCTCTTTCCCTTGAATATATCGAACCTTAAAATCATACTCACAGAGGAATTACATCCATCTTCGTTGTCGAGCATTCAAGTTCTGTTGCGTGAAAATATACTGCAAACTACGGTGATCACTATGCAGCTCAAATCGACGCCCCAACAGAAAATGTTGCCATCTAACCAACACTTGCACTACAACTGCCAACTCCAAGTCATGAACTGGATAGTTTAGCTCATGGTCCTTGAGTTTGCGAGACTCATAGGCAACCACATGACCATCCTGCATAAGCATTGCTCCTATACCTTCTAAAGAAGCATCTGTGCATACCATAAAATCTCTGGATGGATCAGGAACTGCCAAAATCAGAGCACTAACAAGGAGTTCCTTCAAGGTATGAAAATATGACTCACATTGCTTTGGCCAAACAAACTTCTTCCCTTTCCTCTGAAGAGAAGTGATCGGGTGACCTATCTGAGAAAAACTCTGAACAAAGCGACGATAATATCCGACCAAACCCATAAAACTTCGAACCTCTGAAACATTGGTCGGCGCTGGCCAATCTAAAATGCCTTGGATCTTAGAAGGATCCACAGATACAACTTCTCTCGAAACTACATGACTAAGATAGTTCACCTCTGACTGGAAGAAATCACACTTTGCCAAGTTGGCATAAAGTTGATTCTCCCTCAAGCACTGCAATACCTGTCGTAAGTGGCCCTCATGCTCTTCCATAGATCTAGAATAAATCAATATATCATCCAAGAACAGAAGGACAAAATGATCAAGGTAGGTGCAGAAAATGAGGCTCATGAAAACTTAAGGCACGTTCATCAACCCAAATGGCACCACTGTGAACTCATAGTGACCATAACAAGTACGAAATGCCATTCTATGAATGTCTACATCATGAATGTGCAACTGATGATACCCAGATTTCAGATCAATCTTAGAGAACACCTTGCTCCCTTTACCAGGTCAAAAAGATCATCAATACGAGGCAATGGATATCGATTTGTGATGGTTACCTTATTCAGCTATCGGTAATCAATGCATAACCGAAGAAAACCATCCTTCTTCTTAACGAAGATAACAGGCGCACCCCAAGGAGAAACACTAGGATGAATGAACCCCTTGGACAACAATTTCTCCATCTGTAACTTCAACTCACTCAACTCTTGAGTAGTCATCCGATATGGAGCTCTTGAAATAGGTTCCGCACCAAGAACCAAGTCAATGCGAAAGTCTATGTCCCACTTTAGAGGCATACCGAGAATATCCAAAGGAAACACATCAGCATACTCTCGAAGAATAGGGTGACCATCAAGAGTGATTTCTTGACTCTCTTCCTCATCCACATCCTCAAGAGAAACTGCAAAAAGATGACACCATCGACGCATACACCGCTGAAGCTGCATAGCGGAAATCATACGTAAGGATATCGATCTCTGAACTCCAACGATCCCTACTTTCCTACCATGATCATCTAAACACTCCACTATCTTCTGACGACAGTCCACACGTGCATTGTGAGATGATAGCCAATCCATCCCCAACACAACTCCATAAGACCCCAAAGGAATGACTTGAAGGTCAACTGAAGTAACAAAGGGTCCTAGGTCCAACTCACAACTAGGAATGAGGGTATCTGCGGACACACACACACCAGTAGCCAACTCTACTTGCCACCTATCCGCCTGCTTAGCAGATGCGAAAACCCATCGCTCCACAATGGATAAGGAAATGAAAGAATCAGAAACACCATAGTCAAAAAGTATAGAGATAGGAATACCACACAACACACCTACAGTATCAATCACTGTACCCTAGTGCTCAGCTTGAAGGTCATCAACCATTGCAAATACTCTATGGGATCTACCTACATCCCCCACTATCGGCTCTGATGTTGTTGGCCTCTGACTACCTGTCTGATGAGAATGTTGAGGGCACTGAGCGGCTATGTGGCCAAACTGACCACAAGAGAAGCAAGCTCCCCTACTAGGTCCTCTACCTCCAGATGACCCACTAGATTGCTAGAAGCTTCCCCTACTAGGGGCCTGAGATGCACCCTGAGAGGACTGCCATGGGAAACTTTGCCAGTTCCTATTCTTCTTATGCTGAGAGTTGGCACCCTACTGGCCTTGAAACTATTTCGACCTCGACTGAAAAACTTTGTTGTTGTTGCCCTCCCTTAGCGGGTGCCTGAGAACCCCTAAAAGGTGCAGCAGTCTGGGACTGATTCCCTCTAACTCTGGACCCACTGAAAGGCACACTCTCGATTTGCACTCCAGACTAACCGCCATGAGCATGACTAAGATTCTTCTCCACCAGCCTGGCTTTCACCATGACTACCTCTACTGAAGCAGGCTCAAACACTCTCACTCCTCCACTGATGCAGTCGTTTAGACCCCTCAAGAAGTACTGAACTAGCATCGCCTCATCATCGCCAATACCGACATACTATTTGAGCTCATAAAACTTGTGCTCAAACTAATCTACAAACATACCAAACTGGCGCAAAGCATAGAACTCATCTGCCCGAGACTATCTCCACCGAGGTGAGAGAAATCATGCCCTATATCTCTCCAGAAAAATCTCCCATGACATGGTGCTAATGTTCAAACTGATCCTCTCCTCCTCTAACCGCCACTAGATAGAGGCAAGACTCTCGAGATTCATGATGGCGCATCTGGCCTTGGTGTTACTGCCATACAGATGCATGACAAAAACATTGATCTAAACTAATCAGCTAGGTCTCTGCCTCAAGACTGGTACCCTTACCTTCAAAGGAAGGAGGATGGAATCTCATCAAGTCTCTCATGTACCCCATGGTAACTGAGTCCTGGTCCACTGGGACCTCTCTCCTTTTGGGAGACCTCTCTCTCTCTCTCTCTCTCTCCCCTCCAAAATCTGCTGATGTGACTCTCCCACCTGAGCATGGATAGGTTGCTCGGCCTCAGGTCTGGGGCCTAGTCTAGCTAGCACCTCCTTAAACATCTGCCTCAACTCTTCCCTTTCTGGAACTTGCTCTATTGCATGTTGCTCATCCCGATGAACAAACTAATCCTGATCCACACTCACATGAGTGGGTGGTGGTGAGGGATTATGGTGGTCAAAACCTCAACCACGTCCCCCACCTTTGCCTCTATTGCGGCCACCAACACCACCACCTCCCTTGGCTTTCATAGCCATGACCTAACACTGCACAAGAGAAAAAGGTTTAGATCTACGACAAGGATAGTACCAAGGGAAATGCAAACACTAAGACCTAATCAAAAGGTCAAGCTGAATGGGCTCAATATAAAACTAGAGTACCCAGTGTTGAAACATGGGCTCTGATACCAAATGTAATGCACTGCCAGGAATCTGGGGATAGTATTCCTATTAGTGTCCAATCAAGTGCCACTACGATTAGTGGGGTTGGAATGGGTACTAATACTAATACTAGTTGTCTTGGTGTTGGACAAGTGCGACAACAAAATATCTCTCACAAGAGGCCACTAGTGGTAGATGTTCATACTATTCAGAATCCTATATCAAGTACCACTGCGACTACAAAACTATCATTTGCAGCTTCAGAACAGACCCCTCAAAAGATGACTATTAAAACTACACATGCAAGTGACAGTGGGACAGGATCAGGAATGGTTGTTGGTACTCCTTGTAATGCATTAGTTAAACCACAGGCATAGGTGGAATTGGAGCCTCTGCTATTTCACCTTTCAAACATTCAATTGCTTCAGGAAGCCCATATTTTCAATTTCATGATTACTATAAAAAAATTGAACACAAAACAAATGCAAATAAAGAAAAAAAGAGAGCATTGCATAGGGTTTCCCTAACCGAAGTTTTAGACGAAAAGCCTGCAAGGAATAGGGTATTTCCAACATAGGACCCACATAAAGATATGATGGAGTTCATGGTTGTTATGCCCCTAAATAAAGATAAAAATCCACCACATAGTTAGATAGATCCCTCTGAATTTGAAGTTAGCACCCTCCAAATGGATTTTTCTAAAGTACAAAATGTGGACAAAATTAGTGTGTCAAAAAGGACTAACAAAGTGGTCTACGCTTCACTGCTAAAGGTGGAGAGAGAAAAATAAACCGAAGAAATAAATAGAAAAGTTACAGGTAGACCTAGCAAACGAAAAAATCAAAGAGGAAAGAAGCAGATAACAAGTGCAATGATTTACATAAAAGGATAAAAAATTTGGGATCTGCAGTAGAAATTGCAGAGCAGGAAAAGATGGATGCAGAATTGAAGGACCTAAGTGAAAAACTGGCTAAAAGTAGTAAAAAAATTGATGATGAAAGAGCCAATTTTCAAAAATTATACAAAAGTTATGAGTTTGCTGCTGCCAAAATACGAAAAATACATGACCTATTGGATCATGAGAAGGAAAAAGAAAAACATTTGGAAGAGGAAGTAGAGGAAGAAAGAAAAAAATGCGCACAAATGAAAGAAGACCTGCACAATGCAAATGATAAAATTAAAACTTCAGAGGATAGATTGAAAGATAATATGAAAAATACAACGAAATATATACAAGAAAACATTTGGGGGCAAATAATGCAGAGGATTGACAAGCTGTGTGAATGGTTTGAATTGAATGAAAGTCTGAGATTAATTTATATGAAAATCAAAGGGCACATTAAGAAGAGCATACATCTTTATTCAAAAGAGGATATGGCAAAACAAATTTTGCAAGTAGTCTACAGTACCAGTGACAACTATTTGGAATCCAAGGGAATTAACAGTCGCATTGATGCCACAGTTAAGACATCATCTATCCTTCAAAAATGCCAGAAACTAAGGGAAACATCAGAAGTTATGGATAAATGTGGCAAAAATATATTGAAGCTGCAAGAAAAGACAACTAATTTGATTAAACTTGGTTTGCATAAGACTATTGACCCATCAAATAAATTCATTGGAAAATAAGCTTACAAAAAAAACATGGAGATAAAAATGAAGTCTGATTTAGACTTGCTTCCTAAGAACACAACTCCCCAAAGCTTTCTGGAATTCATCAAACCATTTACAACTCTAAATGCGATATTGGGTGAAATAGTGATGTCAAGTCACTCTTCTAAATATGGATTGTTGATGAAGTTGCAGTTGACTTTCCATAGTTTAAATAATATTGACCTTCCATCAGACGAAGAGTGGAGAACCCTACAAAAACTGGCACAAAAATCTCAAGAATCATAGTATGCATTGCATAGTTTTTTTTATTTTACTCTTAATTTCAAGGTTTTATGTTTTTTCTGTTTGGAATTTGGCATTGCTTGAAATAACTTTGTTTTATGAATAGGAAAAAACTAGCACTCACTATTGCTAATCCAGCCTACGAATCTATGATGCACAATGCAAACCTTCAGCCTGTAAATTTGTATTCTCAAATTCTCCCAAGTTTTAACATTTCTGCATTTCTCTATTTCTGATTACTAGGTTTTGGGCATTGCTATTATCTATATTTAATTTTTCATGACTTGAATTAATATTTAATTTTGAACTCTGTTTTTTGAACATGAGACATCAGACATGTAGCAGTTGTTAAATTGCTAATCCGGCCTGTGATGGCCATGTAAATTTGTGATACTGATGGCAGTTGAGATGATATATTTAATGTTCGGTGCCTTAGTAATTGATTTTGATGTTGAGTCTTCACATGTTACAAATCGACCTGAAGCTGTTGTTGCTCCCTTGTTTCTATAAAAGGGAATTCAAGTTCATTTGCAAAGGGTTCTGAAACTTTGTATTGACTTTCGCATGGAGAATCACACTGAGTGGTGTATTGAATGAATTGTATCATATGGCTATATTTTGAAAGAATTAATGAAATCTAAGTTCTCAGCATGTCTAAATAAACATCTTTGTATCAATAAACACATTATGGTCTTTTATTATGCTATTTTAAATCTAGAAATAGAAAGTTAAAAAATACAATTACAAATCAATATTAAATTCTAATTGCAAAAAGTTGATAGACTCATAAAATATCATCAAGTTATCAACCATAATAATATGCTTTTGTAATATGAATGATGAGATAAAGTAATAAGTTTAATAAATACCAATCTCTTACAGTTATCATTCATCCTCATCAAATTCAGAGCTTTCTTGATTCTTGTCTTTGTTTTCTTCACTCTGAGTCTGCATACCTTCGTTGAACTGCATCTCAATGCTACCAGTACATGAGTCAATAGTCCCACTGGCACTTTGGTTTTAAGTGTTTCTCAAACCTCTTCTTTCACATTTGGACCTCTAGATTTGGAGTGCCCTATAGTAAGGAAAAGTGTGGACATCATACCTAGATTTATAGAACCTCAAGCAATTTTCCAATTTTTTGTCTAGTTTGTTTCTTAGATTTGATTTTAGGAACCCCAAAGCACTGAAAAAATTCTCATCTTCCATCGAACCCAATATCATGGTAAGACATAAATCAGCAAGCTTCAAATATTTTGGCATTGAATCGTGCAACGCTTCATTCTCAGCTATATATTTCCAAAGCCTTGTTACCGATCCCTCTTCGTGGGGGTTCTCCATTCTGCCATATTGTTCCCTCATAGTGTATGCAAAATGAGATGATTGCTCTCTAAGATGAGTTTCATCTAATATTCTATCTATGGTTACTCCATTCAATTATGTGGATATGCAAAATTATTTTATCAAGGTCAGTAGCTTACTTCGAAAATCAACTGCACTGTTGAGGCTCCAATATTGAGGAAACACAATAGACATGGCTTCAAGTAGGTTGTCAGGAGGGAATCTGCTTCTAATTTGTGAGGAAAGATCATATGCAATTTTCTTCACAGAAGTAGTTACAGACTCAACAATCTTGTCGAAATTTTCCCTTGTAACTCTTGCTAGTTGCTTCCTAAGGCATTTTCTTGGTTCCTCGGGGTCAACCATGGCATAGAAGTGTATTGGTATCTCAACTCCCCGCACATTGGCATACCTCCCCATTTGCATCGATTTGTGAAAAGTTATCGGGATTGTTCAAATCTGTGAGTGTCCGCCACTTAACAAATTTTTCATCAGATAGTGTTGGTTGATTTCGATAAAGATTGTCGAGGGTCATGAATGTCATCTTACGTAGCATAGCATATTCTGCAATATACAAAGCTCTTTTTTTGATAGCCTTCATAATATTCCTCATTTCCTCTAGCATGGGCAGAAGAGTTTCTAAAGTTAAGAGTGTATCTAGATTACTTAACCTCCAAAGAAGGTCAGGAAATTTCGGTTGCTCTGATTCATCGCGAGTTGTGTGAAATAGTCCAATCAAGGATGGATATTCTGAAAAAACTCGATGCGTTGGACCATCGAAAGAGATCCATCTGGTATCATTATCCTTGAGAAGCTTGTTCCCATCAGTTATTCCATCAACAAAGTTTTGAAATTCCATAAATCACTTGGGACTTCGACAGAAGTGTGAGTAGAGCTCTCTGATTAAAATTTCATTTTTTTTCACCGAAGCATACTTGCTCACAATTCCAAAAGCTAGATTCATTCTGTGAGTCATGCAGTGAATTGCAGTAATGTATGGTACAAATGAAGTTTCAATCTTTGTACAAAGACCATTCTTGTGACCTTGCATTACTGAAGCTCCATTTGCTCCAACACACACCAATTTTTTGGCAACCGTCATGTCATCCATACCTCCATATTCAATTAAACTTCTCTTTACTAGTTGAAATAAATTTTATGTTGTTGCACTCTCCTTCATTTTAGGAACAGATAGTAGATGAGGTTGGCGGGCATGATTTTGTACAGTATAAACATGCATGCATACCCATGAAGTATTGTCTACTGTTGTAACTTCATCTAAAGAAAATGTAATAAAGTTTAACTCTCATATTTTTTCTTTTACATCTTCTTTTTCAACCTCAGCAAGACAACTTGACCATTCCCATCCACTGTTTACTGACCAGTGACTATTAGGATAGTTAGGAACTTTCAAAAAGTGTAATAAACCACTAATTGATGGGAAATCTATCATAGCACGCATAGCACGCCCTCTGCTCAAAATATAAAAAAACAACGCTTAACTGAACAACTTTTCCCAGTTGTTCTATTTGCATTGCTTTTCTAAAAATAGATTCAATAGAACCTTTAACTTCAATAGGCTTCGTCTGTATTTTCTCATGAAAATAATACTCTTCGGCATTCCTCACATGCTTATATTCCTCCTTTGTTTTCCATCTTATCACCGATTTTTCAACTCCGTCTATCATTTGTTTTTCATAAACTTTACCCATATGCTTTTCTATGTGTAAAGCGGAAAATCGCAATCGAACCCTAGTTGCTCTCCCCTCTTCCAACTCCAAGGAGAGAGAAGGGAGGTCACTAGGGTTGATGGTTTTCACTTAAGGGAAAGACTTTACATTCAAAAGAGGGGTTGAAACCCACAAGATCCAATCCCACACAATGCAAGATTGGATTCTATATGAGTTTCAAGGGTTGTGAGAGCAAGGATACCCTCTTTTGTAAAGAATGTAGATGGAAAGATTGAACTAGGAATGCATAGAAAGTGACAAAGATTCGCTTATAAACTGAGATAGGGATATAGGATGAAGCTGCGGACCTGGAATTAGCAGTAAAATGTCGATACGGCGCTGTCCTGCAAATTTGAGCAAAATTTGTCGGGACGATGGCGCCCGGCGCCACGGTCCTCCGAAAAATCCGCGAAACGAAGGGGGATCTGTTCGTCTCTGCACAAGGATTCTAGATCTTCAATTTCATCCGCGTACCTGCAACCTACACACAGAAAAGCGAAGACGATTGGGGGGTTAGGGATTAGGGGTTTGCCTTTAGGTCAAACCCCGGTTTTGGAATTAACCAAGAAATGAGAAATGTTGTAAATGTAAATGCATGTAATGTAAAACAAGTACTAATACCTTGTTGTAAGGATGTTTGTATCCTTATGTGCGAAGGTATAGATGTTGTTGTTTGTTGTATGTTGTATGTAGTAAGTGATCTCCTCTTCAATGGTTGAATCCTTGTCTTGAATGCAACACTTAGCCTTGAATGGAGACTTGGAACGAATGCTTGAATGCTTGAGTATAGTTTCCACGCTTGTACCATATGTCCTTCTTCTCCAAATGGGAGAGGAAAAATGTAGTTTATATACTTGTCAATTAGGGTTAATAGACTGATTTTCCCGACCTTAGGCCGAACAGGAAAGTTAATTTCCAATTTGCAAACAAAAAGACCCGAGACCCCATAGGAGACTGGGCCCAAAATAGGCCCAAGGACCAGGGCACTGGGCGCTCTGGTCCCACCTCCCGGGACAACAGGGTGCAAAGGAGGTTCAGGCCAGGGTGCTTGAAAAATGCAGTTTTTAGTGTCGTAATCAGGTTTCGAGGTCTCCATTCAGGTTGCGTGTTGCGTCGCCATTGTGAAGACCGAAATGCAGTCGAAATTGCAAGTGTCGCAATTTTAGGACGCTACATTTAGCCCCCACTTTAGCGGGAGTATGTATGCTCATACTTCCGGTAAAGTACAAGGAAACAACATTGAAAGACTTTCACCATGTCAAGGAGGCAAGATACACCAAGCCCCCAGTGGACTAAGGATCTTACGACTTCGATTGACAAAGTAAAAGGGAAGATCACGAGGGAGGACCATGACTGTCAGTAGTAAGGTTCCCTCACTATGAGTCATGCAAAAGAAATACCAAAAATTTTCAAGGCAAGGCTAAGTTCGCCAAGAAATTTTCAAGTATCTTGAAAGGATAGACAGGGTGTATGCCCCCCTACGTTAAAGCGATCGCACACGCCTCACCGGGGGTGATTGCTTTAAGGTAGTGATACATATAAGAAATGAGAAAGGAAAGGAGCACGTTATCACAAGGATTTAGCCCCCAAGTGTGAGATAAGCCCAAGGATAATAGACACAAAACACAAATCATGGGGTGACTTCTCTTTCCTTGGGGTCAGTATGCTGTATGATAATTCATGTATATCATATGTATGTATGCATAATTGTTCTTCATTCCCCAATCAAGGAAGGTCACCTAGAAGAAGGGAACACATGTGTCTTTTGAGTCAACATGAGAGAGATCGAGAGATCTCAATGCTTTGCATCGTCCTCAAGTAGACAACACTAAGGACAACAAATAGAAGAATGAGAATAACACATAGAAGAAGTAACAAAAGAGAGGAGGAGAGAATCTGCTATGCTAATGTAACTAGTCTAGCACGTCATCTACCCCCCGATCTTGCTGATCGATGTTTCGGGAAGGCAGGGAACACGCTAGAGGAGGAACATCCAACACAGCAGATGGAGCTATCACAAGATCCAAACAAGGGCTATGTTCATGTTCCGAGCCACGTTGTTCTTGTCTAGGAGCTAGGATAAGTGCTTTAGAAAATTCGTTAGATAAATGGTTATCAATATCAACAAGTTCATATTCACTATCAGAAGCAAGAGAAGTAACATTTTCATCATGAATAACATTTTCATCTATATCATCATCAAGATTTATAAAAATAGGAGCTTTAACTCGCACAGGATCAAGACCATCATGCATCTTATGTTTAGGAGATTTTGGCTCAATCGTCGGCTGAGGAGAAAATGGAATAATGCTTGTTGAAGGTGTTTTTGGGGATTGCAAAGTTTGAGAAGCAGTTGCCTGAGCTCTAAGATGATGCCTTTGTCGACGTTCACGTGCAAAACAATATCGTCTAGTCTTAGTAGGAAGTTGAGAAGATTGAGGAGGAGGAATGTTCTCATCCTTATCACTTGGGTGTTTAGGTTGTGGTCTCTTAGGCTGAACAATAGGAGAAGAGGAAGGTCTCTTCTCTCCATAAGAGGAAGGAGGAGGAACTGCTCCATATAAGGGAGGAATATTTGGTTTAGGAAGGAGACCAAGTCCATCATGACGAGGAGGTATAGGTCTACTCTTAGGAGGTTTATCAGACATAGACATAGTCACATCCATAGGGATGGGTTGGGAATCTTCTTGAGGAAAGACATTAGTTTTATCTTTCAAAGGAAGAACTTCCTTCTCAAGAATGATAGGAATGTCAAGTTTGGGTGTTCTAGGTTCACTTAGAGATAGGATCATATCTTTTTTCCACTTTTGATAAGATTTGAAAAGATGATCACTTCGTGGAGGAAGAGATTGGAATTGTTTAGGCCAAAAATAATCAATAGGAACATTAGAAGTTCTTTCAGCTGGTTTAAAGAGACTATGATTGATAGTAACAACTTCACCATTATGGGGAAATTTCAAACACTTATGAATAGGAGAAGCAATAGCTTTCATGGAAGATAGCCAAGGATAGCCAAGCTTCACACGAAATTGTTCGGATGAAGGAATAATAGCAAAGTTCACATCAAGGGATTTGTTATGAACTTCAATAGGTAATGTAATAGAACCAATTGCAGGAGAAGAAAATGCATCAAATAGTTTCACAACCACATTTGTTTCATCATAGATCACTTGATTCAATTGCAAAGTAAAAAGAAATTCTTCAGTAATGATATTAACCATACAAGAAGGATCAATAAGCACTCCACGACAAGGTGTATTTTTAACTTTTGCAACTATGTATAAAGGACCATCAGGTGCCATGATAGTTTCACTAGAATCAAATGTGATGGAAGGTTCTTTAGGGATTTCTTGCTGCTCTACAAAGTTAATCACATTCGGAGTCATAGACACAAGATCATCAGGTAAGACAGAGGAATCATTAGCCTCAATCGCATTAGAAGTATGAGAAGGTAATGGATCAGTAAAAATCTGAAGATTTTGGTTAGGAGGAGCTACAGATGTGTTGCCTTTATCATTCACTCCAGAAATAGAGATAGTATTATTATCAATAAAATCTTGAATTTTACCCTTTAAAGAAAAACATTTTTCAGTATCATGCCCAGGCTGACGATGAAAGTGACAAAAAGATTTGTTATCAAAATAAGGTGAAGTAATCTTTGTAGGATCAATTTGCCTTATAGGAGGAAGAGTAAGCACATTTTGTTCCAATAACTTATTCATAATACTATGCAATGATTCATTCAAAGGAGTATACTTTCTTTCTTTCTTGAAAAACTTAGAAATAGGAGACACACCTGATGCTGCATTCACATTGTTGTTGATGATGTTTTCATTGAATTTAATGGACTCTCTATTCGGTTTAAACTTCCCAAAGGGTTGTTGACTACTATCACCCTTATCACTCGGAGCCATAGGATGTGATTGTTCCATTTGACTCACAGTTAGTTGATAATTGTGAAGAGTTGCGCACAACTGTTGGAAAGAAGTAAACTCAGAAAACAGGAGTTTTTCTCTAATGTCTTTTTGTAAATTAGAAATAAAGATTCTTTGAAAATCATTGTCAGGCACTGGAAAAGAAATTTGAGCATACAAATGCTTATATCTACCAATGAAATCAGTCACTTTTTCTTTAACACCTTGTTTACAATGCATTAAATCAATCAAAGTAACTTTAGGACTTATATTGTTTTGAAATTGTTGAATGAAAGCATTTGCAAGTTGTTCAAAAGAAGTAATAGAATAAGAAGGCAATGAGCAATACCATTGTAGGGCTTTGTCTCTTAATGTTCTAGTAAACAGTTTTGCAAGCAACCTTTGGTCATAAGCAAAATCAGTACATATTGTTTGAAAGGTCTTAACATGTGTTAGAGGATCACCCTTACCATTATAAAGCTCCAAATGTGGAATTTCAACATGTTTAGGGGGGATAGCTCGAACAATGTGAAGAGAAAGTGGGCTGGCAATGTCAAATGTGGGCACACTAAACTTAGATTGATTCATAGAGGCAATTTGTTGCTGTAAAGAAGAGACAGTTTGTGCAAGATTGTTAATGGTCGCTTCAGTCGAAGAGTTCATATTAGACGTGTTAGATTGTGATGGAGGTGTTATGTTATTGAAAGAAGGTAGAGAGTAAGGTGGTGGGACACTATGATAGTTAGTCATAGGAGATGATTGGAAAGGAGGAACACTACAAGGAGGAATGGAATGGTTAAATGAATTGCCCCCTTGTTTCATGTTCATTTGTGGAGATATAATAGGAACACTCATTGAAGGAATGAATGAAGAAGTCGGATTGAATGAAGGAAGAGGGTTAATTGAAGAGGGAGGATTGCCCCCATGACTGGTGATCACAGGGGAAATATCTTGTATAGAAGTAGTCATTATGTTTGATGTAAAGGTAGGTATGCTAGCAATAGAAGTTGTTAAAGGAATAGAGTGATTGACTTGTGTAGGAGGTTGTGTATAACCTAAAGTTTCGGCACAACTCTTCATAGGCATCACATTCGAATCCACAATGTGTGCAATACCACGCAAAATATCAATTCCATTCTTATCACTTTGAAGCATATGTTTTAGACCCTCAATTAAAGGAAGAGCTTGACTATCAGGGTATTCTTGAGACATCCACTGTCGAAAATCATCAAATTGATTATCCAATTTCGAAAGTTGTTCTATAGAAACCTCATGGAGAGCTTCTTCATCATTAAGAGGATTAGAGGAATTACCCATGTCCTCGTTAAAAAGACCATTCAAATTAGGTTCCATCTCCTCAGTAATTAAACCTTGGAAAGACTTAATTCTAAGGCTTCGTCTAACGGGAATAGTGTAAGTAGGGTTTATTGTTGTAAAACTCATGCACTAAAGAAAGAGAGAGATTTTGAATTTTAGAGGTAGCAAATTTCAGTAAAACCAGCCAATCTTCTAGATTTAAGCTGTTAAATACAATCAGGACAATCTCCCGAAATTTCGGAAAAAATGTCCGGGACCGTGGCGCTCGGGGTGCACACGGTCCTCGCAACTTTTTTCGAAATTTGCAGGGATGAAAGTTATGATGATTTTACAGCTAACCTGAAAAAATTGAGTGATTTTACGATCTGTAGATAGGCCAAATTAAAGTTGCAATCTCAAAATTGAACCCTACCAAGATTGTCGAAAAATGCAAAATTTGAATTTTGAAAAAGAGAGGGAAACTGAAATTTTGAATTTTATGATTTTAGAGGGAATACCAAAAGTAATGCAAGTTTTGAAATTTGAAAGTTGACTCAATTTCACGCAAAATTCAATTTTGAAAGCCGAAATCAAAGTTGTTGTAATTAAGCATTTAATTTCAAAAGTCACAAATTGCAAGAATTTGAATAAAGCACTGAAATTTCAAATGAATGTTAACACAATTTTCAGATTTAGGATAGTAAGAACACAATTTTGACACAAAATTTCAATTTCGATGATTTTTGAATGATTAGAAGCCCTAAACCAAGCAATCACAAGACCAACTTTGACTGTAATTTTGAAGGTGTTAGAATTGATAAAATCAGCCAAAATTTTGGATTTTAGCAGGAAAATACAGTAAGATCTAGCTCCCGAAATTTCGGAAAAAATGTCGGGGACGATGGCGCTCGGAGTGTACACAGTCCTCGCAACTTTTTTCCAAATTTTCAGGGATGAAAGATATTGTGATTTTATTGCGGAATCCAAAGTTACAGCTGATTTGGAGGTGTTTTGATTAGTGAAATTATCAGTCAAAGGTTGAATCAAGAGGGTTTCAAAAATTAGGGTTTTGACACTTAACCACTTAATTTTCAAAATCAAAGCACAAATATGAATTGATAATTTGTAATAGAAGGGCAGATCTGAAACAAGCATCAACAATTAAACATTTCACAAGTTTAATTACTTAAAAAGAAAATTTAGGGTTTATATGCAATTAACCTCTAAAATTTTGCAAAAGATCAAACATGGAAATGTAATCAAGGAATCCAATTTTCAGATCTAACTATGAATAATCAGAAAGGATGTTCACGTCGGGTTCACCAAAATGTAAAGCGGAAAATCGCAATCGAACCCTAGTTGCTCTCCCCTCTTCCAACTCCAAGGAGAGAGAAGGGAGGTCACTAGGGTTGATGGTTTTCACTTAAGGGAGAGACTTTACATTCAAAAGAGGGGTTGAAACCCACAAGATCCAATCCCACACAATGCAAGATTGGATTCTATATGAGTTTCAAGGGTTGTGATAGCAAGGATACCCTCTTTTGTAAAGAATGTAGATGGAAAGATTGAACTAGGAATGCATAGAAAGTGACAAAGATTCGCTTATAAACTGAGATAGGGATATAGGATGAAGCTGCGGACCTGGAATTAGTAGTAAAATGTCGATACGGTGCTGTCCTGCAAATTTGAGCAAAAGTTGTCAGGACGATGGCGCCCGGCGCCACGGTCCTCCGAAAAATCCGCGAAACGAAGGGGGATCTGTTCGTCTCTGCACAAGGATTCCAGATCTTCAATTTCAGCCGCGTACCTGCAACCTACACACAGAAAAGCGAAGACGATTGGGGGGTTAGGGATTAGGGGTTTGCCTTTAGGTCAAACCCCGGTTTTGGAATTAACCAAGAAATGAGAAATGCTGTAAATGTAAATGTATGTAATGTAAAACAAGTACTAATACCTTGTTGTAAGGATGTTTGTATCCTTATGTGCGAAGGTATAGATGTTGTTGTTTGTTGTATGTTGTATGTAGTAAGTGATCTCCTCTTCAATGGTTGAATCCTTGTCTTGAATGCAACACTTAGCCTTGAATGGAGACTTGGAATGAATGCTTGAATGCTTGAGTATAGTTTCCACGCTTGTACCATATGTCCTTCTTCTCCAAATGGGAGAGGAAAAATGTAGTTTATATACTTGTCAATTAGGGTTAATAGACTGATTTTCCCAACCTTAGGCCGACCAGGAAAGTTAATTTCCAATTTGCAAACAAAAAGACCCGAGACCCCATAGGAGACTGGGCCCAAAATAGGCCCAGGGACCAGGGCGCTGGGCGCTCTGGTCCCACCTCCCGGGACAGTAGGGTGCAAAGGAGGTTCAGGCCAGGGTGCTTGAAAAATGCAGTTTTTAGTGTCGTAATCAGGTTTTGGGGTCTCCATTCAGGTTGCGTGTTGCGTCGCCATTGTGAAGACCGAAATGCAGTCGAAATTGCAAGTGTCGCAATTTTAGGACGCTACACTATGGTGTCAAATTTTAGCTACAACCTAATTTCCTTGTTATGTTTCCAAGTGAAAATCTTACACCTGCATTCTATTGGAGGCTTGCCTTCAATTGGATTCTCCACTGGTTCAATGAATGGATACTTTGATGCCCAATTAATTTGAAAATTCCTCACTAACATATCCCACTCCCTATCCTTTTTTTATTGTGTTTGATCCTTATTTGATCTGGCTTTTCTTTTCCCCTTCTGTGCATTATCATCAATGACATTATCACCCAAGTCGATTATATCATTCCGGCTAACTTGGGCATCTACCAGATAATCTTCTTCAAGATAATCCTGATATGAGATATCAGGTTCACCGTCGTCTTCAACATGCGGTGTAGGTTGTGAATTTTGTACTTGTACTTGTACTTGTGATGATGTACCTTCCTGATTTTCACCATATCTTTTCCAAAGCCAAAGTACGAAGACAACATTCTGTGTTTTATTGGCCTCTCATGGCCTTCCCCACATTTAGGTTTCCTACACTTCTTCCTGTTCGACATCTCCAACGAAATAAAGGCTGCCAAAAAAATATCAATTTGTTGAAGAAGAAATAATAGACTATAAAGTATAATATATGTTTCATTGGCCCTACGACCTACAATCTAGATGTCTGAGGTTTGAATCTCCCGACTGACCACTTGGAACTGATGGGTCCCCACTGAATAAGAATGAACTCAACAGTGCAAACAAATATAGATAAATTCAGAATAATATTATAACACTTCAAAAATATGATCGCTCACCTTTAGGTCACTAGCAGTCGCCAATGTAGTCAACAACAATGATTTTCCTTGGTCTAAAACTTTGCTATTGATCCGAATTCAGAGCCTAGAACCCACCAGATTGTGTAGAGATAGATTTGATCTTTGAATGTATTTATACCAATCCTTATATGGCGAATTCCGCGGGAATTTTATATGGTATACAAATATTTGGTGAATCCTGCGTAACTATAACATGACTTATGTAATTTTCGAGGTGATTATGGATTGTCCAAATAATTGGCAAATACAATATAGTTGGTGAAAGTTGGGGTGAATGGAAACACGTGTCGGCAAAATTCCGGGTGAATTGGGTCCTCCTCGCTAACAAATATTCATGTCTATAGGCGAATTATGATCGTCTATTAAGGCAACCTCAGAGAGTGTAGGCAAAAAAAATAAATTTACCATGTGTCCATCGTATATTGTATTGGCAAAATCCTCACATAGAAACATTTTATTACATAAAACATATGGCGATCGGGTCGCGAATTTGACGAAAATTGATAATGTTCTGGCGACATGGCCACCCCCAGTCGGTACAAAATAATCGCCATTTCCCAGGCTGCCGACGTGAAAAATTCACCATTGGCGAATATTCACCACTGAAGTAATCTCTGCTCACCTCCTCTTCCTTCCACGTAGCAACAAGGTGACTTGGTATATTTGTTTTCTTTGTCCTCTTATTTCCTTTCTCCATATTTAATCTTGTTGTTTTGCTTAATATCGCCCCTATTCCTCTTTCTCATTGCATTTTTGTTTTAATCAATCTGTTCTAAATGTATTCCATGCTGACTTTCTTTTGTTTCCTGAATATAGTCAGACAGTTGGCATATCAATTTTTTTGTGTTAGGCTAAGTATAAAACCAGATCACATTCATTTTTATTTGATCTTCTATAGTTTTCCAAGTACAGGTTCAATCTAGCAGATTATAATACTTTGGGAAATTTCTTTATCTTTGGTTTGCAAGGTAGAATTCGCTTAACTAATCAAATTCCAATTTGGATCATTTTGTGATATTGACATATGCTTAATTCGATTTAATCATTCCCGTTGGCTTACTCGAGTTCTCTAGTATTAACCATGCCCTCTCAATCACTTAATCTGCAATCTAACAGGGATCAATTTGCTTCTTTTGGTTACTTTGTTGTCTTGGTCGATATGAAAGACTTCTATTTTGATACTGACATGGTTTTGGATGTGCAAGTACAAATCACAACTACCATTTTATTTTCTCTTTCCTCTGTGTTTTAAATGAATAGGCTGATTGGCTTAATGTACTTTGGAAATTAAGTTTGTTTGCTGTTGAAAATGTGTTATTTTCCCTCCATCTTATTTCATTGGGTTGGGATTTTATATATCTATCTTTTTGTCTAATTTTGAAGCAAGAGTTCATTATATATTGGAAGTGATTTGTAGGTTCCAAATCCATATGGGTGAAAATATTTTTTTTATTATTTTGAAAATTAAGAAAGATTCTCGTTGAAAACCATCAAACAAAATTTGTGTAGATGTATTTATAAATAGCTTTAGAAAAATGTGTGGTTGTGCTTTAAATAGTTGGTGGTAATATGGTTCATATATGTTGATCTCTTAATATGTTGAAATTCAAACAATTGGTGTAGTGGTGATAGTCTTACTTTAGAAGATATGGGTTAAGAGTTCAAATCCCACCATTGATTTCTTATATTTTTTATAAGAATTTAGCATATCCATAAAATATAGTTAAATTTTGAAATTTATAAAGAGAATTTAATATTATTATTAGAGGTGGCATTAATTTTGAATATTTGTAAACATATATAAAGGATTAATTTAGAGGATTATTTAATAAATAGATCATTATGGAATAGATTAGTTTAAGTAGGGTATGATTCTAAAATATTACCTTGTTTTTTTAGGGGTAGTATTAGTGTACATTTAATTTAAGTAATCATTCAATTGGATATATATATATATATATATAAACGGGTATAATTATAAGAGAAATAACAAACATGATACAAATAAATATTAATAAAGAATATAAAGAATAAATATACATATATACCCGGGAGGGGTAATTTTTATCTTTGTCTATGAGGGATGTATAATGGACAAGGTGCTTGATTATGGGTCAAATAGGGAAGGGTGTTTACACCAACCCCAAAAGGGTTAAAACTTGGCCAAGTTGTTTATTTCTCCTACCATATCACGTGTGGATAAGTTCAACCGGTTAGGTTGTTATATGCTACATGCACACACATGTCCAATTCCCGAAAATTGATGCCAGCTTGCTAGGACACTCTGTCATGAGGGAAAGGAGCTTGTCATGAGCACTGGGAAGCACAAGCTTCAATTGGTTGGGCGGATAAAATGCCTGGGTTATTTGTTCGTCTCCTAGATCGTAGATGGAGGTGAGTCCAATGGCGAGGAAGACACAACATCTGAAGACAAAGACTTTTGTATATCATTGTAAAATCTTATGTAACATTGTATGGTGTATCAATGATTTCTTGTAATAGACCAATGTGGTCTCAAAATTCAAGTCATGTAAGATATGTATGATCAATTTGTGTAAGCTATGTAAAAGGTCTCTGAGGCCTACTATCAAAAATACGACATGAAGTTGTCAAGAAGATGTAACTAACAAAAAACAAGGAAAACTACTAGCCACTAACCACTAACATGTGTCCTACTTGTGTATGATTGGTGGTACGCATGTTTACATGCTTAGTCTTCTTTCATTTCATGAATGTTTGTTTAAGTTTGATGCATACTTTAAGTTCATATTTATTATATCCATGAATCATTACGTAAGTGTTCTCTTTGATGAGTTTCTTCGAAAGCATGACGCTCAGATTAGATGCTTTTCGTATTTCATAGTTTATTCATAAACATGTGGTTATCTTTATTTTAACCTGTTCATATGTTGTCATCCCTTATTCGTAACTTATTGATTTTATTATGAATGCACTCATTCGTATGTTTAAATTCATAGTAGATAACCAAAATCTTGCATTCATGTAAATGGAAATTTACTTAGATTTAATTTGGAATCATTTATGTTAGTTTTTCTAAGGTTAGGACTAGCGGGTCCTTACACATCTAAACAAATGAGGCATGTCTAATTCCTCTGCTATTAGTAAATGAAACTAAAATGTAAGTAGATGGAGGGCTCATTTTTAGACTATTGGTAAGAAAAAGGCTAAGAATAGAAGATGAATTTAAATGACAATCTCAAAAAATGTGAATCGTAGCTTTAAATGGAACCTTCCAATACAGTTTCTCAATGACAACATGACCCTTATTAAGGACTCTTTGAGGAAGATACACACCAAATTGTTAGACAATTCAAATAACTGGAATACAACTGAGAGGGGGGGGGGGGTGAATCAGTTGTCACAGATTACTAGAACCTTAAGCATTTAAAACTTTCATACTAAAACCCAAAATATTAATACCAGAATGACAGTTAAACCAATTAAGCATAAACATTAATCACAAAATAAATACCATCCACATGACACCAAGATTTATATGTGGAAAACTCGGTAAAGAGAAAAACCACGGTGGGAAGCCTACCCACAGTCAGATAATGCTTTTTTAGTAAGTATGTGAATTACAATTGAGGGGCCTTCACTTGCAGGAAGGCCAACAACCTGGAGTGCACTGCTCATCACCAAAGGAGTCTCACCGACTACATAGAAATCCATACTACAATCCAGAGAAGTGTTGAACTGAAAAAGAAGCATCTCCTATGCCTGAGTACAGTTTTGATTAAGCTCAATACTGGAGGACTAAATCCACTTACATAAACCCAATTCGATCTCCAATGATCGACCAAATCCTCTGCCAGAATGATATTACATTATTCACACATTACATATCCATTTCCCATTCCTATGACCATTAACATGATGATCTACAATGAGATCTTACATTATATATACAAACCCTCGACCATAAACAATCAGGTCGACCACTAGACAATAAACCAATTACATAATTACCAAACATGTCGGCCTTAGACCAAACAAATAATATCCAACACATAAGACATCCCAAAAACACATCGAGAGGTCCAATCCACACACTTCATTAAACCGATCCATAACTTAGACCACCTGAGACCCAATATAGGTCCATACGCTACAACAATGATCTCCAACCGCCAAGTCTCAAACATGAGCAACAACAACATCCTGAAACTTCACCAGAAGCTGCACCAACACCACTTATGCAATTCATCAAAGATCTTCATCAAAAGCTCTGTCAGTGATGTAGGATTTGAGAAATACAAATCCACAGAACCCAAAGAAACCTGCATGCAAGAAACCTATCACAGAGAAAGAGAGAGAACGAAAAACAAGGGTTTTGGCTCTGACAAAGTGAAAAGATTTATTATCAGAGAAAAATGAATCAAGAAGTTGAAATAATACAAGAGATCAATCCTTATAAAGGAGATCAACACCGAAAGGAAAACCTAACCCTAAGGTGAGTGCATTTAATAATTAAATATTAATTATTAAATGACTAATATATGCATAAAGTGAAATCTTAAGAGGAGAGTAAAGGTAATTAATTACTTTACTCTAACACCCCCCTTAAGATGAGCTACAATGCAGCTACAAACAATGCATAAGAAAGCAAAGGAACTACAATGCAATAGAGGGTCTCGGCAACAAGGCCTGATAAGGTACCCGAATACAAGAAAATCTCTATAAAGCGGAGTAAAGAAGAAAACCCAGTGGGAAAAAACTCCTCTCCAAAAAGAGATAAAGAATCATGCTGAAAAGAAAACATGAAGGAAGGAAGGCCTCATTGAGACCCCCCAAGGACAACTTCCTTCACCCCAAGCATGGAGCGCAACTGAAGATAGCGCGAAGATGCCAAAGGTTTAGCGAAGATGTCTGCAACCTGCTCCTCTGTAGGAATGTACTCCAAGATGAGAGAACCATCCTGAATCAACTGCCTGATGAAGTGCATGTGGATTTCAATGTGCTTTGTTTGTTGATGCTCCACTGGGTTGTGAGAAATGTGAATGGCACTCTGATTGTCACACCAAAGAATAGTGGGACAATCTAGAGGAAACCCAAACTCTGTCATCAACTGCCGAAGCCATAAAACTTCCTGACTGGCTAACACTGCTGCATGGTACTTAGCCTCTGTAGATGATAATGTAATAGCAGACTGCTTCTTGCAAGAACATGTGATAAGACCAGAACCAAGGCAAAAAACAAAGCCAGAAGTAGACTTCTGATCATTGACATCACCAGCCCAATCGGAGTCAGTGAAGCCAATGATGTGAGGGGATCCTGAAGTGTAGTGAATGCCATAATGAGTAGTGCCCCGAATGTACCTCAAAATACGTTTGGCTGCTTGCCAATGGCTCTCATGAGGATCATGGGAGAACCGAGAGACAAGGCCAACCGCAAAGGAAAGATCAGGATGAGAATGTGTCAGGTACAACAAACTGCCAACCAACTGCCTGTATAAAGTGGGGTCTACTGAAGGAGCAGAGCAAGTGGAAGACAAAACAACACCTGACTGAAATGGATTGGGGGTAGACTTGCAATCAAGCATGCCAAATTGCTGAAGCATATCAAGAGCATACTTCTCCTGAAATATGGAAATCCCATCCGAAGACCGAATAACCTGTAGACCCAGAAAGAAGTGCAAGAGACCAAGATCTGTCATCTCAAACTGCTCCATCAAAGCTCTCTGAACACGTTGAATCATGGAGGATGAGCTACCTGTAAGGATGAGATCATCTACATATAGCACAAGAATCAAAAGATCACCCTCCTAACGCTGAATATACATGGTGTGATCGGAATGATAGCGTGTGAAGTTAGAGGAAAGCAAGAAAGAGTCCATCTTCTCATACCAAGCCCGAGGGGCTTGTTTGAGACCATACAATGAACGTTGAAGTCTACAAACCAAAGAAGTGTCCTGCACAAATCCCTGAGGCTGCTCCATATAGATCTCCTCATGTAGGTCTCCATGCAAGAAGGCACTCTTCACATCCATCTGAAACACTGTCCATCCCTGTGAAGCTGCAAGTGAAAGTACCAGGCGTATAGAATTCATCTTGGCGACAGGAGCAAAGATCTCAGAGTAGTCAATACCCTCTGCCTGAGAAAACCCCTTCGCAACAAGACGTGCCTTATACTTATCAATAGAACCATCTGCAGCATACTTGGTACAATACACCCACTTGCACCGAACCAACTTTCTTCCCTTAGGAAGAGGACAAAGATCCCAAGTATGATTCTTCATCAAAGAAGAATACTCCTCATCCATGGCCCTATCCCACTCAAGGTGTCCTGTCGCCTCTGAAATTTTTTGAGGATCATCTGAAATGGCATGACTGAAAAGACTAGAACTAGATGTCTGAGCACGAGTGCGATGAGTATCTGAAGGATCACCTGCCAAAGAACCAACTGCATCAACAGTGACATGGGCCCACCTCGGCAAGGACGGAGCAACTGGTGGTGGTGGAGATGGTGGATCATCATCTACATCATCCTCAAGAGATAAGTAATCCTCAAGAGATGAAGAGGAAGGAGTAGGCAATGAGGGAGAAGCTGGTGATGGAGAATCCATCTGAGGATAGCGCTCATCAAACTGGACATCCCGCCGAAACAGGACCTCTCTGGAATCAGGATCAAACAACCTATATGCCTTAACATCCTCACAGTAGCCAACAAATATGAGTGGTCGGCTCTTCCTCTCCATGGCTTTCCGTTGAGCATCAGGAATAAATGCCCAAGCCTCACTACCAAAAACTCAGAATGTAGAAACATCAGGCTTGACATGGGTCCAAGCCTCCTCAGGAGTTCTATGTCGCAATATCTTATGAGGCATCCGATTCTGAATATAATTGGCACAATTGACTGCCTCAACCTAAAATGAAGAACTCATAGCTCGTGACTGTATCATACAATTTGCCATCTCCCGTAAGGTTCTGTTCTTTCTCTCAGCAACACCATTATGTTGAGGGGTGTAAGGAACTGTAAACTGATGCTGTAAACCATGCTCAGTGCAAAAATCTCTGAAAGCCTGATTAACATACTCCCCCCCATTATCTGTGCGTATCCTTCTGATAGAAAGTCCAGATTGCTTCTCCATAAATGTCTTAAAAATCCTGAATGAGTCAAAGACATCAGACTTGTACTTAAGAAAGTACACCCATGTACGTCCGGAGAAGTCATCAATAAAAGTGAGCACATAATGGGCCCTTGAAAAGGAAGGAGTCGGAAAGGACATAAGATCACTGTGTACCAAGTCTAGGGTTGCCCTAGCACGAGAGGCTCGACCCTTAGGAAAAGGATCTCGATGATGTTTGCCAAGGACACAACCACGACATACACCATCAGTACAAGAAATCTGTGGAAGCCCAATCACAAGTGCCTGTGTACTCATCTGCTGTAGATATCTGTAATTGACATGGCCAAAACACTCATGCCAAAGCCTGCCCACTGAATCTGCATGTGTTATAAGAGAGGAACCAACAATGTCTGAACTCTCAAAGCCGTCAAAGCTATATAAGTGAGATGCAGAATCCACACTCCCAGTAGCCACAACTAAGTCAGGATCATGAAGATCTCAAATAACCACATCATGAGGTGAGAACTCAACTGTCTTACCAGAGCCAAAGTGGCAAATCTGATAAATGGATAGAAGGTTTGTCAAAATGTCAGGAACCAAAAGTACATCCTGTAGACAACCACCATCCAATGAAACAGTGGAACCCTGAACAGAAAGTTGTGCTGAGTCACCAACTGCAATATGTCTAGTGCCTGTAGGGGCAAGAGCGGTGACCAAATCCTCTGTGTGTGTCATATGGTGAGAGGCACCAGAATCTAGAATCCAAGTGGATGCTGAGGACAATGCTCGTGCAGAAAGAGCATGACCTTTCCCTGTGGGCTGTGAAGGAGGCTGAGGTGCACTAATATTATGCTGCTGCATGGCTTCCTCCAAAGCCTCTAAACGTTTCCAACACTTGGAAACGGGATGTCCTTCCTTGCCACAAAAACTACAAGGATCACCAGATTTCTTCTTAGTCTTGGAGGAAGACTCACCAGATTTTGAAGATTTGCCCTGTTTAGAATTGGACTGTGGTTTTGAATCAAACTTAGGTGGTGGCTTGGAGGGATTCTCACTAGCCTCTGAATCTTTCTTAGGCTTCGATTTCTGCTTCTGTTTTCCTTTGGAGGACTGGGCTACCAATGCTTGGTTCTGTGAACGTGAAAGTGAATCCAACTGCTTAAGCTTAGCTTGCTCACGAGTCAGACGATCACAAAAGACCTCAAAAGAAGGCATGACATGTCGAGCACCCAAGGCATCCATGGTGGAATAGAAGGTCGAAGAGAAGATCTGAAATGGACCCCAAAGCTTGGAGAGGATCAGGAAAATGCACTCTGTATCAGTCTTAGTCTTACCACAACCCTGCAAGATAGATCTTTGCTGTTTGAACTTCATCAGAAAGTCCTCAATAGAGGGAAACGAATCAGGTACCAAGGAAGTTAACTCTACCTCAAGCTGCAAAGCTCTGAACTCGTTAATAGTACCAAAAAGTCCATCAAACTTGGTCCAAATAGCTTGAGGAGTGAGACAACCCTCAAGATGAAACTGGAGACTGTCAGAAATGTGTAAAGCCATCAATATGGAGCAGCCTCAGGGATTTGTGCATGACACTTCTTTGGTTTGTAGACTTCGACGTTCATTGTATGGTCTCAAACAAGCCCCTCGGGCTTGTTATGAGAAGATGGACTCTTTCTTTCTTTCCTCTCACTTCAAATGCTGTCATTCCGATCACACAGTGTATATTCAGCGTCAGGAGGGTGATCTTTTGATTCTTGTGCTATATGTAGATGATCTCATCCTTACAGGTAGCTCATCCTCCATGATTCAACGTGTTCAGAGAGCTTTGATGGAGCAATTTGAGATGACAGATCTTGGTCTCTTGCACTTCTTTCTAGGTCTACAGGTTATTCAGTCTTCGGATGGGATTTCCATATTTTAGGAGAAGTATGCTCTTGATATGCTTCAGCGATTTGGCATGCTTGATTGCAAGTTTGCCCCCACTCCATTTCAGTCAGGTGTTGTTTTGTCTTCCACTTGCTCTACTCCTTCAGTAGACCCCACTTTATATAGGCAGTTGGTTGGCAGTTTGTTGTACCTGACACATTCTCATCCTGATCTTTCCTTTGCGGTTGGCCTTGTCTCTCAGTTCTCCCATGATCCTCATGAGAGCCATTGGCAAGCAACCAAACATATTTTGAGGTACATTCGGGGCACCACTCATTATGGCATTCACTACACTTCAGGATCCTCTCACATCCTTAGCTTCACTGACTCCGATTGGGCTGGTGATGCCAATGATCGGAAGTCTACTTCTGGCATTGTTTTTTGCCTTGGTTCTGGTCCTATCACATGGTCTTGCAAGAAGCAGTCTGCTATTGCATTATCATCTACAGAGGCTGAGTACCGTGCAGCAGTGTTAGCCAGTCAAGAGGTTTTATGGCTTCGGCAGTTGATGACAGAGTTTGGGTTTCCTCTAGATTGTCCCACTATTCTTTGGTGTGACAATCAGAGTGCCATTCACATTTCTCGCAACCCAGTGGAGCATCAGCGGACAAAGCACATTGAAATCCACATGCACTTCATCAGGCAGTTGATTCAAGATGGTTCTCTCATCTTGGAGTACATTCCTACAGAGGAGCAGGTTGCAGACATCTTCACTAAACCTTTGGCATCTCCGCGCTATCTTCAGTTGCGCTCCATGCTTGGGGTGAAGGAATTTATCCTTGGGGGGTCTCAGTGAGGCCTTCCTTCCTTCATGTTTTCTTTTCAGCATGATTCTTTATCTCTTTTTGGAGAGGAGTTTTTTCCCACTGGGTTTTCTCCTTTACTCCGCTTTATAGAGATTTTCTTGTATTCGGGTACCTGATCAGGCCTTGTTGCCGGGACCCTCTATTGCATTGTAGTTCCTTTGCTTTCTTCTGCATTATTTGTAGCTGCATTGTATCTCGTCTTAAGGGGGGGTGTTAGAGTAAAGTAATTAATTAACTTTACTCTCCTCTTAAGATTTCACTTTATGCATATATTAGTCATTTAATAATTAATATTTAATTATTAAATGCACTCACCTTAGGGTTAGGTTTTCCTTTCGGTGTTGATCTCTTTTATAAGGATTGATCTCTTGTATTATTTCATCTTCTTGATTCATTTTTCTCTGATAATAAATCTTTTCACTTTGTCAGAGCCAAAACCCTTGTTTTTCGTTCTCTCTCTTTCTCTGTGACAGGTTTCTTGCATGCAGGTTTCTTTGGGTTATGTGGATTTGTATTTCTCAAATCCTACATGGGAGTCAGCTTTCCAACGCTTATTCATTTTCAAAAAATGGAGATCGGACGCCCGATTTATACCCGATTTTGTAAAACAGCTCCAAAAAAGGTCTAGTGGCCCTTCTAGCCCTCAGGGGCTTAAAAAAAGGAGGCCCCTGGTCCGCTGGGCCACCAGGAGCTGGCGCAAGAATAGGTGGCGCAGGGGCGGCGCCGCTGGTGCTGGCGGAGGGTGGGAGGCGCGCGGGTGGCGCAGGGAGCGGCGGGTCCGCTGGGCGGCGTAGCGGTGGCTGCCTGGCCGCGACCGGTTGTTACCGCCGGCGGTGGTGGTCGGGCAGAGGCCGCCGAGCTGCTCACCGGCGGCGCAACGCTTGAAATGGGCGGCGCCCTATTTTTTTGAAAAAGTGCGTGGTTTTTAAAAAAAAATTGATTTTTTTTGTTTCTCGCCTCGAACTGCGTGCCCTGGGGCCGTACGCCCTTGGGGCAATTTTTTTTGCCTTCTGGAGCAACTGTGTCTGAATCAGACATATTTTATATGAAAATAGGGGTTTTTGGGTGCTGCGAGCTCAACAATGAGGTCCGTTTGGGCTCAAAGTGCACCAAAAAAGTACCCCCTATTCCAAAATAAAAAATAGAAGACAAACACAGATCTGATGCAACCAAAACCTAGATCTCAAAATCTTTCAAAAGTCTGAACAAGCTGCATCAGATATGGCTCTGATACCATGTAGGATTTGAGAAATACAAATCCACAGAACCCAAAGAAACCTGCATGCAAGAAACCTGTCACAGAGAAAGAAAGAGAACGAAAAACAAGGGTTTTGGCTCTGACAAAGTGAAAAGATTTATTATCAGAGAAAAATGAATCAAGAAGTTGAAATAATACAAGAGATCAATCCTTATAAAGGAGATCAACACCGAAAGGAAAACCTAACCCTAAGGTGAGTGCATTTAATAATTAAATATTAATTATTAAATGACTAATATATGCATAAAGTGAAATCTTAAGAGGAGAGTAAAGGTAATTAATTACTTTACTCTAACAAGTGAAACCCTCACCGGAACCAGAAGCTAGGCTTCCAAGCAAACATGATAGCATCTGATCACCAGACCAAAACCATCTTATTGAATATGAACTTGAGTATCATGAGTAAGCCAATTCCATAACCAAATCATATCGGAGCCTATAAGATCATGCCGGATCCAAACCAACCAGAAACTACTCAACCTACTGGGACTAGAAGGGTGCAGGTAAAGCATTCAAACAACTAGTGTTGGCATCAATGACAAAACATCAATGCAACACATAATCAATTCCACCAAATGGCCAACAATCTCCCCCTTTGGCATTGATGGCAACACTAGATGTGAAAAACATCTAAGTACCAAGAAATGTCAAACAAGTCTCCCCCAAGGAAAGACAACCATTAATCTACCACATACAAATGTAGCAATGAAGTTTTGAAACAAAAACCAAACTCCCCTTGTGAATAATATCTTTGTAAAGTTGTGAATTACACATATATCTCTCCCCCTTTCTTTTTATTTTTCACATCAATATCTCTCCCCCTTTGACATCAATGCTGAAAATCTGACAAAAATATCAAAGCAAAAACATAAACCACTGAATCACAAAGCCGACTACTCCCCATGAGCAGTAGCATCCTCACATCAGTGCCAGAATGAAGAATATCTCTGATAATCTATACCGGACTGATGTCAATCCACATCAATCAAGTCTCTACCGGAGGGGCAGAAACCCCCGAACTGTCTCTGAAGTTCTCAAATGATTCCTTGGGCAAAGGTTTAGTGAAAATATCTGCAATCTGCACTTTAGTGTTTACATAAACTAGTCTAACTTCATTTGCTTCCACCTTTTCCTTCAAAAAGTTATACTTGATAGATATGTGCTTTGTCTTAGAATGAAATACCGAATTGTTTGATATGTCAATAGCAGTAGAGTTATCACAGAGATTAACTACCCGTCCATTACAATCCACCTTTATATCCTTCAACATTTGCTTCATCCCTAGAACCTGTGTATAGTTAGTAGCAACAACAACATACTCAGCTTTATCAGTAGATAAAGAAGTACATAATTGTTTCTTGTTGATCTATGAAACCAACTTCTATCCAAGAAAGAAAGCTCCACTGAAGTACTTTTTCAGTCATCAACATCTCCAGCCCAATCAACATCTGTATATGCACATAAAGTAAAGTTATCATCCTTAGGGTACCACAAACCATATCCTAATGTACCTTGCAAGTATCTAAAAATCCTTTTCACCGCACACCCATGGTTTTCTCTTGGATCACTCTGAAATCTTGATACAATACAAACAACATTCATTATGTTAGGGCTAGTCTGAGTCAAATAAAGCAGACCTCTAATCATAGATTTGTATCTTGTAGGATTTACCAGTTCAAAAACATCTTTCCTTGTCAATTTCTCACTTGTAACCATAGGAGTACTTACCGGTTTTGAATCTCCCATACCAAATTTCTTCAACAATTCCTTAGCATACTTAGTTTGATAGATGAAAATACCTTTATTAGTCTGAGTAATCTACAAACCTAAGAAAAATTTCATTTTCCCAATCACAAAAAATTCAAATTCTTTCTCCATATTCTTAGAAAATTCCATGCATAACATATCTTCACCTCCAAATATAATGTCATCAACAAATACCTCAATAATCAGTATATCATCATCAGTGATTTTATAATATAAATTACTGTCAGCACTACCCTTAGTAAAACCAAGCTTCAAAAGACATTTATCCAACCTTGCATACCAAGCTCTAGGTGCTTGTTTCAATGCATATAAAGCTTTCCTTAACTTGCAAACCATGTTTGTATCATCTAATAGTGAAAAACCATCAGGTTGCTCAATATAAACTTCCTCATCAAGATCCCCATTCAAAAAAGCACACTTAACATCCATCTTATAAACCTTGTGGTTCTTATGAGCAACATAGGCAAGAAATAATCTTACAGCTTCAATCCTAGCTACCGGTGCAAAAGTCTCTCCATAATCAATTCCTTCCTTCTGAGAATATCCTTTACAAACCAATCTAGCCTTATTCCTTATAACTTGAACATCCTCATTCAATTAATTTCTAAAAACCCATTTAGTTCCAATAACATTTTTATTTTTAGGTCGGGGAACCAAAGTCCATGTGTTATTTTTCTCAATCTGATCTAATTCTTCTTCCATAGCTTTCAACCAATATTCATCTTTACATGCCTTAATTATTGATACCGGTTCAACTTGTAAAATTAAACATACCTCATTAGTTGTCAGTCTTCTTCTTGTCATTACTCTATTGTTCTTATCCCCAATGATCTGGTCTTCTGAATGATTCAATCATACATACCTAGGAGTCCTCTGACTCTCTGTTCCTCTTCCTTGTTCTTCAGTTACCATAGAATTTTCTGATACTGCCAGAGTAACTGGTTCAACACTCTGTTCCGGTAAAGGTTCTATTGGTTCATATATAATCATTTCCACTGTCGGTTTCTTCTCATAAATTATGATTTGACCTCTATTCATCTCATCAAATTTGACATTAGCACTCTCCACAATTCCTTGCAATCTCTTGTTATAACATCTATATGCTTTGCTTTCATTAGAATAACCAAGAAATATGCCTTCATCACATCTAGGATCAAATTTGCCAATGATATCATCTCTCTTGATATAACATTTACTACCAAATATTATGAAATACTTAACGGTAGGTGTATTGCCAAACCATAATTCATAAGGTGTCTTACCGGTTTCTCCTTTGATATGTACTCTGTTGAATGTATAAACCGCTGTGCTCACTATTTCTCTCCAGTAGATATGAGGTAGATTAGCTTCCATCATCATTTTTCTAGAAGCATCCAAGATAGTTCTGTTCTTCCTCTCCACAACTCCATTTTGCTGAGGTGTCCGAGGAGTAGAAAATTGTCTTCTTATACTATTCTTCTCAAAAAAGTTATTAAACTCACCGGATGTGAATTCTCCTCCATGATCTAACCTCAAACATTTAATCCTCAGTTTCCACTTTAGCCTTAAAGATCTTAAACTTTCCAAATGCCTCTAATTTTTATTTTAGAAAAGTAACCCACATCATTCTAGAATAGTCATCAATGAATAGCATGAAATATCTATCACCTTGAAAACTTGTAACTCTAGCAGGGCCACACAAATCAGTTATGAATAAGATCAAGAACATCCTTAGATTTATCTTGTATACTCCTAAAAGAGGTTCTAACCTGTTTACCCATTTGACATTCTTTACATACCAGATTATAAGGCTTCATAATCTTAGGTATATCTCTAATAGCCTTAGTTGAACTAATCTTTACAATGCAATTAAAATTCACATGACACAACCTTTTATGCCATAGCCAACTCTCATCAATTTGTGTAATCAAACATATCTTCTCACCGAAGTTCAAATGAAATATATTACCTTTTGTCTATGTACCGGTTGCAATCTCCAAACCAGATTTGTTAATGATTTTGCATTTTCCATCCTTGAATTGTAATTGAAATCCCTTATCCACCAATCATCCTACACTCAAAAGATTATGCCTTAAACCTTCAACATAATAAACATTGTCAGTATTGTTCTTACCATCCAATGATATAGTTCATTTTCCTTTGATCATACATGCTTTGTCATCTCCAAATCTAACTAGACCGCCATCAAATTCTTGCAAAGATAGAAACTTCCCTTTATCTCCAGTCATATGATGTGAACAACCACTATCAATTACCCATTCATCCTTGTCTTCAATTTTAGTATCAAGTGCCTTCTCTTCAGGTATGTTCTCTTCCAGTGCCAGAATATCTTCCTTGATAGCCAAGAACACCCATTCCTTCCCATTGCCGGAACCACTAGCAGAGTCTTCTGCCGGTTCATTATCAGAATCAGCAATGCTTTCCCCATCCGCTATGTAGCATGACTTTGCTCTATTTCTCCTGTACTTATACTTGTTCTGATATCTAGGGTTAGGCTTAAAAGATCTTTTAACTCTTTCTTCAAATCTTGAATTCCTTTCAGGACATCTAGATGCAAAATGACCAATCTTATTACATGCAAAACATTTAAAAGGTGCTTTTCCTTCATACTTACTTTCTACCGGTCCTTTAGGTACATATTCTAGCAAATAGTGCTTCAAGTTGCTCAAACTCATCATCTTCTCTCTTCATATCTTCCAATTCCTTTGCATATAAAGCTTTCCAATCTTGCTTACCGGTTGATGATGCAGATGCATGCAAAGTAGGTTCAGTCTTCACAGCTCCGAAAGGTCCAAATTCTTCAAGCTCAAAAGCAGATAATTTCCCAACCAAGGTATCTCTGTTGACAGATGTATTAGCCATAGTTCTCAACTCATTAATAGCAGCAGCCTTCATCTTGTAAGTCGGTGAAGGGCTCTCAGAACTTTAGAATAGAAACAATTTCATCTTCACTCAGAGTTCCACCACAACATTGAATTCCCATAACAATCTCATTTACCCTTTCCATGAATGCAGTAATCCTTTCATATTCTTCCATCTTCAGGTTTTCATATTTCACCTGGTAACCATGAAGTTTAGCAATCTTCACTGTAGCGTCACCTTCATTAAGAGTCTCCAACTTATCTCATATAGCCTTTCCAAATGATTTGTCGGTTAATCCCATTATTTGCTGATCAGAAAGTGCACACAAGAGGGCTTCTCTTGCTCTACAATCATTCTCAAGCTCCTTATCCATGTTTGCCAAAGGAGGATTGCCAGATGCCAGATTATAAGGTGTGGCACCATTCTGTGTGATCTCCCAAATCTCCTTGCCAAGACATCTTAGATGAGTCTCCATCTGAATCTTCCATAATGTGTAATTTGTTCCATCAAGCTTAGGAATATCTCTCCGAAAGATAGCTCCAGATGAATTGGATGAACTTGAACTGTTAGACGCCATATGATCTTCCTCAAGCAGTTAAGCTTTCTACAGAGATGACCAATGCTCTGATACCAATTGTTAGACAGTTCAAATAACCGAAAGACAATTGAGAGGGGGGGGCGGGTGAATCAGTTGTCACAGATTACCGGAACCCAAAATATTAATACCAGAATGATAGTTAAACCAATTAAGCATAAACAATAATCACAAAATAAATACCATCCACATGACACCAAGATTCATACGTGGAAAACTCGGTAAAGGGAAAAACCATGGTGGGAAGCCTACCCAGAGTCAAATAATACTTCTACAGTAAGTATGTGAATTACAATTGAGGGGCCTGCACTTAGAGGAAGGCCAACAGCCTAGAGCGCACTGCTCATCACAAAAGGAGTCTCACTGACTATATAGAAATCTAGACTACAATCCAGAGAAGTGTTGAACTGCAAAAGATAACATCTCCTATGCCCGAGTACAGTTCCGGTTAAGCTCAATACCGAAGGACTAAATCCTCTTACATAAACCCAATTCGATGTCCAATGATCGACCAAATCCTTTTCTTGAATGATATTACATTATTCGCACATTACATATCCATTTCCCATTCCTATGACCATTAACATGATGATCTACAATGAGATCTTACATTATATATACAAACCCTCGACCATAAACAATCAGGTCGACCACTAGACAATAAACCAATTACATAATTACCAAACATGTCGGCCTTAGACCAAACAAATAATATCCAACACATAAGACATCTTAGAAACACATCGAGAGGTCCAATCCACATGCTGCATTAAACCGGTCCATCACCTAGACCAACCGGGACCCAATATAGGTCCATACGCTACAACAATGATCTCCATCCGCCAAGGCTCAACATGATCACCAACAACATCCTGAAACTCCATCAAAAGCTGTACCAACACCACTTATGCAATTCATCAAAGATCTTCATCAAAAGCTTTGCTGATGAAACCCTCGCCGAAACCAGAAGCCAGGCTTCCAAGCAAACAAGATAGCATCTGATCACCAGACCAAAACCAACTTATTGAATATGAACACGAATATCATGAGTAAGCCAATTCTATAACCAAATCATACCAGAGCATACCAGATCATGCCGGATCCAAACCAACTAGAAACTACTCAACCTACAGGGATTAGAAGGGTGTCGGTAAAGCATCCAAACAACTAGTGTTGGCATCAATGAAAAAACATCAATGCAACACATAATCAATTCCACCAAACTGCCAACACAAATTGGATCCAAGGGATAAGAATTATGCCAAAATGAACTGGCTACAACATGGAGACAAAGGGACCGAATTTTTCTTCAAGATATTAAGACAAAAGGAAGCCAAAGAGAAGATTGAAATTTTTTGAGAAGATGACAAAATTATGGAGGACCAAGAAGAAATTGAGGCTTTCCTCCATTATAACAGAAACCTATTAGTATTGAAGGTAATACCTCTAAGTGTCAAGAGGCTAGAGAGCTTTGTAAGAAACTTATGACAAACAAGCTTTCAAAAGATGGCTCAAACCTCCTCATGCAAGCTATTACCCTAGAGGAAATATAAAAAGCCATTAATGTTCTTAACAATGATAAATCATCAGGTCCCAATAAGCTCCCGATGGAATTTTATAAAAAGAATAAGAGTTGGATTAGTGAAGATTTGTTGCAAACTTACTTAGAAGCTCTCCAGAAAGGCTCCTTAGGAGCTTAAATCAACAAAGGTGTTATCAAAATATTACTCAAAGATGGTGATAAATCTCTCATCGAGAATTGGAGGCCAGTCACCCTTCCAAATGTCTCCTATAAGGTCCCAACTAAAATTATTTTTTTGAGACTTGTAGACATACTCCCTAAGTTTGTGAGCAATACACAGACTAGCTTTATCAAGGGCATATATATCTTTGAAAATCTCCTCATTAGTTGGGAAGTGATGAATTGGGCTAAGACCTCCAGTAAGAATGTAGTTATATTCCTACTAGACTTTTGAGAAGGCATGTGATAGGGTAGAATGTAATTTTTTGATCATGATGCTAGAAGGCTTTGGCTTCCCTCTCAATTTTTATCAAATGGTTTAGACACTCATAAGAGATGCCTTTGCTCAAATTGAGATTAATAGATCTTGTACTGAAATTTTTGCCCTTTATAGATCTATTAGATAGGGCTGCTCTCTTGCCCTAGCATTATTTGTCATAGCATCTGATGTTATTTATTACTTATTCAGAGACTCATCTATTTCTCCAAAGGTAAAGGGCATATCAGTCCCTAACAAGGAAGACCTCCTTAATATCCAATTTGCAAATGATACAACCCTCTTCCTTGAATTAAATGAAGAGAATTTGGACTATTTTCTTAAAATGTTTAACCTCTTATGTGATGCATCTAGAGAAAAAATCTCTACTACTTAAGTCTATCATGTTAGGGTGTAGAGATGATCTCCCCTAGTGGTTTATCAAACATGGTTTTCAATGAGGTGGCCCTACTAAAAAAGCAAGGTACCTTGGTATACCTTTTGGAGTAAATCCATGTTTGAAAGACATGTGGCTTTGGATCAAAGGCAAGATTGACCACAAGCTAGGGGAGTGGAACAAGTAGTACCTCCCTTTAGCCGAGAGAATGCAAGTATGTCAAAATATCCTCTCCTCTTATAGCCTATAGTATGCTTTGGTATGGTTATTTAGTAGCTATCAAATTAATGATATATAGAAGCGTATCAGGATTTTTCTAAAGCTAAGCTTATTTATAATTCTCTTTTCAACAACTTTGATTTGATTTCTTATATTAATCATATATGGCATATATGGAATGTTCTAACAAGAGTTGGTGAGATGTTTTTTCTAATCTATGGGACAACAACATTGAACCCAAGAAGGCATGCTTTAGATGACTATTCTTACTTCATAGACTGCCATTTAAAAACATATCTATTGGCATTCATCTTTGCAATATTTGCAGAAAACTAGAAACCATTAAGCTCATTTTTTAAAAAATGCTTCATTGCAAAAGAAGTTTAGAACTACTTTTGTTCTAGTCTTAAGGAATGACACAACATTGCTATATGTTATGAAGTTATCTCTTTTGGCTTTTGCTTATTAATAAAATTTTATGGCAAATTTGGATTCTTAGGAATGAGGATGAGTTTCAAGGTAATAGAAGGTTGCTTACCGAGTCTCTTAAAAGACTCATCTTTCATAATAAATTGCCATACAGTTTACAATCACAATCAAGATTTTAAGACAAAATTTTGAGAGGTTCTCATATGACCACACACGCGTGCACACCAATGAGGACTACAAGCTATTCATTAGAGGTTTGCAAGAATTCATAAAAAGAATACAATGAAGGAAAAATCTAAAGGAGACACACAAAGACAAGAAACCAAAGGATCTTAGGGACAAGCACAAGGGGATAATATTCTTCATAAACCCAGGATGCTGCTCCAATATAGAGGTGATAAACTCCAACAAAGGCATCTTAGACATTGAACCTCCAATGGGATGGAGGAACATAGAGGAATAAAGTGAGAGCACGAATCTATAATAGCCTTTATGTTTTTTATTGTCACCACCTTTTTAGGTTATGGAACAATTCATCGATGACAAAAATCAATTTAAATAGGGGTTCCAATTACATCCCTGTTAATCTTTTGTGTTGTCAGTCAAACATGAATGGTGTCTTGTGTGACAACTAAAAACTCTATTTTTTAATTCTTTTTTGATGACTGAATAATCAATCCTGGTATTGCATCTGTTATAAGTAATGCATTATTTATTCACTATCTTTAATATTAAAAAAAGACTAGAGTAATTGAAATGTCCCTATTGAAAGGCAATGCTATGCACAAACTATTTTATTTCATACATCAAACAATTATCAAATTTTCATAAATAATATAGATATTTTAAAGTGTGTAAGTGTATGTTTTAGAGACTATGGTAAACATGGGTTTCTTATGGATCTATTGCCCTCTCTCTAGTGATGCTTTCCCTTTGGATCCCAGAGGGTAAATTTATCTACTATCCACTTCATCAACCCAAGGAGGTAGTTAGTCTGACAAAATATATATCAAAATATATCACTAGAACATAATGTAAAACATTCGTTATAATTTTAATGCCATTCAATTTCATATGAATGTCAATTTAAAACAATACCAAATTGATATTATACTTAATTATTATTAATTTTAATTGTTCATGCACCAAGTTATGGCATCATGATCAAAATGAAAAATAAAAATATACCATAGTCTAGAGAGCTTAAAAAATGGGTGTGGAACTATGTGCATTACTTTATCACAATTAAATTAATGAAATAATATTTATAATTTTTTCAAAAAGAATCATTTATCAAATTATCCAAAATTAAATTACTTTAAATATTGAATCACACCTCCAAAATTAAATATAAAATAAAAAACAATCAATTTAACTAATTCGCTCAACAAATTCATTAACAAACCTCAAAATTACAATTAAATAATTATCAACTCACCCATCAAATGAATTGACTACCTAATCATGTTCACCTAATCCACAAATTGATTGCCCCTCTCCACACATTTACCAATCATAAATCAAACCCATGATCTATAATTAAATCTCCTATCATTCATTTCTCCTCAAAATTTGCTATAATTTGAAGCCTAATTCTTCATTCATAAAAAATCTTGAATTAAGCAAATATATATCATCCAAGAACATAAAAACAATCATTGATGCTCGAATAAATTTAAAAGAATTATAATAAATTTCTGATTTGCATATTTCCAAAGACAAATTCAAGGGAAAAAGCAAGGCCATAATAGATTAAATCACCTTTTAATATGGGAAAGGATCATAATAGATAAATCATCTTTTAAATATTTTAAATTTTCATATATATATATATTTTAATTGTAAAAAAATTGAACTCAACACCTGTTTTCTCACGTATGATCGTACCCAATCCAAAACATTTGCATGACCGAAAAAAAAAAAAAACTGAATAGAAGATGAGGTGTTTTTAAGCCCAAAAAGACACATGTCACGGAACAAAAGAAAACAAAAAATTGTAAACGTAAATCCAAAAATAGTCTGCAGATTTCTCTCGTTTGTTTCGGAATGCATTCTCGTGTTTTCTGTCATTAATATTCTCGTGTCTGAAGATTGGCTTGTGGCGACCGTTTCTCCACCTGTGAAAGGAAATTTATCTAATCTTCCCACTTTGACTGAGCTTTTCCATTGCTAAAAATCCAATTAAAGGCATCTTTGAAATTCCTGCTTCCCGCTCTCCAAATTTACAGAGCTCTCTGTCAATGGCAATTACTAACGACATTAACAGTGCTTCCCGATTAAGCACAACGTGCAGAGGCCATAAGAAGTGCCTATCTTAGCTCCTCGATTTCGGCATACGATTCCCGATCAGACACGTGTAAGTATGATGCAGACAAAACCATCAGGTCTTTAGCGTTTTCTGCCTGATTTTGTACTTAAAACCTACCCTCGCCAAATGAGAAATATTGTTGTACCGAAACATTGAAAATGGTGGGCAGCGGGCAGTCACATGGGGTTTAAGATTTGCCCCGGAGGAGAGACGTCAAGAGCTGCATTCCCCAAGCTGGGAATAGTAATCGAGCCGTACGAAGGGTTAGGATTTTGCGGGACCCACAGGCCACAGGCCACAGTCTACAGCCTCGGGGTTTAGAGCCCGGTCACATGTGAGACGCTCGGACATCCCGGGAATAAGCCAAGGTCCACCCAGATCCGGATCTTAAGGGGGGAGGAGATAGAAGCCGTTGAAGTTTGAGCAGATCGAGTCTTGTTTGCCGTGGATGGGACGAAATGTGCTCGAGCTTTAAGCTGGGTTGCGACTTTCCTTCACTGAGATGTCGTGAACAACCAGTTGACCATGGAAATAAAAGAATCTGCTGCCAGTAATTGGCATCAGCGACTCAGCTTTCTCCGCCATTTGCAGGCAGTCTGTCCGTATTGTTCATCAGGGGGATTGACTGAGATACCGATGGAACAATGTCTAAATATGGGAAAACATTTAAATTAGAATGTGTGTAAAATTTATGAAGCGGTCGCGAATTTTGACGGATCTGCCGATGAATTTTGACTCTAACTGTACGTATTTTTTGGCTCTTTGATGATCTTATTTAATTTATTTGTCTGTTTTCCCTAGGGATTTAAGGGCAGAGCTATTCAATTTGAGCTATTCGATTAGAAAGAAAATCCTTTGGCGGTTTAGAATGTGTGAAATTTGTTTGGAACATTGTTAATTTTAGCCCTTTTTGGAATCTGGTGGGGTTTTATGGGCGTAAGAATCTTCATCCGTTCAGACGCGACAAGTTAATGTGCAGGAGAGCTTTTATGGCACGAACTACCTGCGTACCTGCGTCTTCAGTTAGGTTGTGCACTTTAATGATATATGATTAAAAAGGGAAAAAGGAAATTAATCCTCTCAGATAAGAGTGAACTTGCTTTTCATTTTATGCTTTATCTCGGAACTTTTTGCTTGTATTTAAATCTAGACTTTTGATTGTTCGTGTATTTAATTGTTTTAGGAACTTAAATCTTGATTGGGGGATGTCGGTTTTTTTTAGCATTTGTGATACTATTCATCAAAAAACCTTTTCGTGATGATTAAGATTTTGTTAGGCTGAAGTGTGTTTTAAAAGTTATGTTTTGTTTTTGATTTGATCTTTTCCTTCGTGTTCAATTAAAACTTTTTGCAACTGGATTTTATTCAAATATTTTGCTTTAAAGTATTGTTTCAAGAGCAAAATTTCAATCTTGAAATAAAAACTTTATAGGCTCTTGAATCCGGATTGGCTCAATGACGCAAATTTCTCTTGCCTCCAAATATTTATGCTTGACGGTCCGTGTGGATAAAATGTGTTTGTTTTGAATGTGGAATTGTCATATTTTATGATTAAGGCACTTCAAATTTGTGCGTTTGGTTAGTGTTGGAGATAATTTGTTTGAATTTGAATTGTTTGGTCATATTTTATGGTTTGCGGTTAAATTCTAGGGTTTTCAATGTTCACAGTTTTGTTGTATAATAGTTTGAGCTTTACTTGATGATTCGAGTTTGATTCTTGTCAAATAACGAAGGGAAATAATGTTCGTCAAAACTGATGTTCGTGGCAATTTTATGACTTTCTTGTGCTGTCTGGTTGTCCACATTTGTCCACATTATAATTTTTTTGGTAACCCTGTCCTTCTGATGTTAATAATTGTAATTTAAGGTTTCCTTATGATGCCCGAAATTCGCTGTGCTTCAGAAGGGCTTCTTGTAACTTAAGATTTTCGTATGATATTTGATGCTTTAGATTTCATTTTCGTAGAAATATTAGGCAGCAAATTTACAGAGTACTGACTCTTTTAATAATTATACAGATTCTAATATGAAACCTTGCTTGGAGTGGCGGTGACAGGGAAAGTTTGAACTTTTAGGTCAACATAATCAGTTTTAAAATTTTCGGCTAGATAAGGACCTATCTCGATCTTGTTTATTTTAGCCTGGGTTATTTTGACGTATTGATTAGTGACTTATCTTCTCAAGGGGAAAACAGAGGACGTTTACTCTTAAAAAGAAGAAAATTTTGAAAGAGGAGATCATTGAAAATATAGAAATTCATGGCGAGGGCTACACTCCCTTTCCTTTTGTTAGTTGCTCTTGTCCTGTTTATTGCAACTTACAACACGGTCACCATGATATTTCGGCATAGTGTTGAAGGAGGGCATGGTGTTGACGGAGGATATCCAGATCCAGAAATTGCAAATAGAGTGGATAGAGAGGATCGGCCATCATCTTTTTCGGATCCAGTAATAAAAAGGCCGCCAAGAACGGAATCTTCTAAGAGGATGCCTTTTCATGTTGCAGTGACTGCTACTGATGCTCCGTACAACAAATGGCAGTGCCGTCTAATGTACTATTGGTATAAGAAGTTTAAGGATCAACCAGGTTCTGAGATGGGAGAGTTCACTCGAGTGCTACATTCTGGAAACCCCGATGATCTTATGGATGAAATTCCAACTGTTGTGGTGGATCCTCTTCCGCCTGGATTAGATCGGGTATGATGTTCTAGCCTAATCTCATTACGATTTAAAGTATTCCAAAGGTTTGCTGTGTTTTACAGCCATGATAATTTTGTCTTTTGCATCGTAACAAAAGGTTTGATTTCAGCTATAGTCTACTTGCCTTAGTACTAGAAGTTAGATATACTTTACATCGCTGTAACCTCATTCTTTCAGCCACTTAGTAGATGGAGATAGCATTGTTGTACTTCCCATCTCTTCCTATTCTTGTTTGCCCATTGTTGTACTTATCTCTTACCATCGTTGTATTTCTTATCTCTTACTATTGTTTATTTTATTCTTCTATCTTCATCTCCTTCCATGTGTGATGTTGTCACCACCTAGAGCAATATGTCTTATATAGTTGAAAATTATTTTGCATTGAGGTTTCTCTAGTACTATTCTTCTAAGATTACGGTCGTTATGCTATTGATCTTTAGTTCATGGTTTATGGATGCAGGGCTACATTGTGTTAAACAGACCATGGGCCTTCGTGCAATGGTTGCAAAAGGCTACAATTAAAGAGGAGTATGTATGATTGCTCCCAAGCATTGAAAATTTGTTGGGTCATGCCGTTTTTCGTGTCTGAGGTTGAATAACTATAGAAGTACAGGAGTTGGATGATATTCCTTAATAACGAAAAAGGCTGTTCTTTTACATTTTATGTTGATTCCTGACCAGAGAGTAGGAACAGAGATAACTCAAGTCTCTTAATAACATGATGCAGATATATCTTGATGGCTGAGCCTGATCATATATTTGTTAAGCCTTTGCCAAATTTAGCACGAGATGAATTTCCTGCAGCTTTTCCATTTTTCTACATCAAGCCCACTGATCATCCTCAATTGGTACAGAAATTCTATCCTGCATCAATGGGGCCTGTCACAGACGTGGATCCAATTGGAAACTCTCCTGTCATTATAAAAAAGGTACTATTTCTGAAATTTCTGCTAATACAACTATAATAGAATGGCAAGTGGATGTAGGGTTCTTCCACTGCAGTTTGCTAGCAAGATTTGCCTCAGAGTCAGTCCACAGACAATTTACTGTATGAGATGTTATTAGACAATTCTTGATCAATGCGAAATTAAATGATGGCTTGCATACCATTAGATATTTCTCAGCTGATTTCATCTTCCTTTTTCAATTTTGAAAGTGGATTTTTGGGTTTTAAAGTTTTAGCTCTATCTTGTGTGGTGCTAAAATATTCTCTTATATAATCCCAAGTACTGATTAACTTCTTTGTTTCAGTCTTTACTGGAGCAAATTGCACCCACATGGATGAATGTTTCACTGAAAATGAAGGAAGATCCAGAAGCTGATAAAACCTTTGGATGGGTCCTTGAGATGTATGGGTTTCATGTCAAAATAGTCACTTGTATTCTAAAGATAGGCATGCATTGGATTTTATGAGATAAGCATGTTGACTAAATGTGCTTCATCAGCATTGTTTTTTTCTTGATCAAAATTCAAATGATGTCCATTCTTTCAGGTATGGATATGCCATCGCATCTGCCTTGCATGGGGTACAGCATATTCTCAGGAAGGATTTTATGATTCAGGTTAAAGTTATTTCATTTCTTTCTGCTAGTTGTGTTTGCTAAATTAATATTGGGTGTTATAAAAGAATTTACTTTCCTGAAAATTGGAAATATTTATACATGCATGAACTATCTTGAAATAATTCTTATAAGCTTCTAATTTGTTGGATCAGTCCCTTTTTGCGTTACTAACCTTAAGTTGCTTTTAATGTTTTATGAACAGCCCCCGTGGGATTTGGAAGTTGGAAATAAGTATATCATTCACTATACGTATGGTTGTGATTATAATATGCAGGTACTTTTACACATCTGATTTATCTGACTGACCTTCTGGTACCTTTAATGTGTTATGTGACTACCCCTTAGGTATTTGTTATGTGTATCTTTGCTATCTTGGAAGTCAGGAGTAGATCATTCACTTTTATACATCTGATTTGTGTGCCTGACCTTCGGGTAATTTCAATGTTTTATGTGAATACCCTTGAGGTACTTTTTATGTGTATCTTTGCTATCTTGGGAGTTGGAAAGAAGTGTATCATTCACTATACATTTGGTTGCAATTATAATTATGAAGGTACTTTTATACATCTGATTTATGTGAGTAACCTTCAGGTAATTTTAATGTTTTATGTAAATACCCTTGAGGTACTTTTTATGTGTATCTTTGCTCTCTAAAAACTTACCCTTCTTCTAAATTCAGCTGTATGTGTATGGGGTTGGGATCTGGCATTGATATTTAAAAGTTCAATTCATATAGCACAGAGAGTATGGAATCTTGATATTTTATTGAACTGCTTGCATGCATAGGATTAATATAGTGGTCCTCCTGCTACTATGTGGTGCTTACTGGTACTAGTTCTCTTTCAGGGGAAGTTGACCTATGGAGTTATTGGAGAGTGGCGATTTGATAAAAGATCATACCTTCGTGGAGCTCCACCAAGAAATCTTACCATGCCTCCACCTGGAGTTCCAGAAAGTGTGGTAAGTTGCATGTCATTTCTCAACAATCAACCCGATAAAAGAATAGGTGATCTCTCTAGCGGTTTGTTTTTCTGCTGCCTTTTTTTGTTATTGTTGTGCTTCATTTGATTGATGATTTGACTTATGACAAATTATCTTTGATGAGGAATGGTTATCTAAAATTGTCAACCTCTTTTTCATTTTAACGAATTCAGTAAAAGCTGTATGGATTAGTCTTCAAAACAGTTTAAGAGAAGATTACATTTTTGTTAGATTATAGGGTAATTTGTTTTTTGATGTTAGCTCTTTCCAGTGTTCATCATTTATATAAGAACAGCTGAACTACACTCCCTTTGCTTTTCACTCTCTGCGATTTAAGTGTCAGTTTATGCTTCATTTTTGTATAGCCGATCATGGATAGTCATTGAAACACTTGTATCAGAAGATAATGTATGTTCATTGTTTGTTTAATTTTCTCAAATGATGAGGTTGAGTGCTCTTGAACCATAAATCTCATTGTTTATTCTGTTCACCTGATTAGTTGCCTTTGTATCCTCTAAAATAATGTCAAGCCTAAATTAAAATGTATGGATTTTGTCAACACAGGTGACTTTAGTAAAAATGGTAAATGAAGCAACTGCAAACATTCCAGGTTGGGAAAAAGCAGTCTCAAAAGATGAGGTTGAGTGCTCATGAACTGTAAATCTCATTGGTTCTGTATCGTAGAAAATGAATGTCAAGCCTAAATTAAAAAGTTTAATCTTGTTGACACAGGTGAATTTGGTGGAAAAGGTACATGGAGCTGCCAAAAAAATTCCAGGTCGCAAAGGACAGAGTTGACACACTATGTTTGTGCAATGTACAATGGGAGGTATGTTTCTGATAAAGTTTGTGACAGACATTTCTACACGTTAATTTTCTTTCCCTCTTATGTCATGGTTTCAGAGATTTGTGGTTGTGGTTGTGGTTGAAGTCTATTTTTCTTTTTATGATAAAGCTTGTGACTGCATTTATTTGGAAAGAGAAAATTATGACCTGAGGAACTTATCCATGTCTTGTTTTTTAAGCAGGGATTTGATTTTCAATTCAAAATTCGGATAGTGTTCTTGGCACCAATTGTCAGCTCTGGATGGTGGATTTGTTTATTCAAAATTCTTTTAGCAATGGATATAATCTGAGCAGGTACTGCTGCTATGTATATCTCAAAGAAACGACTTGTAGCATGTTTAATTAATATAACTAGGCATTAGTTGAGGGACCCTTCACCATGGTGCCGTCCTTTGTCCAAAGTGAGGTGATTGTATCCCTATTTGAGGTTGAGGTACAAAGTTGAGAATTCCAACAGTGGGCATTTGACCGGCTATTTTTGTCAGTCAATCTTGACTTGACTTTTTGAGAATGGAATTTGTTGAGTTTGACCAGTCCCTAGTTGAATATTATAAGGAAATATGCTAAAAGTCGTGATTATTGAAGTTGGTAATATGCATATGACAGTTGGAAATATGGTTCATGTTTATTTCCTTAGCTTGAAGTTCATGTTGGTCCTTGCAATTTAAAGCCTCGGGTATATTTTCTTCTCACTGTTCCGTATAACTTATTAAGTCTGGGAGGCAAATTGCACTTTCTTCAATGAACTTTTCATATTTAAACAAACATGTTTTGGACCGGGCTTGAGCAAAGCTGAACTGGAACAGTAAAATTTCACTTTATCTAGAAGTTATTGATAGTAAGCTTTCTTAGCAGAGAAGCTAGCCTCCACTACATTCCTGACCAAAAGCATTTTAATATCAATATTGGGAATATTATTTATTGCAATGGTCAAAAGTTTACTAAGGGAAAATACTGCCAATAATTTGAAATATCTTTAATGGATTTTGATTATAATCTATCTTTTGAAGAGGATTACCAGAAAGAGCTACTTGTCCATTGCGCTGATAGAATCCCTAAGTGTAGCAATGACTTGTATTTTTCTTATCAATTGAAACTGTTTTTTGAATCAAACAGTATAAAGAATCCTATTTATTTGCCAGCCATAATTGTTAGAGTTTGGGTATTTCTTACTTGTAACAGGATGTTTGTCAAAACGATTACAAAATCATTACAGGAGGAACTGGATATATAGAATTTTTTTTTTGCTAATAGAGTTGAAAACTTAAACTAAGTACTCCTAGAAGATAATATATCATTTGTGGGTTAATTTTAAATCTGCTGGTAGAAAAATATAAGGAGATGAGTTTTCCAATTATTTTACAATCAGGGGCCATACTACTACTATGGTTACCATGGAATCTTTTTTATGCATTGCCAGTGCTCAGAAGATGTGCTCTTAGGGTTCTGGATGGTTTGAATTTGTTACAAGGCATCTGGATGTATTTTCTCTGGTGGTTGAAGGCCAGAAGAAACGAGGGCAGCTAAATTGCCAAGCATCCTTATGCTTTGTGACCCAACTTACTGTTACTTGGTGATGAATATGGGCTACTTCAAATTCAATTTCTCTTATGTAAGTAACTTCGATTTTTATCAAAATGGAAATGTTCGAAAAGAACATGCAGTGGCAACAACCTGAATTCAGTAGTTTGTTTTATTTTTAATTACTTCCAAGTGACAGCTACAGTAACAATCACAACAGACTGGCTACTTGGGAGAGAAGATATCAGGGGGGATGACCTCTCACCAGGTTACACTAATCATCTGTGCCTCTCTCTGGCTACTCGTAAACTAATCGGATGTGGGCCTGTCACGGTCGTCTACCTTGGGAAGGCATTACTCTATTAGTTAATATAGATTATGAGAATATACAATGAACTACATTTTAATAAAGCAACACCTAATGAGATATTGATCTCACGTGGGAAAGGCCGTGGCAAAATCATCAATACAAGCTTTACGTGTGCTAGTAATTTTTTATATATATGAGATCTGGTAATTTTACAATTATAGGTACTAGTTAGGGGATATTTTTATGCTAGTTACTACTCAATGCATCCTGGGCTTTAATGAATAAACTGAGCTATTAGCTGCAAATTTTGAAGTGTTTTGTGACTTTATTTGTCTATCTCTCACGTGATTTGAATCAATGATAGTTATTGGGTTAAAAATCTCTTATGCCTGTAGCTTTTTCTGTTCATACGAAGGTCGAGGTTTTAGTCCTCCCAGTCGGTAAGTGGCTCTCATCTTGCCTGAGCTCGATCATGAGCCTCTCATGGCTAAAGTGTTTTCCTTTTATAAGGAAGCACGACGTTTTGAACCTCCATTCATTTAGGGCCTTTTAGCTTGTTGGAGTATGGCCAGCTAATGTTTGGTTCTACAAGTTGAGTTTGATCTTGGGCCCTTTGCTTGTCAAAGTTTGGATATACAAGTGTCCTAATCCTATTGACACGTCATTGCTTATCCATGCAATATTAGATTTTTAGCAGTAGAACGTGAATGGTTGTACTTAGTGAGCTATTCTTTAGGTATTTGTACTTAGTGAGCTATTCTTTAGGTATTTGGAAGTTGGAGGTATGAGATTACCACTAATTTCTCCACAAAATAACAGTGAAATAGTTGAACTAATTGATGCTAGAAAAATATTCCGACACTATAAATTACTGGATAATAATGATAAGCAGTAGATAGTAATAAACCGGGATAATTAATGCACCATGGTTAATTATTAGGTTTAATTATGACATTATTCACACTAAACCATGGAAAAACATCATAGGTATGGAAGGTCTGCAAATTTGTGCCAAATAGTTTTAAACGAATAACGCCACACGTGCATCAGATTTATTTTCCCGTTGTAGGAAAACTGATCGTGAAAAATGCTCTGATACATGGACATGTGTGGACATTGTGGTGGTGAGGATGAGAAGTGAACAACAAAAGCGGACTTGCACGTTGTGGCCATCATGAAGGGAATTAAAGGGAGATTTGCAAATTGCAGCAATGAGGAGGAGAATAAAAAGGAGCCTGCCAATTTGGAGAGGAAAACATGTGGCAAGCCGAGCTAGGATTTTGTGTTTGAAGTTTCCTTTTCCTTGTCACACCATGACCAACCCGTTCTCCACCCTTAGGGTGGTCCTTTCTCTGATTCTTCTTATTTTTTAAAGGTCTTTTTGACGGCTGAAGCATCCATTGATGCCTTGAGACTAGAAGAGTAGCAGCATGAATTAAAGAATCCTTATTTAATTGTATTTTGGATTTACTTTAATTTGAAATGCTGATGCTTGGTTTGACCTATGCACCTTAGCTAGATTTTTCGTGGGACAAATTCTCTCTAAGGGCATGCTTAAAGATAAGCTTAGTCCGTGTGGAAATGCCACTCATTCAAAGTTCGAATCTATTCAAAAATCTAATCGAGAGTTTTTCCTATTTAGGATTTTGTGGGTTGAAATCTTTTGCTTGCCCATATCCCTCTTGGGTTTTGTGGACCACCACTTGAAACCTATTAATGATTCCATTTGTAATAAAAAATACAAATTTATTGAGCATGATTGCAAAAGCGGTTATGCTGAAGTTGACCTTCCCAAGATAAGAGTATAAGGAAATTCAGATAGGTGATAAGTGCTTTTTTTAGTGTGTGTTTTATATTCATTTGCCCTTTTATATTCATTTGCCCAACACATTATCATCATATGCATGCCAATCAAACTCCTAGTCGACATTTAGACCTTTTTGTAGACACAAGCAAAGCAACAAGTTTCCATCTCATGGCACACTTCTGACAAACACCTAAGTCGTTTGTAGATGCTATTGAAACAACCATTACCAAAGTAGCTTTGACTAATTTCAATTGTTGAATTGTGATTAATAATAAGAAAACCAACCAACTAAACAACTAAATTAAGGCGGTCATTAAATTTTGGAATAAGTCAACAGATCCATGAGGCATCCATTAGTGACCAAAATTTTGATTGCACGCTCTAGTTCTCAAGCCTTTGTTACCCTCCAATACAACTCAAGCCACCAATATTTTTCCAAGCTCCCAAGAGATTGTTGTGACTTCATAGTCTTCTCACCCTAAAGGCAATTTTATGGGGGATCTCAACCCAACCATTTGCTTTTACATAGATTATTACTTTTTGTTCATACAAGCCTTCACAACCTATAGATTAAGTTGAATATGTGTAAGGCAAGTGTTGTTCTTGTGAAACTTTGTGTGTTCCTTGGTAGCATTTTGCATTAACACAACTCAATAGCCCTCTGTGCTATCTTGCAAGCTTCAAAAGCATCACAAGCACCTTTTGTGCAAGTCACCACATCATTATGTGCCACTATGCATAACTTGGCACACCTTTGTGTACCACTTGGTGAATCTTACATAGTTAGTATTCCTTTGCACATGGCATCTATTTAAGGTTTCTTCTTCAACAATGGGATTGAAAGGCCATTTGCTAGCAAACATAATTGCCAACTAGTTAGAAGGTCAAGTGGTTCGGGAGATGAATTGTTTTATCTTCTCACCATGTTTTGTAAACATGTATGTATATACAAACATTGATACTCCATGGGAGAGGACATATAATTGGAAAGTTTAGGCAAACTTAGTTTGACATGTGCACCCTTTGGTCATGGGAATTCTCATTTCTTGTCTTTCTATTTGTTCATTCCAATTGTCACCTATTTATTTTTGTCAATTAGAAATGGCAAACAATTGCTATAAGGCATCCTCTATTTTTTGTCGTGTTGGATTACTTATGCTTTTTTTTTTCTTTTTTCTTGTGCATACTCTATAGATATGTCTTTCACTAAACTTGGTTTGTCCCTTGGACCTCTACATATTTGAATAATTGTTACTAGACTAATATTTAGCACGTGCTTGTAGTAATGTGCACACAACAATATAAGGAAGGTCGTCCACTCAATTCAACTTTTGAGCATCTAGATGAATGTTTTAGCAAGAGTAAAATGGTCAAATGCATTGAACCCAACATGAAAATAATATTTATACATTCAAAAGATGATCAATATTGCTCTTTAGACACAACAATAGGAGCTATTCATATAATCTCACGAAATAATGTGCTAACTTGGATTGATGCCTCAACATTCCACAAACATGCATGTTCCCATGCAACACGGACATCCCAATATTCAAAGGTAAAATTGATGTCATAATGTTGGATAACTAGGTGTGTCAACTAGAAGCATATTTTGTCAACATTATCATTGGTGCAAAAAAATATTTCTTTTGTGGCATTGAAGATGTTCATTTTAGTGTCCCATTCGTGGCAAACATTTAGTGCATAGTGTAAAAAGATCCAAGATCCTATTTAGACTTAAGAGTTCCTTTTTCAATGTTATGCAAAATGAATATTGCTTCCTTAGACATTATGAGGATGAGTACATGTATTTCTAGTAGTTTCGTCATGATAAGGAGCAAATTGTGGAAGACTGCACCAACAAGTTACATGACTACTTTACCTATCTACATGAGGACACTCCTAAGCAACACAAAGTACTTAAATATATCGTGTTGTCACCTTACACTTGTGCTAAAGTAGAATTCTCAAATTTAGAGACATTAGGGCATTATTCCCCAATACACCCAAAAATTAAGAAGCTTTCCCTCTAAAGAATAAGTGAGTACAAGATTTAACTCCTTAGTTCTTAGAAGCAAAATTCTCTTGTACAAAAGTAATAGTATAATTCAAAACCAACTATGCCAAATGCTAATGCATCCACATTATTGATGCTAAACATAGACAAGGGAAAGAAGTAGCAGAGTGATAAATAGTGCCATCATCATGCACTAGTTGACATAGTGATGTTGAATGTTGTGCACACCAATCTCTAGTTGTTCAAGCCACATCAAATCACATGCGACTAATATTGAGGCACAATATCTCAATACTAGTGTTGTGACCATTGAAACTTTGGAGGAACACTAGTGTCACTTTGATGCTCAGTTTTGGGTCAACAAACATCTACTCTATAGTGTCATCTACAATGGGAATCAAAGAAAATCATCCCATATTACATAATAAGTGCTTGGGTCTTTCCATTGACATGCATCCAAAGTGACTCTTTGGGATGGTTGCAACAAGGTAATTCCATTTCGATAACACATCAATATATTTTAATGTAAGTAGTTAAAACCATCCAAAGTAATCATTTGTGATGTTGCATTATTGAAAGTCTATAACATTCTACATGGGAGAAAATATGTATAGGAGAAAATGATATCTAGTAGGAAAAGTTACACTAGTGGACAATTCACATCCACCATCACTACTTCAAACTTCATGAGTCTTCATCAAAGACTAAGGTAGCCTCATATATACCAAGCAATACCACGATATTATTCTCTATACTCAAAAGTGTGTGCTTCTTATAGTTTGCCAAAAAACCTCTACATATTAAAGCAAACACACATTGGTAGTACCAAGGTTGTGCAAGTACTATTGTAGAAAAAACTTACAAGGTATTGCAATAGTACAATGATGTCTTCGAGGAGCACAAAGATCTTCACACACAATTTGTGATGCAACATGAGAGTGATTCGGTTTCTAGATCCTCTCTTCTAAATGGTCCTTTGTCTTGCAAGTTAGTTAGGGAGTATGATTAAGTTTGGCATTAAATTTAGGAATTGATTGATCAAGGGAAGATCAAACCTAACACTTCTTCATGTGGAAACACAATATTCCTTCCATCAAAGAAAGATGGCACATGGTGTCTTTGTATTGATTATTGTGTATTAACTAAGATTGTGATAAAAAATAGGTATCCTTTGTTACACATCAATGTCCTTTTGGACTAGCTTTGTAGTGTGCATTACTTCGCTTCGATTGACCTCAAGTTAAGATATAACTAGGTACTAGTTCATCTTGAAGATATTTGGAAAACAACATTCAAAATCAAGGAAGGTTGTATGAATGGATGGTTACGCCTTTTGGCCTAACTAATGTGCCAACAATCACATGCTTGATGAATGATTTTTTGAGCCATTAGGGTTTTCCCACAATGGTGCATCCACTTTTTTTTTGGCTAAAGCAGGACATTGAAATTAAAAAATCACTATTTTTCCACTTTTTGACACATAGCAACCAAACCATTATGAATCTGAAGATGATGTCATTTAGAGATTCTTAAGATTTTATTTGTAAATTATAAATATATATTTTAAATTTTTAAGAAATAATTTGTGTGTTTTCTAATGGAATTTTTAATAACTTAATTTTTTTATAGTTAATGACTTTTTTAAAAAGTGACATTTATACAATTTTAAATATATATTCACAACACCAAAATCTAGTACCTAGATAATATTTTTTTCGTAATTTTTTTAATAAATTTTTGAAGTGAGATCAAGTATAATTCAAAGATAGGTTTATTTGTTAACACTGTATTTATTTGAATTAGTATTTTTTGTTAGAATAAGAACATCAATATCTAGTGCACATATTTTTCATTTAAAAAAAAATCTATCTTACTATTTTTTTATATGTGTAGAACAAAGACCTTCATACTTGTTGAAAAACCTATCTTCACAATCGATAAAATATTTTCAATATTATAGTTGTTAGAAATCTTACTTCGAGTGATACAAACTTGTCAAATATCCTGTTTGGTTGATTCCATTTGAAGGTTCAACCTATGGTTTAAAGGTGAAAATTTTAAGCAAAATCCGAGACATGAAATGGAAGAGGCCACTCTAAGGCCTTTGTTCGAAGGTGCTTCAAACAAAGATATGTATTGGTGGTGTACGCGGGAAAAGCGGTTCAATGAAATCCAAAATGTGAAAATATTCAAAGACTTGCCCACACACCCATGTGACTCTTGGTGCAAGTTATGGAGCCATGAGGAATGGCTCAACTTCCCAAGGAGTGTTACATGGTTCTCTATCTCACAAGGTCCCTCAAGCCAATGCCTTTGCTCTCAGATCACTGAGCAAAGTGACTTAGAGATGACGAATGCAAGAACGAGGGATGCTTTTGATCGAATTTAGTATGAATGCATCCTATTTATGCATGATTCTAGTAAATGAACTAAACTAGATGATAAGATGACAAGGTTAGTAAAAATACTATCCTAACATGTTATACTAGCTATATGATTTAATCTAAGATGATAGAAATACTCTAAAATGATTATTAGATTTATTTCTATTACAAAGAGAGGCTAAATGCTTGTTAAAATTAAGTATAAGTATGATGCTAAAGACTTTGATTAAAATGAGGGGATGAGGGCTCTATTTATAGAAGAAATAGGGCAATGGATGGTCAAGATTGAAGGATCTTATCAAGGGTTATGATTGAAAGTTATCAATCCATGTTTGCAATTCTCACAAATGAAATGGTGACAATTGTCAACATAAGACTACTTGAGAGGAGAGGTAAGAAGCATTAAATGCTTGAGAAGACCTCATGGTTACCTTAGAAGGTAAAGGTTAAGGTTAGGTTAAGGCTATCCATTGGATAAAGCTTTTACCCAAAGGGTAAACTCTTGTGCAAGGGTTAAAGGGATAACCATGGTCAAAGCAATGAATGCTTGATGAGACCCCTAGGTTAGATGAGGGTTGAGTTAGGCAAAAAGTCTCTAACCATGCCACAAAGGGTTAGTTAACCATTAATGGTTTGAAGACTTTGGGGACAAATTTGTAAGAGTCCTTCCAAATTTGGGGGAACTCAACAAGTTAGCTTGTTGAAGGCATAAAGGCTTTAATGCCTTTGGAAGACTTTACTCCAAATTTGAGAAGTGACCTCCTCAAATTTAGGAAAAAGGGGCAAATGAAGGGTTTAGCTTAATTGATTTAAGATTAGAGGGATTCTAGAAGAATTTAGGAAGAGGGTTAGGAGGCAAGTGGGAGATGTAGGAAAATGCAAGTGGGCGAGGAATATTAGGATTTAATTAAAATAAATTGCTTTATTTTAATTTGGTTGCAAGTGGGGGATTTAAATAAATTAGATTTATTTAATTGGGGTGAACTATTTAATTAAATGTGAATTTAATTAAAAGTAGAGAGAAGGGATTTAATTAAATAAAATGATATAAAGGGCTTAAGTGAATTTAAATAAATAAATTGAACAATTTATTTAATGAAATAGAAGAATGTGGATAATTTAATTAAATTAGATTTAACTAAATAGAGGAATGAGAATAAAATGAACATTAAATATTCATTTAGGCATATGGTCATTTTTATACGTCTACATTTTGCCACTCTTTGAAGTGACGTGTGTGCACATGTTGATTCAAAGAAAAAATGATGTGTCATCAAAATTTGATTATGATCAGTGTGATTTCGTATCGAGATGTTCATGTCGTGTCCCAGATTTGATGAATCAAAGTTTTGAAAATTTGATTTGATTTGATAAATTTGATTGCATTTTAAAATTTTGTCTATGTTGAATGTGATAGTTTGATTCATCTCTCGATAATGATGTTTGTTAGGGTTACAAGTGAGACCACGAGCAATTTACATGTTCCACCACGTAACCCTAATTTCCGTTTACCCCATAAAAAGCTAAAAAGTGATTTCTTTTGTATCATTTGTGCTTGTTGAATTCAAAGAAAGTGACATTTGGAGAGAAGACAAAATGCCGGTTCCCCATGCTTCTCATCATTTCAAGCACGTTCGGAGGTATCGGAGGCCCGCCACGTATGGACCATCGGTAAGTCATCAATTTTTGCTCCTTTTTGCTTTTCGTTTTGTCATTTTTTGTCATGTTTTTCAAAATTTCACATGAATTTTTGCGGTTTAGCACATGTAGGGTCTGCACCCTAGCATATACGAAACAAAGGGTAGCGCGTCGAGTTTTAGGAACTAGGGTAGCGTCTGAGTAGGGTTGGGTAGCGCAACTGGGGGTTAGGGTAGCACATAGATAGATCAGGGTAGTGCATAGGTGTAGGTTAGCGCTTAGGGTTATGCCCCCTCGGGAGATTGTTCGTGCACAAAAGGCATGAATGATCTCTCGAAAGAAGAAGAATGCTATTTGAAAGATAGAAGAGTGGATAGTGATGACATGCACGGGTTTGATAAGATTGATTAGATTGATTGGATTGAGATCAAGTCTGGTTTCAGGTATAACACCTCCTGTATAAGACATGGATGATCGAGCGTCTAGTTTCAGGAATGATACCGCCTGTATAAGACATGGATGATCGAGCATATGGTTTCAGGAACAATATATCCTGTATAAGAGCTGATCAAAACGTCTGGTTTCAGGAACGATATATCCTGTATAAGAGTTGATCAAAACATCTAGTTTCAGGAAAGATATATCTGATGCTTTTCAAAATGGGACAAGGTTAGACTAAAACCTGTGGCCATATAACACACAAAAACACAAGAAACAAAGAAGAGTTAGTGTTAATCAACCAAAAACTAATCTAAGCAGGCATACCAAAAGAGACACTAAAAACATGATAAAATATTTAACTATGGAAGTAAATACAACAAGACATCTCCAAATGCCTTCTACCATGCTCTTAGCTCCTTCTCCCTTGTTCCTCTCCTCTTCAAGTTCCAAATTAGTGTAGTTCTCAACAGCTTTTTGCACTATGGATGCTTATGGAGGTTCAAGATTGTAGATGATTATGAAAAGTATGCAAATGCAAGCTTAATAACCAAATAAGGATGAGTTATCTAGATGCTATTTGTTAATTTTAACCAAAAGAATGAATATGAGTAAGATATGCTAAATTCTCTCTAAATTTCTCTATAACTTAGATGCATACAAGTTTTCGGGATCTGGATTATGAAGAAATGGGCTCTATTTATAGGAAAAATGGAGCAATGGATGGTTGAGATTGAGTAATCTCAACAAGGGCCAGGATTGAATGATATTCAATCCATGTGAGGGATTTCAATCCAATCCCAGGATAACAAGCATCAATATGAGATAGGTTGAGAGGAGAGGGAATAAGCATTAAATGCTTGACATGACCTGAGAGTTAACTTAGGAGTTAAGGTCAAGGTTGGGTTGAGTGAATAAATTCTTATTCAAAGAATAAAGCTTTTATCCAATGGGTAAACTCTTGTGCAAAGGTAAAAGGGATAACCATGGTCAAAGCAATACATGCTTGAGGAGACACATAAGTCACATGAGGGTTGAGTTAGGGGTTAACCATAAATGGTCATGTAAGAGCCATAAGTGGTTTGGAAGACTTTAGAGGTTAAGTTGTTGAACACACAAAGCATTTAATGCTTTTCAAAGACTTTGAAGTATTTGAGAAGTGACTCCAAGTTGTTTAGGAATGTGACAATAATTAGGGGATGGATTAGGTTAATTAGGAAGGGTTTAGAAGAATCTAGAAGGGGGTTAGGATTGCAAGTGGGTTTGGTGGGTGAGGGAAAATAGGATTTTAATTAAAATAAAATTAATTTATTTCAACTTGTGGTTGCAACTTGCATTTGTAGGAAAATGCAAGTGGGGGGGGGGGGATTTAATGATTTAAATAAATGTTTTAGTTAATTTATTTAAAAGAAGAAAGGGGATTAAATGAAATAAATAGGATTTATTCATTTAATTGACTGTGAATTTGGTTTAATGAATGAATTAAAATAAATTGAATAATTTATTTAATTAATAGGAGAATGATTTGAAGGTGAATTAATTAAATATTAATTTAAATAATTGATGGCTAGTGGATTTTTAATTAAATAAATAGCAAATATTTATTTAATTAAAATGGATAGATTTATGTGACTACATTTGCCCCTCTTTGAGACGGTGCGGTTTATCACGTCGTTTCAAAGAAAGAAAAATAGGTGTGAAGAAATGCCCCATAAAATGTTAATTTAATGGGTTGTATGCCCCCTCGAGAGATGGGCCAAAAAGTTTCAAAAAATCGGGCAATCTCTCAAAAAAGAATGAGAAGTGGAGGGAAGGTAGAATAGAAGAAATTAGCAATAATGGGGAAAGAATGGGAGAAAACGGAGTGAAACGGAGAAACAACAAGCCAGTGAGTACCTTTAGGTCATGCAAGAGATACAAAGCAGATGTAGTGTGTGGTTTGGATTGATGCTATACAATTGATCAAAATTGGTTGGACAATCTGGTGCAATCAGTTTAATTGCCCGGTCGAGTCAAAGCGTGACAGTTGATGTCAGTTGGTCGCTTGGATAGGATAAAGTATGAGTAAGTGAATCAAAGTGACCTGATGTGACTTAGACAATTGATGTAATTGCCCGATGAAGTCAAGGTATATGAAGCAAAATACTCGTTGAGACGTAGACAACTGATGTAATTGTCCGTTAGATTGTGTTTGGATTGGTTGATCAATTGATAGTGTGGGCGTGGGATGGATGGTTTTGGAGAATCATGGTAGCCCCGTTGAGACTAGGTCATTATGATAAAGGCCTGATGTAGTCTAGGATTACCATGATCGATTACCTGTTGAGACCCGAAGATACTTGATCAGAGTATCTGTTGAGAGTCTAGGTGTGTGTGAGTCGATGTACCTGTGCAGACAAAGTAACTTGCTTGGCTTATAGGATGACTTAGGATAGGAAACACAACCCCTCCTATTAGAGATGGATGGTGATGAACGTGGCTTGATTGATTTGATGGGACACAATGTAGGGTATGTGATGTTGATTATCGAGATGGGGAGGGTAGGGGGGGGTTCGATGTTAGATAGAAGAAATGGAGGACCTATGACTCATTCCTATGGAAGCAGAGGAAAATAGAGTATGCATTGTTATGACTATGTATGCATGATATGCAACTATTATGAATGTATGGATGGGTGGAATGCAACAAAATGCAATATATACAGATGAGATGAAATGACGATCCATAGTGCTTTATTTTTCATCATTGAGCTTTAAAATGTTGTAAGAAAATACAAGCAACTTGACATAATGATTCAAGCTGACCTGAGTATTCCTTACATGGATTTTGATATAGCAAGTTAATACAAGCAACTTTAAATAATGGATCAAGTTGATCTAAGTATTGCTTGCGGAACAGACAAGGATTATCTCCTTTCATGCATGACTTGGAACGTCTTCCTTGATCTTTTGCCGATCATATCCTGAGACAAGTTCATACCGTAGTAAGAGATAAACCTTTATCGGGCTTGGATGAGGTAGTAGGAACCAAAGATAGAGCATTGTACTTGTAAGCAAACAACATATATAAAGAATAAAGAATATGGACCCTCTATAATGGTTCATGCTCATATGGTTGAGGTGTACGCTGTAGTCAGCAAGCCGTAGTGATCTATGACTGTATTTCACATATGATCATGTAACTTAGTGAACTTCCCACGTAGACACCATTGGGACATGCCCCAGTACTTCATCAGAATAAATCGTAGAAGACACAAACAATGTTGTAGGAACCATTTCAGCTACTCTAATCACCTGTGGATATTCCGGAGTAGCGTAGGAACCTGATATATATAAACGAATGAATAACCTACAAATCAACCAAGTATTTTGATAGCTTAAACATAATTTTCTTGTCAAAGAAAATGTCATCTTGTCTTTGTTTTGGTAAGGAAGGATGCATCCTTGTTTAGACAATTTGCGTGTTTGATGTTGATTGTTTGGTCGATGTGATAAGTGGTCACCGTTTGATTATTTCACAATGTTTGCTTGGTATCTATTTTGAAAAACATATGTGCAAGATGTTGCCATGTTTTTGATTGATTTTGATGTTTTCGAAATGTTTTTGGATTTTGTGAGATAGTTTTCCAATGTTTTTGGATTTTTGTGAGACAATTTTTTGAATGTTTTTGGTTGCTTGATGATTGTTTTGAATGTTTTTGGATTTTGTGAGATAGTTTTGAATGAAGAACTCAATGAATCACAAAATAATGTATAATCCACCTTCATCAACTAGATTAAGGGCATTGCCCCCAGTTTAGACATGATTATAAAAAAGAAGGATGCAAGATGCATAAAGGACTATCCTTGATTGCAGATCAATAACAAGCCATGGTTTGGACAGATGAATGAATGGATGAAATGAATGCGATCACAACAAGTCTGAAAGACAATGGGGCCATAGCCTTTATGAATGGCGCCTGTTTGCCAGGTTTTCACCATTGCACTTACCCAAGGTGCCATCGGAGTGGTTGTTCACCGTTTGGATGCATGATTTTTCTTTACTTATTTTGATGTTTTTTTATTTTCTTCAGGACATTTATCTGAATGTTTTTGGTGTTTTTGCTGGTATGTAGGGGAGCCCGATGCTCTGTGCATCTTATGTATAAAACCTTTTGAGGTGCATGCTGTTGATTGGATCTGCTAGCGGTTCTCCTTCTGAAGTAGCCAACTGATATGCCCCGGACCCAAATACAATAGTGATAACATATGGACCCAGCCAATTTGATTCAAACTTTCCTTGATGTTCTTTGTTTGGTTGGTTACGAGGATTCTCTCGAAGAAAAAGATCACCTACCTCAAATGTACGAGGTCTAACTCGGTGATTGTAGCTCCTGCTCATGCGTTGTTGATAGGCTTTGAGGTGATTGTATGCAGCTTGTCATTTCTCATCAAGTAGCTCTAAGTCCTGAAGACGAGATACCCTGCATGATTCATCATCTATGATATTATGCAAGGAAACCCGTAGAGATGGTATCTTGACCTCAATAGGTAAGATAGCTTCTGCGCCATAGACTAGTGAGTAGGGAGTTGCGCCTGTAGGGGTTTGAATGCTAGTTCAATATGCCCATAGTGCTGGATTCAATTGAACATGCCAATCATGACTGACATCATTGATTGTCTTTTTGAGGATTCTCAATATGTTTTTGTTTGATGCTTCAGCCTGACCATTTCCTTGTGGGTAATAGGGAGTGGAAAAACGATGTTGGATGTGAAATTTCTCACAGAGCTCACGAACATCCTGATTTTTGAATGGAAGCCCGTTATCTGTGATGATGGACATGGGTACACCATACCGACAGATGATGTAATTAAGGATGAATGAGGTGATCTTCTTGCCGGTGACTTGGGTAAGTGGAACAACTTCGATCCACTTTGTGAAGTATTCAGTGGTGGTAATAATGAATTTGTGGCCGTTGGATGAAGATGGATGGATTTTACCCACAAGGTCAAGGCCCCATTGACAAAAAGGCCATGGTGTTATGATTGGTTGCAATTCTTGTGCTGGTGCATGTATCAAGTCTCCATGAACTTGGCATTTCTTGCACTTTTTGACAAAGTAGTAGGAGTCTTTTTCCATGGATGGCCAATAGTATCCAATGCGCAGGAGTTTCTTGGTTAGTGATAGACCGCTTGCATAAGTTCCACAAATTCCTTCATGTACCTCTTCCAAGGCCTTTGTTATCTCATCTTGTTCCAGACATCGAAGGAGAGTACCATCAAGATTGCGTCGGTATAGGGTTTCAACAATAATGGTATATCGAGCGGTTTGGCGAATGAAGGTTTGACGTTGGTTATTCGTTTGGTTAAGAGGAAGGGTGTGATCGTGGAGGTAGGTGTAGAACTCACCATACCATGGGGATTTAGAACCGATAAGGTGACATATCCTCTCGGATTCAGGGATATCATAAGCAGGAATCCAAAGCTGTTCAACCAAGAATTCGTAGAGTGTTGAATTCTGTGGAAGATCTAGGAGATATACAATGGTAGCCATAGCGTCAGCAGCTCAATTCTGATCTCTGGGTATTTGCTCAAAGGTGATAGTAGTGAATGATGCTTTTAATTTGTCCACCATTTGTTTGTACGACATGAGTTTGTCATCCTTGGTCTGATATTCATATGTGTCTTATCGAATGACTAGTTGGGAGTCACCATATACTTGTAGTTCTTGTAACTTCCATTGTATGGCTAGTCTGAGTCCTGTGATCAAGGCCCCATATTCAGCTATGTTGTTTGTACATGGAAATGTGAGCCTATAAGACTTTGGGATGTTGTCACCTTAAGGTGTGATAAACAGAATGGCTGCCCTTGAGCCATGCCTAGTGTATGAACCATCAAAGTATAGCTTCCATGGTTGTGCTGCTGTGATCATGAATATCTCTTCGTCTGGAAAATTGGAAATGAGAGGATGATCGCCTAGGAGGGGAGCATCGGCCAACTGATCTGCAATAACTTGACCTTTGATAGCCTTACGGTCCACATACTCGATGTCAAATTCACTGAGAATCATCACCCATTTGGCCAAGCGGTCTGTCAATGCTTCTTTGCCGAGTAAGTATTTGAGTGGATCAATCTTTGCAATGAGCTGTACTTTATGTGTTAATAAATAGTGTCTCAGTTTTGTGGCTGCCAAGATTACTGCTAGCCAAACTCGCTCATTAGGAGTGTAATTGAGTTCATAGCCAACCAGTGTGCGAGAGATGTAGTAAATAACACACTCTTTCCCGTTTGCATTGTGTTGTGCCAATAGTACACCCAATGCTGTACTTGTTGCTGATATATAGAGTAATAAAGGCCTACTTGGATCTAGTGGAATCAACAATGGTGCATTCATGAGATAGTCTTTAAGCATCTGGAATGCTTGCTGGCATCGAGCATCCCATTGAAAGTAGATGTTCTTGTGTAACAGGTGTGTAAAGGGGTGACACTTATCTGCCAATTGCGCAATGAATCTTCGGATGGATTGAAGCCGTCCTTGCAATGTCCTTAGCTAACTGCTATTCTTGGGAGGTGGCATGTCCATGATTGCTTTGACCTTTACAGGATCGACCTCAATGCCTTTGCTTGAGACAATGTATCCTAGAAGCTTCCCTGAGGTTACTCCAAAGACACATTTCTTTGGGTTGAGTTGAACATGATATTGTTCCAGTTTGTCAAAGATTTGCTCTAATATATCCAAATGACCTTCTCTTGTGAGTGATTTTTCCAGTAAGTCATCAACATAATCTTCCATTATAATATGCATCATGTCATGGAAGATGGTGGTCATTGCTCGTTGATAGGTCGCTCCTGCATTCTTTAGACCAAAAGGCATTACATTCCAGTAGTATGTTCCCCATCGACATGTGAAGGCCGTCTTATGTTGATCCTCTGGTGCGATTTTTATCTGGTTGTACCCTGAAAAGCCATCCGTGAGGGAAAGCATGGCATGCCCTGCCGTTAGGTCCATTATTATGTCAATGTTTGGTAGGGGGAAGTCATCTTTAGGACATGCTTTGTTTAGATCTCTGAAGTCAGTACAGATACAAATGCCCCCATTTGGTTTGCCGACAGGCACAATATTGGATATCCAATCTGCATAATCAATTGGTCTAATAAAACCAACATCTAGGAGTTTCTCGAGTTCTGCTTTGACTAATACTGCAATCTGGGGATGCATCTTGCGAAGTTTATGCTTGATAGGTTTGGCTCCTTTTGCTATGGTGAGGTGATGCATGACTAAATCAGGATCAAGCCCAGGCATGTCTGCATATGACCATGCGAAGTTGATTTGGCACTTCTGGAAGAACTCTATAAGCTTAGGTTGTTCCTCTGGAGTTAAAAGAGATGCCAGATGTATGTGGTGAGGAGTTTGAGGAGTCCCCATGTTGTATTCTTTGGTTTCCTCAATGAGAATGTTAGAGTAAAGTAATTAATTAACTTTGCTCTCCTCTTAAGATTTCTCTTTATGCATACATTAGTCATTTAATAATTAATATTTAATTATTAAATGCTCACACCTTAGGGTTAGGTTTTCCTTTTGGTGTTGATCTCCTTTATAAGGATTGATCTCTTGTATTATTCATATTCTTGATTCATTTTTCTCTGATAATACATCTTTTCTCTTTGTCAGAGCCAAAACCCTTGTATTCGTTCTCTCTCTTTCTCTGTGACAGGTTTCTTGCATGCAGGTTTCTTTTGGGTTCTGTGGATTTGTATTTCTCAAATCCTACATGGTATCAGAGCTAGATCTGCTGCAGCTTGTTCAGACTTTTGAAAGATTTTGAGATCCAGGTTTTGGTTGCATCAGATCTGTGTTTGTCTTCTGTTTTTTATTTTGGAATAGGGGGGTATTTTTTTTCGGTGCACTTTGAGCCCAAACGGACCTCACCGTTGAGCTCGTAGCGCCCAAAAACCCCTATTTCCATATAAAATTCGTCCGATTTGGACACAGTTGCACCAGGAGGCAAATTTTTTTTGGCCCCAAGGCCGTACGGCCCTAGGGCACGACAACCGAGGCGAAATTTTCAAAAAAATAAAAAAAAAAATAACAAAAAAACCCCACGGTTTTTTAAAACCGGGCGCAGCGCTTTTTTAAGGCCAGCACCACCGGTGCATAGCCCGGCGGCCACCGCCGCCGGTGGTAACCACCGGCCGCGGCCCGGTCCCCACTGCCGCGCCACCGGCGAAAACCGCCGCCACCCGCGCCGCCTGCACCCCGCCGGATCCAGCTGCGCCGCCCCTGCGCCGCCTCCGCGACGCCAGCCCCCCCTGCGCCAGCTCCTGGTCACCCAGAGGACCAGGGGCCTATTTTTTTTAGCCCTTGAGGGCTATAAGAGCTTATTTGGGCCCTTTTGGAGCAGTTTTACTAAATCGGGTATAACTCGGGCATTTTAGCTCGGATTTTCGAATGAAAATAGGCGTTGGAAAGCTGGTTCCGAGCCCGATCTAAAAGATGCAGATCTTTTTTTCTGATTTTTCCGTTTTGTAGTGTTTTTTGCAAGTCGAAGTCAGAACAAGTTTTTTGCACTCCAGGAGCCATATCTTTTGCATACGGACTCCGTTTTTCAAAAGCGAATAGGCGTCGGAAAGGTGGTTCTGTGCTCTTTTTAGATCTACAGTCTATTTCATCAGAAAAATCTTCAGGTGCTCCAAATTTTGTCTCAACCCGTTATTGTTTTCTATCATTTTCTGGCTTTCAGTTTGTACTGGGGATTAGTTTTTTGCATTGTGGGGGGGTGTTTTCTCTTGCTTTCTGTTATTTACATCAGAAAACTAGAATTTACAAACACCAATACAAAAAAATCAAACCCCCTTCTGCATCTTCTGTCTAGTTCTGAAAGACCACTTAATAATAATTAAAAATTCAGAGCAGTTGAGGCACAGTTTACAGGATGGCAGACAGACCTATTGAATCTCTCACACCGCATAATTACCACACTTGGAAGGGTCGCATGATGACTCTTCTCCAGTCAAAAGGGTTATGGTCCTGTTTGGATGAGGTTCAGCCTCAGTTGACACGTCCTTTTGAGATTATGCAGCACAGGAACAATATGGATCAGGCTATGGGATTGATGGCTTTACACATTTCTGACAGTCTCCAGTTTCATCTTGAGGGTTGTCTCACTCCTCGAGCCATTTGGATCAAGTTTGAAGGACTTTTTGGTACTGTCAACGAGTTCAGAGCTTTGCAGCTTGAGGCAGAGTTAACTTCCTTGGTACCTGATTCGTTTCCTTCTATTGAGGACTTTCTGATGAAGTTCAAACAGCAAAGATCAATCTTGCAGGGTTGTGGTAAGACTAAGACTGATACAGAGTGCATTTTCCTGATTCTCTCCAAGCTTCGGGGTCCATTTCAGATCTTCTCTTCGACCTTCTATTCCACCATGGATGCCTTGGGTGCTCGACATGTCATGCCTTCTTTTGAGGTCTTTTGTGATCGTCTGACTCGTGAGCAAGCTAAGCTTAAGCAGTTGGATTCACTTTCAGGTTCACAGAACCAAGCATTGGTAGCCCAGTCCTCCAAAGGAAAACAGAAGCAGAAACCGAAGCCTAAGAAAGATTCAGAGGCTAGTGAGAATCCCTCCAAGCCACCACCTAAGTCTGATTCAAAACCACAATTCAATTCTAAACAGGGCAAATCTTCAAAGTCTGGTGAGTCTTCCTCCAAGACTAAGAAGAAATCAGGTGATCCTTGCAGTTTTTGTGGCAAGGAAGGACATCCCGTTTCCAGGTGTTGGAAACGTTTAGAGGCTTTGGAGGAAGCCATGCAGCAGCATAATATCAGTGCACCACAGCCTCCTTCACAGCCCACAGGGAAAGGTCATGCTCTTTCTGCACGAGCATTGTCCTCAGCGTCCACTTGGATTCTAGATTCTGGTGCCTCTCACCATATGACACACACACAGGATTTGGTCACTGCTCTTGCTCCTACAGGCACTCGACATATTGCAGGTGGTGACTCAGCACAACTTTCCGTTCAGGGTTCTGGTACTGTTTCATTGGATGGTGGTTGTCTTCAGGATGTGCTTTTGGTTCCTGACATTTCGACAAACCTTCTATCTGTTTATCAGATTTGCCACTCTGGCTCTGGTAAGACAGTTGAGTTCTCTCCACATGATGTGGTTATTCGAGATCTTCATGATCCTGACTTGGTTGTGGCTACTGGGAGTGTGGATTCTGCATCTCACTTATATAGTTTTGATGGCTTTGAGAGTTCAGACACTGTTGGTTCCTCTCTTATAGCACATGCAGATTCAGTGAGCAGGCTTTGGCATGAGCGTTTTGGTCATGTCAATTACAGATATCTACAGCAGATGAGTACACAGGCACTTGTGATTGGGCTTCCACAGATTTCTTGTACAGATGGTGTATGTCATGGTTGTGTCCTTGGTAAACATCATCGAGATCCTTTTCCTAAGGGTAGAGCCTCTCGTGCTAGGGCAGCCCTAGAGTTGGTACACAGTGATCTTATGTCCTTTCCGACTCCTTCTTTTTCAGGGGCCCGTTATGTACTCACTTTTATTGATGACTTCTCCAGACGTACATGGGTGTACTTTCTTAAGTACAAGTCTGATGTCTTTGACTCTTTCAGGAAGTTTAAGACATTTGTGGAGAAGCAATCTGGACTTTCTATCAGGAGGATACGCACAGATAATGGGGGGGAGTATGTAAATCAGGCTTTCAGAGATTTTTGCACTGAGCATGGTTTACAGCATCAGTTTACAGTTCCTTATACCCCTCAACAGAATGGTGTTGCTGAGAGAAAGAACAGAACCTTACGGGAGATGGCAAATTGTATGATATAGTCTCGAGCTATGAGTTCTTCATTTTGGGCTGAGGCAGTCAATTGTGCCAATTATATTCAGAACCGGATGCCCCATAAGGCATTACGACATATGACTCCTGAGGAGGCTTGGACCCATGTCAAGCCTGATGTTTCTACATTCCGAGTTTTTGGTAGTGAGGCTTGGGCATTTATTCCTGATGCTCAGCGGATAGCCATGGAGAGGAAGAGCCGACCACTCATATTTGTTGGCTACTGTGAGGATGTTAAGGCATACAGGTTGTTTGATCCTGATTCCAGAGAGGTCTTGTTTCGGCGGGATGTCCAGTTTGATGAGTGCTATCCTCAGATGGATTCTCCATCACCAGCTTCTCCCTCATTGCCTACTCCTTCCTCTTCATCTCTTGAGGATTACTTATCTCTTGAGGATGATGTAGATCATGATCCACCATCTCCACCACCACCAGTTGCTCCGTCTTTGCCGAAGTGGGCCCGTGATACTGTTGATGCAGCTGGTTCTTTGGCAGGTGATCCTTCAGATACTCGTCGCACTCGTGCTCAGACATCTGGTTCTAGTCTTTTGAGTCATACCCTTTCAGATGATCCTCAAAAGTTTTCAGAGGCGACAGGACACCCAGAGTGGGATAGGGCCATGGATGAGGAGTATTCTTCTTTGATGAAGAATCATACTTGGGATCTTTGTCCTCTTCCTAAGGGAAGAAAGTTGGTTCGGTGCAAGTGGGTGTATCGTACCAAGTATGCTGCAGATGGTTCTATTGATAAGTATAAGGCCCGTCTTGTTGCGAAGGGGTTTTCTCAGGTAGAGGGTATTGACTACTCTGAGACCTTTGCTCCTGTCGCCAAGATGAATTCTATACGCCTGGTACTTTCACTTGCAGCTTCACAGGGATGGACAGTGTTTCAGATGGATGTGAAGAGTGCCTTCTTGCATGGAGACCTACATGAGGAGATCTATATGGAGCAGCCTCAGGGTTTTGTGCAGGACACTTCTTTGGTTTGCAGACTTCGACGTTCATTGTATGGTCTCAAACAAGCCCCCAGGGCTTGGTATGAGAAGATGGACTCCTTCTTGCTTTCCTCGCACTTCACACGCTGTCATTCCGATCACACAGTCTATATTCAGCGTCAGGAGGGTGATCTTTTGATTCTAGTGCTATATGTAGATGATCTCATCATTACAGGTAGCTCATCCTCCATGATTCAGAGTGTTCAGAGAGCTTTGATGGAGCAGTTTGAGATGACCGATCTTGGTCTCTTGCACTTCTTTCTGGGTCTACAGGTTATTCAGTCTTCGGATGGGATTTCCATTTTTCAGGAGAAGTATGCTCTTGATATGCTTCAGCGATTTGGCATGCTTGATTGCAAGTCTGCCCCCACTCCATTTCAGTCAGGTGTTGTTTTGTCTTCCACTTGCTCTACTCCTTCAGTAGACCCCACTTTATACAGGCAGTTGGTTGGCAGTCTGTTGTACCTGACACATTCTCGTCCTGATCTTTCCTTTGCGGTTGGCCTTGTCTCTCGGTTCTCCCATGATCCTCATGAGAGCCATTGGCAAGCAGCCAAACGTATTTTGAGATATATTCGGGGCACCACACATTATGGCATTCACTACTCTTTAGGATCCCCTCATATCATTGGCTTCACTGACTCCGATTGGGCTGGTGATGTCAATGATCGGAAGTCTACTTCTGGCTTCGTTTTTTGCCTTGGTTCTGGTCCTATTACATGGTCTTGCAAGAAGCAGTCTGCTATTGCATTATCATCTACAGAGGCTGAGTACCGTGCAGCAGTGTTAGCCAGTCAGGAGGTTTTATGGCTTCGGCAATCGATGACAGAGTTTGGGTTTCTTCCAGATTGTCCCACTATTCTTTGGTGTGACAACCAGAGCGCCATTCACATTTCTCGCAACCCAGTGGAGCATCAGCGGACAAAGCACATTGAAATCCACATGCACTTCATCAGACAGTTGATTCAGGATGGTTCTCTCATCTTGGAGTATATTCCTACAGAGGAGCAGGTTGCTGACATCTTCACTAAACCTTTGGCATCTCCGCGCTATCTTCAGTTGCGCTCAATGCTTGGGGTGAAGGAAGTTGTCCTTGGGGGGTCTCAGTGAGGCCTTCCTTCCTTCATGATTTCTTTTCAGCATGATTCTTTATCTCTTTTTGGAGAGGAGTTTTTTCCCATTGGGTTTTCTCCTTTACTCCGCTTTATAGAGATTTTCTTGTATTCGGGTACCTGATCAGGCCTTGTTGCCGGGACCCTCTTTTGCATTGTAGTTCCTTTGCTTTCTTCTGCATTGTTTGTAGCTGCATTGTAGCTCATCTTAAGGGGGGGTGTTAGAGTAAAGTAATTAATTAACTTTGCTCTCCTCTTAAGATTTCTCTTTATGCATACATTAGTCATTTAATAATTAATATTTAATTATTAAATGCTCACACCTTAGGGTTAGGTTTTCCTTTTGGTGTTGATCTCCTTTATAAGGATTGATCTCTTGTATTATTCATATTCTTGATTCATTTTTCTCTGATAATACATCTTTTCTCTTTGTCAGAGCCAAAACCCTTGTATTCGTTCTCTCTCTTTCTCTGTGACAGGTTTCTTGCATGCAGGTTTCTTTTGGGTTCTGTGGATTTGTATTTCTCAAATCCTACAGAGAATTGTCGATCGTTCCTACTGTGTACTAGAAGGGAGAATGTCAAACCTTTCATCCTCAGGCACCTCGGAGAGGTTTTCACCATTGGATATGCTCTTTCTTTTTACTTTTGCAGGATCAAACAGTGCCACGATGTGGTTTTCACTGGAGGATTCATGTTTTATTGTTATATTTTTTTAGCTGAAAGGTTTGGCATCCGCCCCAAAGTATGTTGCGCTGTTAAGTTCTATGGCGAATCTAGCTTTATGATCCCCGCTTGGTATGTTATCCCGTAGTTCCAAAAAGTCAATGATCGCCTCATCATTTTGGAAATGGTCAAGACATGGGGGATTAAGTTGGTTCCATTCGATGAGTTTAGGATGGATAATGGGAATTACCTCATCGATTAGGTTAAGCTCGTTAGATGTATCAGTGAGGGTTAAGACGTTGTGGTGAAGGTCGTTGATGGTACTCTCCCTTCCAGAATCAGGCGTAGGATGTGACGTAGGGTCTGTGGAAGAAGTTTCAAGTTCAGGAACCCAAGAGGTCTTTATCTGTGCTTCTCCGTAAATAGGGATGTCTTTGCGGGGTGGAGGTGGTGATGTGTCTTCCTCATCTGAAGTATTAAGCTGTATGGAATCAAATTCCCACTCATGTGAGTTAGTCTCTAAGTCACTTTCCAGTAGCCGATTACTGTACCATACGTGGATATCCTTTGAGTTAAATACTGCAGGTGTGATCAGTTGATGTACCCTTGGAGGTGAAATGATTGGTGCTGCAGGAAGGATTATGGGGATCAACGAATTTGATACGGGGAGTATCGGTAGTGTTGACTCTGCTGCTTCTGCTGGAACTGCTGGTGTCATTGACACTGCTGGGGATTCTGATAGTGCTAGTGGTGTTGTTGATGTGGTTGCTGTGGTTGATGGGATTGCTGGTTTGATTGGTGGGATAACTGGTGTTGTGGATGGTTTTGCTGGGATTTTTAGCCTCAATGGGGCAGTTGTTATGGTTTCGGGTGCTGCTTTTATAACCAAAGGTGGCCTCTTTGTAATAGGCTGATATAGTGGCTTACTGGGTTTCCCTTTGAATCTGAGTTTAGGAAGGATCTCCTTTTGAAAGCCTAAGCCTATGTTATCTTTGGGCTTCAATTCTGGCTGAAGCGGCTCATGTATTCCTTTCTTGCAAGGTCCCAAAGCACTTTGGCCATCATAACCCATTCTTTGCATAATGAGAAGGCCCTTTCCATATTGATCTGTGGGAAGCTTAGCTTGTGAGGTTTCTGTGATGATAGGATCTTTATAGATCCATTCTGCTAAGTCCTCATCTCTAGTCTCTTCCTCTTGACTCTTTCCAATGATGAACAATGTCAAACTACATGCTGGCTTGATCAGTGGTTGTTGAAGTAACCGTTGAGGTTTACCATGAGTTCTAGGAGAAGTAGGCATTTGTCCAACACAAAAGAGTTGTCTTACATTGTACTCTCCAGGACCTTCCTTTGCTATTTTCATCTTGAGCTTCTCTTGCTTGGGTATAGTGGTGTTTGAACTAGAAAGAGAGGCTGGAATTACGTATGATGTGGATGAGATGGCTTCTCTGTTGTTGGGAATGGTAATCTCTGATTGATGACTTATATTATGCCAATATGCAAAGGGATTTGCATCTCCTAGGATTGTGATTTCTACACCATTATGTGGGAACTTGATACATTGATGGTAGGTGGATGGAATGGCTTGCATGGCGTGTATCCAAGGTCTTCCAAATAATAAATTGTATGGCAGAGGAAGGTCCAGAACTTGACAGATGATGTATTTCACCACAGGACCCACTCGGATCGGGAGCACAACTGCTCCTTTGGATGAACACTCTGCATCATCATAGGCTTTGATTGTTATCTTCTTGCATGGATCCACTTATTCAATTGCATATCGCAAAGCTGTGACTAATTGTAGTGCACAAATATTCAAGCCTGCTCTATTATCGATCAAGACTCGCTTGATCCTATGTTGGTTGATAAACCCTTCAATGTGTAGTGAGGCGTTGTGAGGTTGCTGGAAGGATGAGTTGTCACTTTCAGAGAAAGTGAGACAAGGCGATGACCTTAGGTTTCCAACCATGGCTTGGAATTGACGCCTCTTGGAGAGATTGATCCAAGATTGTTTTATGTGATGGAGATAGAGGCAATAGCTCTAAGATAGATATCAGTGCGGGCATTTTGTCTAACTGTTCCACAAGGTTATACTGCTTTGGGATAGATGGGGTGCCTTGTGGAGCTGCTTTTATGGTAATCTTGCCGCGACGTGTAACAACATTGCAAGTGGAGCTGGGATTTTTGATGGTAATAGTTGCAATTTGTTCATTGGCATCATATAGGTGATTCACAGTGTAATTATATGCGGCTTGCGTATAATTGGTGGTATCTATGTTTCGCCCTGAAGTGGAAGGACCCCTTTGATCTTGTGATGAAAGTGGATTTTTAAACATGAGATGATCATTGTTTGTTGTCTTTGGGTCATGTCCTTCGATTTCGATTTCACCTTGGTCAATAAGATCCTGAATAAGATCTTTCAATCTATGACAATTGCTTGTCTTATGCCCTTTCCCTTGATGGAAATCACAATGTTCAGTATCCCTCCACCATGAAGGTTTGACCCGAGGTTCGTAATTTGATGTTTTGGGTAAGGTCACCGGATTTTGAGAAACCAACTATCATAACATTGTTTCAATAGGTTCCCCTAAGGGAGTGTATGTTCGTTTAGGTTTAAAATTGTGTTGACGTTGTCTGGGTTCCTCTTGAGAGTTGTTGCGGCCTTGATTTGGAGGAGCAACTATGTTATTATTGGGTGGGGGATTATGTCCTGCAAATTGAACCACATGTTGTGCACTTTTGATAGTTCTTGCATCCACAACCCCGTCGTTGACGATGTTTTTGTTTTTGTTCCAGAAGTTAGGCTTGTCACTATTGAAGCGCGAGCGAGGGCCATCCTTTGGCTCATTGTATATTTTGATAAGCCCTTTTTTGATGAGAGCCCGCTCTCATTTTAAGCCTTTTGTGATCATGTCATTGAAAGAGTCCGTGTCTTTTACGTCTAGGTGAAATTCCATTTCGTCATTTAAGTTAGAAATAAATATTTCCACTAGTTCTTGTTTAGGTAACTGAAGAGAACGTCTGCTAGACATTTGACACCATCATTGTAGAAAGATTGAAAATAGCTCACCTGGTTTTTGTTTAGTGTTACATAGATCAACCATTGTGATATCACGTTCAATATTGTGTAAGTAATGTGCTAAGAATTTCTGGATGAGTTCTTCAAATTTCCTAATGCCACCTGGTAATCAGGAAAACCATGATGTGGTTGTTCCTCCCAAGCTTTGGGGAAAAAGTCGCATTAGGTATGTGTCCTCATATGCCACTTCGAGGCAAGCTGAATGAAATTCTCTAACATGATCACGAGGGTCTCCTTTTCCTTGGTACTTTTCAAACTTGGGTGTTTCAAAACCTCGCGGAAAAGGTGGCGTATGAAGATTCCTATCTAAGGGATAGGGACAAATTTCATTAAGTGAAAATTGATTGGTTTTTACACCACTATGAAGTTGTTGGGCTAGATTCTCGACTTGTTGCCGCAACATGTCTATGTCATTTGGAGGAGGAGGAGGTGGGGGATTACCTTGATGAAGGTTATATCTAATGTGATCTTGACCTCTTTCATCCTCATTACGACTTTGGCATTTTGATGCTTGTCTTAGTTGTGAAACATCAAAGTCAGGGGGTATTTTAGCCCCCTCTTGAGCAAGTCTAAAAAAGTGAGCATCCACATTGCTCCTGAGTATTTCATCAAAAATTCAATTGAAGAGAGGGTTGTGTTGTGCCCTTTCTATTGCTGTAGGAGTAGGAGTTCTTGGATTTTCATCATTTGTGTTTCCTCCAAGGGCTTCTTGGAATTCAATGAGATTTTCCTCCTCTTCTTCCTCAATATCTATTTGTCTGGATCTGGATCTGGTTTGAGCCATTTTGTTTATAAGTTTTTGTTGAAGTTTGATGAAAATGATGACGAGTTGGTGATGAAATGAAAGATTGATGTTTGGTGAAGTGTTTTGCATATGGATCTCTAGCACAAAAGGTAGATGTTACCAAAGTTCTTTCTTGAATTGCTTGTTGTGTTTGATTGACAAAGTTTGATGTGATAAGGTTTAGAGAGATATGAGATGTGTTATAGACCCAACTACCTAGTAGTGAGAGGATTCACTCATAGACTAGTTTTAACCTACGTAGAAATGTCTCTTAGGATGAGTTTATCCTAGATATAGAGACACTCTAAAAGTGATGTGTTTGTGTTTGATTCAAGCAATATCGAAATAGAACTTAGGACAAAAACCTCTTGATGTTTTGAGAGTTGGAAGTGGATTTGATGAGTTATGGATATGATAATGGATGAAAATGTGAACTTCAATAAAATCTTTGTGTCACATATGGGACAAATTCTTCCTCTTCTCTTTTGGGAGTTGATGGTTCTTCCCGAGCTACGTTATTTGTGATGCAAATGTCGGGAAAGAAGTTAAGATCGATTTCCCCTCCTTCTATCTTGTGATAACTCAAAGCTTGATATTCCATGAAAGCTCTGTGGTTTAATGACTCTTGATCAAATTCGTTTGATTTCCCTTGAAGATATAGACACATGCGACGTAGGAAGGTTCTATGAGAGAAAAAGATTTGTCTATTAAGATAGAAGAATTTCCTCCTTTTGATAAGAGCCTTTGAGCTCAATGGTCTTTTCTTCAAGTTGATGTTTTGATGAGGATTCTTCTTTCTCAAGATGTGAAGAATGGTCATATAGTTTGATACTTTGATTATTGCTCTTTGTTTTTGATCTTTTGTGTTTTTTAAAATGTTGGTGTTGGATGAATACTTGTTTTGGATTTTGGTTTTTATGATGTTTCTTTGACAAGAAAACAAAGCAAGCACACAAACACAAGAATGTTGCCTCAAAAGGCACAAATAGGTGTGGGTTTGGATCAACCGAATCCTTTGAAATTTTTATGACCCTTTTCTTTAAATGTATTTTAGGTGTTTCGAAAGCCTGAACTCGACTCAATTTGCATTGGTCTTGACTCACAACGAAAACACTTCAAACACTCTTTATCCCTAAGGTCAAATGGCTAGTTCCGATAATTTCAGCCCACATCTTGATATTTATTCAACTTTGGTACTACATACCTTATGAATCCCGTCATGGCAGGTAAGGATGTGATATACTAAGTCTTGCACGAGCATAACAAATAGATGATCCCTATGATGGGGGAGTCACCACTTTTATCGGGCTACAAGTAACCTTTCAAAAGCTATGTTTCTACTCAAGGAAATATGTATGGTGAGTATCTTGGGAGAAAAACATTTTATGCTCTTGTACTGAATTTATCACAAATATCCTCAATCAATAGAATGGGTGGGCTACTACTTAAAGGTGTTTAGTATTTTTCGATGTTTTTGGACATAAGTTCATTCTGCAGTGACTCACTTAAGAGCCTTGTAACTTGTGGTGGGGCCCCTTTGTCCTTTTGGCAAGTTACACTATAGGAACAACTATACCCAAGGCTACAACTTTTGCTCTCACCTGATTTCTATAGCGGCTCGAAGGATTTACCATGCGAGGTCGTTCCCAAGAGTGATGTGTCTCTTGGCAGGCCTCTCTTAAATTTTTTTTTTTGAGTGTTACTAACACTTTTCTCTTGCACCTAGGACCATGAAAGCCAAGGGAGAAGATAGTGTGTGTTAGAAGTAGGACCACTCGACCAACTCTTTTGCACAAGTGTGCCAAACACAAAATACACTTGTTCTTTTTAACTTGTCATTGCAATGATGTTCTATCTAATTGGAGATGTTGCTCCAACAACCATGATGTTCTTTTTAACTTTAAAGGCAATATGTTTGAGTAAACTAGAATTTGAAATCCTGGTCAACTTTATTAAAAAACACGTTTGCATGAAGTAAAATCATTTTGCAAAAATGAGACAAGTTGATTGTTCTTTTTACTTGCACAAAAATCGAAGTGTTGATTGTGAATTTTTAATTATGGATTGATGCAAGGAAATCAATTTTTTGTTGATTTTAAGCACCAAAAGAAATTTTTTGATTCCTAACTTGCAAGAAAATAAATGTTTGTTTTTTGTGATTTTTAAAGCACCAAAAGAAGTGTTTTTGATTGTTAAGTACAAAAAAGGGAGTTAGTTTAAAACCTGCACACGAAACGAACAGTTAGAAAAATCCGAAAACATGGTGGGCTTCCACAAGCCTACAAAAAATATTATCGGTTACAAGGCCTTTCTTTTACAATGTTCTGTTACAATAGCGCTACTTAACACAAACGCGCTAAAGTATAGACAAATACGCTAAACTAAAAATTTTAAACAACAATACAAGTGCGCTACAATATGAACAAAAGCGTTAGTTAAGACTCAAAAGCGCTAATATACGAACAATAGCGCTAAATTTGAGACAATAGCGCTATTGTAAAGACAATAGTGCTAAAATATCAAATTGCAATAGCGCGAACAAAAGCACCAAAGTGCGACCTGGGTGTCAAGCTAAACAGTCAAAAAGTTAGTTTTTGTAAACAAAAAATGTTGTTGGGTGTTGGATTCACGTCGGGTTCACCAAATGATGTTCTGCAAAATGGGACAAGGTTAGACTAAAACCTGTGGTTGTATAGCACACAAAAACACAAGAAACAAAGAAGAGTTAGTGTTAATCAACCAAAAACTAATATAAGCAGGCATACCAAAAGAGACACTAAAAACATGATAAAATATTTAACTATGGAAGTAAATACAACAAGGCATCTCCAAATGCCTTCTACCATGCTCTTAGCTCCTTCTCCCTTGTTCCTCTCCTCTCCAAGTTCCAAATTAGTGTAGCTCTCAGTAGCTTTTTGCACTATGGATGCTTATGGAGGTTCAAGATTGTAGATGATTATGAAAAGTATGCAAATGCAAGCTTAATAACCAAATAAGGATGAGTTATCTAAATGCTATTGGTTAATTTTAACCAAAAGAGTGAATGAGTAAGATATGCTAAATGCTCTCTAAAATTCTCTATAACTTAGATGCATACAAGTTTTTAGGATCTGGATTATGAACAAATGAGCTCTATTTATAGGAAAAATGGAGCAATGGATGGTTGAGATTGAGTAATCTCAACAAGGGCCAGGATTGAATGATATTCAATCCATGTGAGGGCTTTCAACCCAATCCTAGGATGACAAGTGTCAATATGAGATAGGTTGAGAGGAGAGGGAATAAGCATTAAATGCTTGACATGATCTGAGAGTTAACTTAGGAGTTAAGGTCAAGGTTGGGTTGAGTGAATAAATTCTTTATTCAAAGAATAAAGCTTTTATCCAATGGGTAAACTCTTGTGCAAAGATAAAAGGGATAACCATGGTCAAAGCAATAAATGCTTGAGGAGACACATGAGTCACATGAGAGTTAAGTTAGGGGTTAACCATAAATGGTCATATAAGAGCCATAAGTGGTTTGGAAGACTTTAGAGGTTAAATTGTTGAACACACAAAGCATTTAATGCTTTTCAAAGACTTTGAAGTCTTTGAGAAGTGACTCCAAGTTGCTTAGGAATGTGACAATAATTAGGGGATGAATTAGGTTAATTAGGAAGGGTTTAGAAGAATCTAGAAGGGGGTTAGGATTGCAAGTGGGTTTGGTGGGTGAGGGAAAATAGGATTTTAATTAAAATAAAATTAATTTATTTCAACTTGTGGTTGCAACTTGCATTTGTAGGAAAATGCAAGTGGGGGGGATTTAATGATTTAAATAAATATTTTATTTAATTTATTTAAAAGAAGAAAGGGTATTAAATGAAATAAATAGGATTTATTCATTTAATTGATTGTGAATTTGGTTTAATGAATTAATTAAAATAAATTGAATAATTTATTTAATTAATAGGAGAATGATTTGAAGGTGAATTAATTAAATATTAACTTAATTAACTGATGGCTAGTGGATTTTTAATTAAATAAATAGCAAATATTCATTTAATTAAAATGGACAGATTTATGTGACTACAATATCCTGTATAAGAGCTGATCAAAACATCTAGTTTCAGAAAAGATACATCTTGTATAAGACATGATAGAAGATAGTTTGGAAGAATGATAGAAGATAGTTTGGAAGAAAGATGAAGATATGAAAGTGAAGAAAGATTCCATGATGATGCGATAGATATGCATGTGATGGATGCAATGATGAATGTGACTAGATGATGATTATGAAATAGATCTTGAAAATGAGATGTATGATAATGATAATGATGTGCAACTAAATGCAAGATTTAAAATATTATGCAATCTAATGCAAGATTAAGATGATATGCAACTAAATACAAGATTAAGATGATAATGATGTGTAGCTAATGCAAAGCTTAATATGCATTCTCGTTCTCAATGTTGCCATCTATTGTGATCAAAGTGCCAGTGCTTCCTTTGTTTTCATCATCGAGCCTTGATTTGTTGAAAGTTGATACAAGCATCATGGTATAATTGAACCATAACGACCTGAGTATAACTTACATGGATTTTGATATTGCAAGATGACACAAGCATCGAGGTATAATTGAACCAAGATGACTTGAGTGTTGCTTGCGTAAACAGACAAGAGTTAACCTTTGTCCCATACAAATCCAAAATGTCCTCAACGATATGCCACCTAATTGCTTCATAGGAAAAATTTGCATGGTAAAAGACTTCACTCACAGATAGAAGACAAATAAAACATCACATTCCTTCCTTGCTTTTCTAGTCGTTGAGACATCCTTGAGTCACTTAGGAGATATGATAAGCAAAAATTAACAACCATAAGTAAGCATGCATGCTATTTGGAATGTATTCTTGTCAAATAAAAAATCTTGTAAATAGATATTTGTTTAGTTGAAATCAGTTTAAGTCTGTGATGTCTAACCTTCTTGCCTTGTTGTTTGTCATTTGTTGGTTGTTCTAATCCTTGTTGTCTTGCTATGTGTTTGGTCTGATGTTGAAAATGTTGAAGGCAAAATGCCCCCAGCGAGGTCAGAATTTCACCCCTTGCTGCTGATACTACTTTGATATGGCTATGTACACTGATCACCAAGCCATGGTGGGATATGATTTGGATATCTGATTCAGATAAATCAAGGACAGTGACTACGCTAAGTATGTCTAGGATTGATAAGCATTTGTGAATTTCTGGTGATGTCTCAGATGGGTGTATATGATATGTACAATATGACTTGTGAAACATGTACTACCATCAATTGATAAAGATAAGGCTAACTAGAACAAAATCCAGCAGTCAGACTGATCTATTTTATTGTTTTGATTTGTTCGATGATTGATAAGAATGTCTGGTTTCAAAGAGTGAGTACCCCGTATAAGACCGATCTGTCTGGTTTCAAGTGTACCTATCCTTGTATAAGACATGTTGATGTTGATGTTGATAGATGGATTGATTATCAAGACTTGATGATTGATAGGAAGGTCTGGTTTCAAAGAGTGAGTACCCCATATAAGACCGATCTGTCTGGTTTCAAGTGTACCTATCCCTGTATAAGACATGTTTGATGTTGATGTTGATTTCGAGTAATGAATTGATTAACAAGACATGTGATCAGTTTGATTGTAGACATTGAAAGTTTTCTTGTTGCTGAATTGATTTGATGGATGGTCCATGCTTTCATGCTTTTGATTTTCAATTTTTATTTGATTTTGTCGATTTTTTTATTTTTATTTTTTGGATATTTTGATTTTTTGGATTAGAAGAAAGATGTATTTGGTTTCCCCGATGTATAGAAACACAAGGAATATTATGAATGGATGACTGAACCATTGAGGTGGAAATGGATTTTTTGTCCATAGTTTTGATCAAGATCAAGGATGGAAAAGGGGATATGGATAGAGATAGGATATGGATAGGAGAAACAAGATCATAGATAGTGATAAATGATGGAAGAAATGAATAGATAGGATAGATAGTATGGGTAAAGTGAAGCAATATTGTAGATAACACTCGATGATATAATAAATGAATAGATAGGATAGATGGTATGGATTATAGGATATGGATGAGGTGAAGCAAGATCATAGATAGCACTGGATGATAGAAGAAATGAATAGATAGGATAAATGGTATGGATTAGAGGATATGGATGAGGTGAAGCAAGATCATAGATAGCACTGGAAGATAGAAGATATGAATAGATAGGATATATGGTATGGATTAGAGGATATTGGTGAAGTGAAGCAAGATCATAGATAACACTGGATGATAACAGATATGAATAGATAGGAGAGATGGTATGGATAAAGTGAAGCAAGATTGTAGAAATAATTGGATGATAGAATAAATGAATAGATAGGATAAGGGATATGGATTAGAGGATATGGATAAGTTGAAGCAAGATTATAGATAACACTGGATGATAGAAGCAATGAATAGATAGGATAAGGGATATGGATTAGAGGATATGGATAAAGTCTCTCGATATGGAAACTTGATTTGACAACTTAAGGTTTAAACTCGGTATGTTGTTTCTTTGATATAATCTGTTTAGATGGTGGACCTTTTGATCAATGTGATGGTACAACCTGATTTTGGTTGGATGAAGTCTTACCTCTAGCTAGTTTAACATCAACAAATTTGTTTTCAGGATGCTTTCTTGATATGGAATTGTTTTCTTTGATAATTGGATTTAGATTTTGACTGTTGAGTTTGACATAATACCTAAAAGGGTACTCAAGACTGTTGATGAAAATTTCCTTAAAGACCTAATTTGCTCTCTATTTTTCTTGGTTTTTACCATGCGCTAAAACATAGACTGGATGTGCTAACTAATGTTCCAGATGTGCTACAGGAAGACCCTGATGCAGCAAGCTGCCTTTGCTATGCGCTAACTTAGATTGTTTGAAAATGACTGCTCTGGATGGGTTATGCGCTAATATGTCCTGATTACGCATTTTTGTTTGGACTGAAAGTGCTATGATATGTCTCGAATGCGCTACGCTGATGTCTAAATGCGGTAGACTGATGCTGGAAAGCGCTACTGGATATTTCACCAGTATGATACTGGTTATGCACTATTTTGACTGATGAAAGTGCTAAGATTCGGCTCGTATGTGCTAGAGAATGTTTCAGATGCACTAGGAAGTTGCTCCTACGCGCTAAACTGCCATGATTGCTCTGTTTTTGTTGTTTTTGAATTTTAACACTTGTGATTTTGATGGATGATTTTGTTTTGGATACTCAAGCTTACTAAGTCGAATAGATAAACTCTTGATCACTTGGTTTGATATTCCCCTAATCTTGTTGGATGAAAGTCTTTCTTAAAGATAGGTGAAATGTTGATAACCATCTCAAAAGATGCTTTGTTGGATTTGGAAATCTTCTCCACTTTATGATTTTTCCTTGTTTGAACTGATTTTTGAGTTTGATTGTTGGATACTTTGCAAGATATTTTAATATTTGTGACAAGAATACATAGCACACATGAAGTCAATGGTCATCCTAATGCTAAACATTGAGTGTATGTTCTTTTGAGGATGTGTTCAAATCCTCGATGTTATCACTGGTTTGATTTACAAAAAAAGACACATCAAATAGACTCTTTATTCAAAGGTCATTGACAATATCATAGCCCACTAGTCTCGATACTCCGTCAGCTCAAACAACCTTGTCACCCCCTAGGGGGCGCCTGTTTTTTTGCCTTTTGCCAGAAATTAACTCAAAGTGAATTGCTTCACAATTGAGTAACTATCTTGGGGGATATATGGTGAGTAATCTTGGGGGCGGATTCTTCCCCACCCTTGTACTATGATATTGCCAATGTCTGGATACCGACTCAGCTCAAAGCTTCTAATGCTAAGGTTCGTAATCAGGCTTCCATTCGGTCTTCAATGATAAACTCCTTCGGGAGGCTTCCCAACCTTTAGAACAAATGCTTTATGCATTGTAAAGCTACTGGGGGAAGGCTAATTGCTGAGCAAAATCGTTGAAAGGGACTTTTATCACCCTCCACTTTTGATTATAGTGGGTTGGAACACTTGGCGTCAAAGTCGTTCCTCACTTAGGTCGTTCCCCTCACACCGACCAAAGAATGACTTTAAGAGTTTTTAGCTCCTCGAGAGGGCAGGCTTGCTAAAATATTTAAAATATTTTAAAACAATGAAAAACGTAAGAGTGGTTTGGTTTTTTGATCACCTAGTTAAGGGGAGAGCATATACTTTCCACTTTCGAGACAAAGCAAACAAGGTTCTTTTTAGCCTTTAAGACAATGATTTGCTAACTTCTACTTGGAGATGTTTCTCCAACAAGCATGGTGTTCCTTTTAACCCTTCATAGCAAAGTGTGTATTTCTGAAAACCTTTGAAAAATAAGCCTGGTCAACAAAGTAAATCGTGATGTTTGGTCAACAAAATTAAAGTCGATAGGGGAAAGTTTTCCCTCTTTGCTTTGCTAAAATGAAGATGAGGTTCTTTTTCCTTTGCAAAAATAAAATGGATCCTTTTAGATGTCAAAGCAAGGTGAGGTTTGTTTTAAGCTTTAAATCAAAGTTTGTCTCGTTCTTTTTAACCCCAAAATCGAAGTGTTTTGCCTAACTTGCAAGAATGAAAAAGGCTTGCTTTGTTGTTCTTTTTATCATGCAATAAGTAAAAGATGAAGTTTTATTTTAAGCACCAAAAGGAAAGCCTGAAGTTCATTTCATGGATCCAAAATAAATCATGAGGTTCATTTTAAGCTTTTGCAAAAAAACAAGGTGAGTTCTTTTTACTAACTTTGAAAGAAAGCAAAGAAAACTAAACTAATTCCTTTTGTTCCTGCATAAAAATGTTAGAACCTGCACACAGTCAGTTAGCAGAAAAAAATCAAATCATCATGGTGGGCTTCACAAGCCTAAATTCTGATCTTGGTTAAAAATTTTACAATCCTGATCCTGAAATGCCTTGAAATTTGACTGTCTGAAATTTGGAGGATCTTCCAAAAACTAGATTTTGCATTATAACTCCTAGAGGTTCGAAACCCCTCTCAAACATCCTGACAATATATATGGAATATAACTAAATGTTAAATTCCATATATATTTTGTCTCCCACAAGCCTAATTTTTGACTCTGCTACAAACTTTTACCTCTGCTAGCTCTATGCGCTAAACTATTGCATAGATGCGCTAAGAAATGATGTCTATGCGCTAAGAAAAAAAACCTATGTGCTATTATGTGGCCCGAATGCACTAAAACAATGCTCCTATGCGTTTGACAAGTAGAAAAGGGTATGCGCCAGAAATTTTACAAAATGCGCTAAAGAATGGCCTATAAGCGCTAAACAATGCCATGGATGCGCTAAAGTTTAGCACAGATGCGCTACAGAAAGTTTTGGATGCACTATTCTAGTATTTTGGTGTGATTGTTGTCTTCTACCTACATGAAAAACTATTTTATTTTTGGGGACGTGCCCCACGGTGGGCGCCAGAAATATATGCTAGAAATATGGTGTCAACCTGTAGGAGGGGAAAACAATTCAAACACACACATGAAACATTGCATTAGAGGTTAGAAATCGAAACAAAACAAATTAAATGAAACTAAACTCTTTAAAATCATTCCATGTTCCTCTATCTCCAAGGATCTTCAAGATTCAAGGTGACTCTCAGCTTGGAAGAGCACTTGATTCTTTAAGACGACAAACTAAAGAACGAGATTTATGATTGTAAGATCTAAATGGAATGCAACCAAGATCTTAGTGATGAATTAGATATGAAACTAGATGATGATAGGATGCAAGATATTGATATGAAGCTTAAACTAGTATGAAAATGATACTAAGATGAAACTAACATGATATGAGATAAACATGGTATATCTAAGATTATAATGCTATCAAAATGATCTAAAATGCTATTCTATTAAAGAGAGATAATATGCTTAATGTTATGAGACTATAAGTTTGATGCACAAAGACTTTCTTTTTGAAGAAGGAATGGGCTCTATTTATAGGAAAAATAGGGCAATGGATGGTCAAGATTGAATGATCTTATCAAGGGCCAGAATTGAAAGTTAATCAATCCATGTTTACAATTCTCACCAATGAAATGGTGACAATTGTCAACAAGAGACTGCATGAGAGGAGATGTAAGAAGCATTAAATGCTTGAGAAGACCTCATGGGTTAGATGAAGGTTAAGTTAGGCAAAAAGTCTCTAACCATGTAAGAAGGTTGAGTTAACCATTAATGGTTTGGAAGACTTTCAAGGTTAACTTGTTGAAGACATAAAGCCTTTAATGGTTTTCAAAGACTTTGAGGGTTTGAGAAGTGACTTCCCTTTGCTTAGAGATGTGACAATATTTGGGAGTGGGTTAGGCTAATTTGGAAGTGATTAGAAGAATCTAGAAGGGGGCTTAGAGAGGCAAGTGGGAGATGTAGGATTTTGCAAGTGGGTGGGGAAAATAGAATTTAATTAAAATAAAATAAATTTATTTCAATTATGGTTGCAACTTGCATTTGTAGGATTTTGCAAGTGGGGGGATTTTAATTAAATGTAAATTTAATTAAATGGGCCAGAAGGGGGATTTTAATTAAATGTAAATTTAATTAAATGGGTTAAAAGGGGGATTTAATTAAATGTGAATTTAATTAAATGGGTTAGAAGGGGGATTTAATTAAATGTGAATTTAATTAAATGGCTTAGATAGAAGAAGGGTATATTAATTAACAAGGTATATTTAATTAATAGGAAGAATTAAGAATAATTAAATGAATAAAATTCAATTAATTCATTGTGCAACTTTTAGGTGTCTACAGGTGTAAATAGTGTCATTATCTAACTAGTTAGTTGTTAGCACTTTATAGATTGACCTATTCACACATAAGCTTAAGTTTACTTAGGCATTTTAGTCTTAGTCTTTTGTCTCACTCAATCTAGTTGAGGCATGTGTACTCTCATTTAGAGACACCTATTGCATCTTGGCTTTCCACTTGCATGAGCACATGCCACTTTGCTCACAAGTATCACACATATGTAGGGGTAGTCAGTAGTTGTTGCCTACCTTCTCACTTCACTTGCTTGCCTATATATGAAAGCCTATTATGTACTTTTTAGCTAACTATTTGATAATATTCAGTTGAATTTTATATGCTAATGGTTTGTGGTTTAGTCTTTGCTTTATAATTCTAGCAAATTTCCAACAATATGCATCTTTGTTTGGAACACATTTGAATGATGTGGTTCTATTACCCATGGGAAACATTAAAGAATAATATAAAATTACCTTCAAACAAAGGCTGTAATGCCCCGCTAGGAAACCCCGAAGGGATAAGCCAAAACACAAGAATAGAGTGCAATATATATATATTTTTAAAGTTACACCACATTAAGATACAACAAGATATCAAAGATTCAGATTACATAGCGGAAGACATCAACTAACACCTAAAGAGTTTCCCAACGAGATTACTTAAATCACAATTCACTTAACTCACACAATTAATCCAATAAGCTGATTATCTTAATAACGACATAATTCTTAATCAGGATAATTTCTTTCAAAAGATGGAAATATAATTCACAAGAGAAGGTTCATCCATTAAGATCTATTCATAATCTTCATTCAAGCTTTTCATAAAAAATACAAGCCATACATCTAATATTCTAACACATTAGAATTTCATCATAAACATATGAGATCTTTTCAAGCATACTTAATTTCCTTAACAACAATTGAATATATTCCATTACTCTAAGTTACATTCTTTCATATTCCAATTTATTGCTTTTTAAAAGACGATTGCATACATGCATCTACGATAAATCTCATCTAAACCACTTATGCATTCGATCAAAATGGCATTCAAGAAGGACTGCATATAAGCATTTAAAGTTAATTCCATCTTATCCACTTATACATTCTAACATAAGCTATTCATACATGATAAAGTTGAATAAGGGAAACATAAGAGAATAACATCACATAACACCATAATGATCTCGGAGTTCACCCCTAAAGGGCTACATCTCCGGGTCTGCTCAACTGCAAGACCCCTCTGATAATTAATAAAGTTAAGAATACATGAGGTTACACCATTACAATCTGACCATCAAGGCGAAACTTAAACAATATACAAGCGACCGCATCGGTCAATAAATACATAAACGATCCCTGAAAAGAAAAGGATCCAGCTGAATATAATCAAAGCTAATACAAAGGTCCATTGGAGCATCCACAAAACTGAGTTATCACCACCCAAGGTCTAACATGAAACCGAGTACTCACAAGGGTAAAGACAATAGGGCGACCCACAAACGTGCTCCTAACAGAACAATACGACAACACACTAGCGAACGTAGGGACAAGTGTCATCACACAACCTGGTATGGTTACCATGGCAGGTCTTCATAGGCCTCGACCCCATACACTGGGTTACCCTGGCAACCTAATCCGAGCCTCCGGCCCATCCAAGCTTCATGTGGACCCCACATCCTCTCGTAAAGACAAGGATGATGGTTTGCCATTTCAGGCCTTCTCACAGCATGTCGAGTCTATGTTAGCACTCGTCCCATGTGTGAGGCACATTTATCTTACTTAGAGATTACATTCAAATCTACTGTTAGGTTATCACTTATTAGACTCACTTTCGAAGGGTTACCCAACAGCCACTTTGGGCGCGGCCCCCAATCGAAAGCCACTTTCCCATACAACACTACACTAAACTCGACGAAATCAAAACCCAAGGAATACACATGGTCAGACAAATGGAGTTCCAAAAAGGAGGGAACAACCATCTGGTCAAACACGACACAAAAGTGGTACACTTACTGACGGTACTCGAACCAGAGACCTGACCAACTATGGTCAACCACGAATCATCATTCGACACCCACACAAAGGATATGACCAATTACGACACACCTACAATACAACAGTCAACTCGGGACAGAGGACTGAAATAGGTACCCAAATCGACCATACGACCGGGTCCAATCAAACAAAGCACGACTTACCATTACTTAAGCAAAAGCGAATCCAGAAAATTAAACTCTCATAGGCAATAACTGGAAAAGACAATATTTTCCCATATTGATTTGAACATTAATAGTCAACCAAGTTTTCTAATGATCTAAGTTTTCAAATTGCATTGACAGAAAAATCATTGTTACCAGGAGAGTACAATATCACAATTCCAATGGTCCATTCGCCTATGTCTCAAAACAGAGGAAGATTATAACTATACCATTTGTTTTACAAATTGAAAATACCATTAACTCATCAACATTCCAAACAATACATTATTAATTTCCAATAGTATATCGTTTAAATGATCAAAATATCCAATGATAAAATATTTCATTTACTTCTCAATTACTCAAATGATATGTTCTTGAATATTATTTAACATAATCAATTAGTAAATATATCATATTTCAACAATTTTCCAATAACATAATATTCTATTTTTTTTTTTTTTAAACAATACTTCCTCAATCAGACAAATACCCAAATTAGCTATTAATTAAGGTATATATTTATTAATCCAAGATTAATCAAAATATAACCAATTAATAATTAATTGCGAAATTAACAATTCTATAATTTAATTAGAAAAGTGCATTAATCATAAAATGAAATTGAATACTAATTAACGTATATATTCCATTAGACAATTAATTAATATCAAATTTATCATTAATTATAATTATGCCACATTAATCATAATTAAAAAACCTAATTAAAACTTAACATTAAATAATATAAAAATATTATATATATATATTTTTTTGAATTAAAAAAAATACATAAAAAAAACATTTTAAAAACTAAATAGCAAAGGGTGCATGGGGAACCGGGCCCGTGCCCTAGCCGCAGCGGCGCCGCCGCGATGGGTGCAGGACCTGCGGCTCCCACGCGGGGAAACACAACGCCCTGCGGCCACCACGGGGGATACGTCGCTCCCTGCGGCCACCGCGGCAGAGACGCAGAGACTGCGGCCGCCGCGAGGGTCATAGTGAGCTGCAGCCTCCAATGGCTGCGGTTTGCGTGAGAGGGGGGAGGAGGAGGCGGGTGGAGCTCTGCTCCCCGCCCTCCAAACCCCAATCCATTATTATTTTTTTTATTTTTTTATTTTTTATTTTTTTTCAACAAACATTTTTCCAAAAATATCCATCCTCAAAATTTTCCAAAGTCTAGGTTATAAGGAAGAGTAGACCAAAATTTCATTTGTTTGGAATTAAAATTTTTATTTAAAAATAATTCTCAAAAATAATTCTTTTCCAACTATCTCAATAAATTGAATTGCTTTTCCCATTTAAAATTGATTTTCTCACTCAACTGAAATTTAACCTTTCTATTTCCAAGATGCCAAGAAGATAAAATTAATTCTATTTCAATTAAAATTAAATCTTTCTTTTCGAAGGCATAAACATAATACATCTAATATTACAATTACCCATTTAATTGAACTTGCTCCCAATTTAAATCGAGCAATTCAAATCAACGATAATTCACATAAAGAAATCCCGATTAATTTAGTCCATTAATCTTTAATGCACAAACACATATTTAATCAAATTAAATACTAAGGACTAATTAATCAATTTAACCAACACACCAAGCACGCAAACCAAGAAAGTCAACCAGACAGATTACTCGCAAACCCAAACAAGAAGGGAACACCGACGACGACTAATGATGCTCACTTGAGCATGACTATGGTCAACTAGGGTCTTACGACAACCTAATCCAACTCTAAGGATTAAAGAGGTACACTCAAACCTGCAAATCCAGGTGAAGATGAACCTCGCACTCATGCGGCGTTGTACCTGAAATCTCTTGCAACCAAGAGTCATACATGCATACATATATAAACTTAATGAAAGCGTTAGCTCGATATTAATACCACAAAATAGGAACACTAAACAACTTGCATACAACTAGTGTGAAAACCACATCAACAGCTATGCGTTAAATCAAACATCTGACTATAACATTATATTAAGATAAACTAACCAAGATTAAACCAAGATTAGAAATTGATTAGGGCAGGGGTTCTACATTCTCCCCCCCTAGGTTCCGACTTACTCCTGGAAGTCGTAAGGCTAGATGGAGAACATGACGTACGCATCAGCCTTGAAACTCATTCAACAAAGATCAAATTGCACATAGAAATCTTTCCATAATCAAATGAAATATTATTGCAAAATCCTTTTCAAACGCCATTATCCATTGGCAAGATACATCTAAATCCATACATTTCTTATAACATTCTTGAAATTATCCACAATCATAGCAGAGAGACAAGAATTTTCTCCCTTTCATTACACCAAATTAAAGCATTACAAAGAGGTAAACAACAATTACCATAATCATCTATCAAACATGACAAGAAAACATGCCATCAAGATCAATTTCCTTTACCAATCCATCTTTTTCGTAAAACTTTATCACATAGGACTAGCTTCAAATATCAATTCCTACAACCAAATTAACTTTCATGAAATAAGAGCAACATAAATAACTCAATTGTTTACACTTGCCAGGCATATAAAAACCTTTCCAAAGAATATGTCCCATAACATAGTGACAAGTTAACACAATTTATTCCATGATACAAATAATAACCATCCACATAACTGGAATGCATAACTCAAAAGGCCACATGTGAGCATGCTTAATGCTCGGTCAAAGATAACATGCACGATCAGCATCTCTATGCCTGATCTTAGAACAACAATATGATCATAAATATCCAATAGCTCACTCAAGGCTTGATGGTGCTAGGCACACCATAGCGGTGCTACCTTCCATACAAGACCTTCGTGAACATCTCTTGTTGAGTAAGGTGGTTAGCCTCCAAGAGATAGTCACCACACATAGGTAGGTAGTGGGTCCTAGCTGCAACATAGCCTCACATACCCCCATCCTCAAGGTTCCTTACGACCACTTCCTCGTACACACTCTACCAAATCCGTATCATATGTCCTTGGAGAGGAATTTCACATTTCAACACAAGACCAGCATACAAAAACAATAAGGATAAACCAGTTTAGCCACCAAAGTACAGATGAATAAAGATAATAAATCATCAATTCCAACAATAAGGCAAGAAAATAATCCAGAATTGCAACACCAAATCAAAAGTGTAAAAGATCACAAGATCGTGGCTAAACCTTCAAAGTCAAAGTAAAATAAATTGCTGGTCCCCAAAGAAATACAAAGAATATCACAATTGCACATAACATCACTATGTGACTAACATCTAGCCACCAACGAGGAAGGAAGGAACAACTAACTAGCTATTGCAGTAGCTCATCATGTGGTGCGACATAGTCACACTACCCACATGGCATGGCGGTGTACACCTCGACATCACCCCGCATCACATCGTCACGCGGCATGGCAATACCCCAAGTGGAGAAAACACGCAATGGGCGTATCCCGCATGGTAGTGTACCTCACGGAAAAAGCACACACAGGTCACATCCCGCATAGCGACGTATCTAGAAGGATACTCATCATAAGTCAGAGGTATACATGACTAGGGTCCACCCACATGCCCACCAACACGTACTAACTAGCAGCACATGTGAATAAACCTACCTTTCATGAAGACAAGGCAAAGGATCCTCCAAATTACACCATCACTATACACAAGAATCACCATCCATATGCTCAAATAAAGGAGAGGAATAGGCTGTCACATATAAACCTATAACATAGATTCATCAAAAGGGAAAGTATTGAGTACACCTTTGATACAGTTTAATAGTACAACTATATCATTCCTCGAAGTAGAGAAGCTAAAGTCGCTTCGCACCGACATTACTCGTACGCCAATCCATACTATTCAAGGAACAGTTACTTCGAATACTACCCCTTAACATACTGAGTTACCCACAACCCGAGGTTTGGTACTCAGTAGGGAAACAATTAAGCAACGTCACAAAAACAGTATGGTTTCCCATACTCATAAGCAACATATCCTCCATGGTTGATTACTTCACCAATCCATGGGCACATATAATAAGTACTGGTTTCTTACAATACACACGAATACACCCGTACTGGTTTAGTCACATTTACAAGGAGTACTTTTCAGTACGCTAACATCTATTCAAGGAAGATTTTAATAATGCTTTCCACATGAATAATTGAATCAAGTTTACTCTAGATACAAGTACTGAAATTATTTAACAATTCACAATTATATAAGGAAATAACATCATTCCTATATCTTTATCAAATTTCACTAAGCATTCGTAACTAAATTACTTAGCTATGCAAACTCTTTTCTCAAAGAGGACTTTCATCTTGCAATATGAAGCCAAAATGCAATAGTACAATTTCACATGTTTTATAAACATTCTATTTAAATCAATGCATTCTTTAATACCATTTCTAAAAATCTTATGATTAGGCAAAGAGAAGGGGAAGAGAGTTTGATAACCAAACTATTTCCTACAAAGACACAAGATCAATCAAGGTCACACTACATCATAAAATTTCTCACTATAAGCCTATCATTTTAATTACACGGTTTTCATTTCGCTACCGTTTAGAAGGATGACAATCAGCCTAACAAAACACTTCCAATAATTATGGTTGCAACAGGAGGTTCTAGTTTTCCAAACAAAACAGAGATCAAGACAGACAATCTTTTCGATAATACCGGACCTCTTGAGAACACTCTCTTATACTTAATACAATACAGACACATGTCATAATTTGCAACCTATTATAGAAATCACATTATGATCAAAAGTAAGCGAGGAGCTATCAACTAAATAATACATCTTAATGCATGCTCATCAAACAAGCTTTTCATTCGCACTTCTTAAACATAATAAGACAATTACATAAATTCAAAAGCAAGTTCAATAGAGCATTTGCTAAAATAGATCCTCAGTCAAACTGATTTAATGCAACACATAAAACAATCTTCCGGGGAACACATTAATACTCTCTCGAAGCTACAATAGCATGCTCCTTTTAATACTTCTTCTACAAACCAAGCAATTTCACATAATTCAACTATTCGCATATTAATACACCTCACTTAAGATAAAATTTAATTATGTTACTCCTACAAAATACACATGGAGAATTCTTTAAACGTACACATACAGTTTTCTCCCAATAACCAAAATAAATTTTTAAACCCATAGCCCTTTAATAATCTAAAAACATAATCATCATAAGGCTCACACAAGGGTTCAAGAAGTCGCACCCTTTTCTCTCTCGCAAACAAGAAAACTCGAATCAAAGATAATTACACATATCCTAATCATTTTAATTTCTAGAGAGAGAGAGAGAGGAATGGTGATGATCATTTAATTTTCTACATAATAAGCATTCAATAATTGCCTTACTAGTCCTTCAAGTGGACAACACTAAGCTAGATCATAATCTTAAACAAACACAATTCGCACTTTCAGATTCAAGACAAGCACTGACCAACCCAAATGGATTATTCTATAGAGTACAACACTCAAAAAGGAAGGTACATATGACTCTCTTTCAGAATAAGAGTAATCGTAGACCCAGACATCAATAAGCAAACAATGCACATATAAACACTCAAACACCAACATCAAGAAGGCGAAAACAAGGTGTGAACACACACACGTTACACACAAGTTAAGGTCTGCTCAATCACTCACATGCAAAAGGAGGACAAGCATACACATAAGGTCGATACACCTCACACCAATAGAGGGCACACGCGACACCAGAGATCCCAGTGTTCGCAACATGGGCTCTGATACCAAATGTAATGCCCCGCCAGGAAACCCCGAAGGGATAAGCCAAAACACAAGAATCGAGTGCAATATTTTTTTTTTTTTAAAGTTACACCACATTAAGATACAACAAGATATCAAAGATTTAGATTACATAGTGGAAGACATCAACTAACACCTAAAGAGTTTCCCGACGAGATTACTTAAATCACAATTCACTTAACTCACACAATTAATCCAATAAGCTGATTATCTTAATAACGACATAATTCTTAATCAGGATAATTTCTTTCAAAAGATGGAAATATAATTCACAAGAGAAGGTTCATCCATTAAGATCTATTCATAATCTTCATTCAAGCTTTTCATAAAAAATACAAGCCATACATCTAATATTCTAACACATTAGAATTTCATCATAAACATATGAGATCTTTTCAAGCATACTTAATTTCCTTAACAACAACTGAATATATTCCATTACTCTAAGTTACATTCTTTCATATTCCAATTTATTGCTTTTTAAAAGACGATTGCATACATGCATCTACGATAAATCTCATCTAAACCACTTATGCATTCGATCAAAATGGCATTCAAGAAGGACTGCATATAAGCATTTAAAGTTAATTCCATCTTATCCACTTATACATTCTAACATAAGCTATTCATACATGATAAAGTTGAATAAGGGAAACATAAGAGAATAACATCACATAACACCATAATGATCTCGGAGTTCACCCCTAAAGGGCTACATCTCCGGGTCTGCTCAACTACAAGACCCCTCTGATAATTAATAAAGTTAAGAATACATGAGGTTACACCATTACAATCTGACCATCAAGGCGAAACTTAAACAATATACAAGCGACCGCATCGGTCAATAAATACATAAACGATCCCTGAAAAGAAAAGGATCCAGCTGAATATAATCAAAGCTAATACAAAGGTCCATTGGAGCATCCACAAAACTGAGTTATCACCACCCAAGGTCTAACATGAAACCAAGTACTCACAAGGGTAAAGACAATAGGGCGACCCACAAACGTGCTCCTAACAGAACAATACGACAACACACTAGCGAACGTAGGGACAAGTGTCATCACACAACCTGGTATGGTTACCATGGCAGGTCTTCATAGGCCTCGACCCCATACACTGGGTTACCCTGGCAACCTAATCCGAGCCTCCGGCCCATCCAAGCTTCATGTGGACCCCACATCCTCTCGTAAAGACAAGGATGATGGTTTGCCATTTCAGGCCTTCTCACAGCATGTCGAGTCTATGTTAGCACTCGTCCCATGTGTGAGGCACATTTATCTTACTTAGAGATTACATTCAAATCTACTGTTAGGTTATCACTTATTAGACTCACTTTCGAAGGGTTACCCAACAACCACTTTGGGCGCGACCCCCAATCGAAAGCCACTTTCCCATACAACACTACACTAAACTCGACGAAATCAAAACCCAAGGAATACACATGGTCAGACAAACAGAGTTCCAAAAAGGAGGGAACAACCATCTGGTCAAACACGACTCAAAAGTGGTACACTTACTGACGGTACTCAAACCAAAGACCTGACCAACTATGGTCAACCACGAATCATCATTCGACACCCACACAAAGGATATGACCAATTACGACACACCTACAATACAACAGTCAACTCGGGACAGAGGACTGAAACAGGTACCCAAATCAACCATACGACCAGGTCCAATCAAACAAAGCACGACTTACCATTACTTAAGCAAAAGCGAATCCAGAAAATTAAACTCGCATAGGCAATAACTGGAAAAGACAATATTTTCCCATATTGATTTGAACATTAATAGTCAACCAAGTTTTCTAATGATCTAAGTTTTCAAATTGCATTGACAGAAAAATCATTGTTACTAGGAGAGTACAATATCACAATTCCAATGGTCCATTCGCCTATGTCTCAAAGCAGAGGAAGATTATAACTATACCATTTGTTTTACAAATTGAAAATACCATTAACTCATCAACATTCCAAACAATACATTATTAATTTCCAATAGTATATTGTTTAAATGATCAAAATATCCAATGATAAAATATTTCATTTACTTCTCAATTACTCAAATGATATGTTCTTGAATATTATTTAACATAATCAATTAGTAAATATATCATATTTCAACAATTTTCCAATAACATAATATTCTATTTTTTTTTTTTTTAAAACAATACTTCCTCAATCAGACAAATACCCAAATTAGCTATTAATTAAGGTATATATTTATTAATCCAAGATTAATCAAAATATAACCAATTAATAATTAATTGCGAAATTAACAATTCTAGAATTTAATTAGAAAAAGTGCATTAATCATAAAATGAAATTGAATATTAATTAACGTATATATTCCATTAGACAATTAATTAATATCAAATTTATCATTAATTATAATTATGCCACATTAATCATAATTAAAAAACCTAATTAAAACTTAACATTAAATAATATTAAAATATTATATATATATATTTTTTGAATAAAAAAAAATACATAAAAAAAATATTTTAAAAACTAAATAGCAAAGGGTGCATGGGGAACTGGGCCCGTGCCCTAGCCACAGTGGCGCCGCCGCAATGGGCGCAGGACTTGCGGCTCCCACGCGGGGAAACGCTGCGCCCTGCGGCCACTGCGGGGGATACGCCGCTCCCTGCGGCCACCGCGGCAGAGACGCAGAGACTGCGGCCACCGCGAGGGTCGCAGTGAGCTGCAGCCTCCAATGGCTGCGGTCTGCGTGAGAGGGGGGAGGAGGAGGTAGGTGGAGCTCCGCTCCCTGCCCTCCGAACCCCAATCCATTATTATTTTTTTTATTTTATTTTTTTTCAACAAACATTTTTCCAAAAATATCCATCCTCAAAATTTTCCAAAAGTCTAGGTTATAAGGAAGAGTTGACCAAAATTTCATTTGTTTGGAATTAAAATTTTTATTTAAAAATAATTCTAAAAAATAATTCTTTTCCAACTATCTCAATAAATTGAATTGCTTTTCCCATTTAAAATTGATTTTCTCACTCAACTGAAATTTAACCTTTCTATTTCCAAGATGCCAAGAAGATAAAATTAATTCTATTTCAATTAAAATTAAATCTTTCTTTTCGAAGGCATAAACATAATACATCTAATATTACAATTACCCATTTAATTGAACTTGCTCCCAATTTAAATTGAGCAATTCAAATCAACGATAATTCACATAAAGAAATCCCGATTAATTTAGTCCATTAATCTTTAATGCACAAACACATATTTAATCAAATTAAATACTAAGGACTAATTAATCAATTTAACCAACACACCAAGCACGCAAACCAAGAAAGTCAACCAGACAGACGACTCGCAAACCCAAACAAGAAGGGAACACCGACGACGACTGACGATGCTCACTTGAGCACGACTATGGTCAACTAGGGTCTTACGACCACCTAATCCAACTCTAAGGATTAAAGAGGTACACTCAAACCTGCAAATCCAGGTGAAGACGAACCTCACACTCATGCGGCATTGTACCTGAAATCTCCTGCAACCAAGAGTCATACATGCATACATATATAAACTTAATGAAAGCATTAGCTCGATATTAATACCACGAAATAGGAACACTAAACAACTTGCATACAACTAGTGTGAAAACCACATCAACAGCTATGCGTTAAATCAAACATCTGATTATAACATTATATTAAGATAAACTAACCAAGATTAAACCAAGATTAGAAATTGATTAGGGCAGGGGTACTACAAAGGCAAAAATGGCAAAAAAATTAATATGTTTGACTTTTGAACAAAGGTTAAGTGAGATTAATTTTTAAAAGTTAAAATATAATAAGTATTATATATTGATATAAATTTAACAAGTTGTCTACAAATAAAAAAATATATCTTAAATTTAATTTTTGAAGCAAATTTGTAATTTTATTTTTATTTGTTATAATTTTGAGCTCTTGCAAGGAGAAAATATTTGACAAGGAAATTGTAGAGAAATATTTTGTAAAGGATGCAATGGGAAATAAGAGGACAAAACAAAACAAGACCATGAGAAAATATTCAACAAAAAAGGATAAATAATGATACAAAGAAAAGACTTGAAGATTTCTCACAAAGATAGGATATGTATAATTATTTAATTTGTATAAAAATGTTTAAAAAATATTATATTTATATTTACCCCTGTTTTTTCAACTCTAGGGTTTGGACACGTATACTTTTTTAATTTTAGATTTAGTTTTAATAATTTTTTTTGATTCTAACATGTTTTAGATTCATATAAATTTTAAATTGTAGACATAGATTTCATATGAACCACATCAAATTCACTAGTTCCTCTCCAAGGTTTGTATATCTCTTTCTCTTACTTCTTCAACTATAGGGTTTCAACATTGTTTGAAGATCTAAACCTAAATCACTTTCAAAATCTAGATGAACTATATTTTCACAAGGTATTACATTTGGATTTGAAGTGGTTGATATAACTTTTCATATTTGGCTAATTAACATACATAATCGAATTTAGAATTTTCTTTATAAATCTCCATAACAAGTATAAGCCCTATAGACCCCTTGTGGACTTTATATTGAATCTAGACTAAATAATTGAAGGCCTTGAGTTCCTTAATTACTATTTCAAATATTATTTTTCTGTTATTAACATATGATCAAGCGAAATATATCCATATAATAATTAAAACACGTGATTGATTACCAACTTATTTTTTATTAAGGGAAAACCCAGTTTTGAAGGGACCCAAAACCCTTTACAAACAAAATATGATAGGATCTGAAATCCTCGACCAGAAAGTTGTCCGAAAAAAAGGAACAGGAAAGCACCAGACAACCATGAGTAAAAAGGACACCCATAACCAAAAACAACAAAGCTGCAAAAAGAACAACCTGCAGCCAACCAAACACCCTCCCCAACCCAAGAACCATCAAGATTTACATTTAGAATTGCTCTTATGGGATCACAGAGTCACATCGAAAGAAGGTTTAAATGACTTAGCTTTTTTGTCTTTAACATAAATCCATCCCTCTTCGACATGCGTTGCCTTAACATGCCAATCCAACACACCAAAATCCTGTGAGTGAGAATCAACAACCATTATCTTAGCCTCACCAAAACCAATACACAAAAAATGAAAAACCCCAGTATCACCAGTCCATCTCAGCCTGACAGACACAGCCTCACCAGAACCAGCAGGTGACAAAACCCCAGCATCAATAGGCAAGTCAGCAAACTTGGTAAAAACATGAGTGCAATCCAAATCAATATCACCAGAAGATGCCTCCTGAGTCTCCTTCACACAGGAAACATCAAGAGACACATGCACAGTATCAACAACCCCACCAAGAGAGACAACCAAAGGGGATGCCTCAAAATCCTGTGGATCCAAAGCAACCACCTTAGAAAAGCTCCTAGATTGATCTAGAATCTTGAACACCATATAATGTTGTACTGATGCACCTTTCCACCATGTAGCCTTAGTTGTCTTTTTCTCAAACCCACAATGCTCATTAGCATGCCCAATTTTAAAACATCTTCTACAGCGAAAGGGAATCCCTTCATAGTCCAAAGATTGGACCCAAGAAACCTTTGAAGAATTAAGTAAATTTCAGCAGGCAGCCCATTTGAGATATCCAGATCAACAAGTATGCAAACAAATGTAGAGTGTAAGGTATCAGAGGATTGAGCATCCACCATTAGAAATTCACCAAGGGAATCTCCCACTTCCTCTAATAGAATCATTCCATAAATGAAGTGGGAGAGTAGGAAGCCAAACTCAGGTTGGAATCTTATTAAACATTTCAGTAGAAGGGTTAAAATCAAAGTGCCAAGGCTTAATCATCAACAAAAATTTATCCTCCCAGCTAAAAAAATGATTGCATAAAATTTTGTTTATGTCCTAGGCATTATCAAACTTTGCAATGAAAAACCCCTTAGCCATGGGGAAAATATGAACTTTACCCGTGAGAAGAGGTTCCTAGTGTTCAGATATCCAAGCGCGCAACTTAGGAAGAGAAGGCCAAAACCCCCTAACATGACAGATCACACCATGAAAAGAAAGGATAGAAGTATTATAAACAATTTCCTTTATCGTATCATCTTTTAGATTGACAGATATGGCCTTAGTAATCAGAACGAACCCACCAAACGGTCTAGATCATGGCTTCCGAGTCACACCAGGCAGCACACCAACAACACTAGGATAGAAGGACACCGGGGAGGAGCCCATCGCACCCGAAACCCCAACAAAAGCATCCAAGGGATGAGAGGCATCAGACTCCCCCTGGACCTGAGTCTCGACACCCGGCACCGACCGAGCATCACCCTGCACAACCAATGTAGCAACAATGGAGACGCGAGGAGAGGAGGGAGAGTTTGAACAACTTGTTTTGAATGTTATCTTAATGGCCTAAGTTGTCTTAGCTATGACACATAACTTGTTAGTATATAATGATAAACATAATTTATTGCAATTTACCTAATTCTGATTATACAAATGCATCAAACTATTGATACCATATACATGTTCACTACTTCAAAACATATTGCCTTGTTCTCTAGGTTGTTCAAATTTGTAGATCTTTACATTTTAATTTTATAACTACATCCTCATTATAGATGTTGATCACCTATAGGAAATGTATTTTGATGGATCATGATGTTAAAATATTTTAGGTGCAATGGTCATTTTTGTACCTCCTAGAAAACCAATCCCTCTTTCTTTATGTTTAATTTTTTTGTGTACATACAAATAATATCCACAAATATAAGGATCTCATCATTAAATTTCATGTTTCTTTATTCCTTAGCATCAATTCTATTCACATCTTTAGTTCTTCTCAACTCATTATATGACAAGTCACTAGTACATACAAATCCAATGGCCACCAACTAAAAGATTACAATTACATAATTGAATTAAAAAAATTCAATAAACATGGAAATTATTAGAATTTTCTCAACTTCTGTACACGTTTAGGGCATATTGTTTGAGAATTTGTACATGGACTCCTCTTTGTGTATATGGTGCTAACATGTTTATGCCATTGAATTTTGAAATTATTTCTCTTCATGTCCCACTGCAAGGAATGATTGGTAATCATACCTATCATGAATTATGTTGAATAGACACTTTGGATTGTGTACATGCTTACTAAAAAGAACTTTAATGTACTTAAAATTTTAGTGCACATTCTTCAAAAAATTTCACAACTAGGACATTATTAGAGAATTCAAATGTTGTATCTCCAAATTTATTCTTGCCCTCTCTATCATTTGGCCTAAGCTTCACAATGAGGACATTATTAGATAATTTATATAGATTTTTTATGTATTTTTTCAATCAAGACAAGAAACCAACAATATCCATTAGTTTTGGTAAAACTCAATTACCATTAATTGTCATAATTTTAAAATTCCCATAACTTAGATAAGGATCAAATAAATTGGTAACAACTCTACAATTTAGATATCCTTAAGGGTATGTATGCACTTGAATAAGACTAATCATTTTATGTATGTTCTTTAATGCTAGAGTTTACATACATGATTTTTGAAAATGACTTTATATATGTGATCCATCCCTTATATGAATATGCATGATTCTCATTCTTGATTCTTCTCTCTTTTATACATGTAGGAGCTCAACATGCAAAAAGTAGATTACAAGTCAAGCCTAATTTAGATGTTAGAGCAAAGGGGGGTCAACCACACATAGCTGAAGTCATGGAGGAGGCCCATCCACACATATTTGATGTCAAAGACACAAAGGTTTAACCAAGCTTTGATGTTGGAGAGGTTTCAAGATCTCATCCTTCTACATCTATGTATTTCTTGAACCTAATTAAAGAGGCTAAGAGTAAAAATTGTTAAAAAAAGGAAACAATTTACTTGATATTAATTCAAAGAAATTGAACATGTATGTTAACAACCTAGTACAATAGTAACAACCTAGTACAATAGTAATAGGCCATCTCATTGGTATTCAAAGGAAATAATTGAGAAGTATTTTGAAAATCATGATACATTTAGTCAAGACCAACTATAATCAAGTATATTTAATCGTGATGAGCTAAAAGAGCCATTATAATTTTTGGATGTAGATTCCACAAAAAAAAGAAGGAAAGGTTAGAGTTTCATTGGTAAAAAATCTTGATCGTTTGATAAGAGCATTTCAAGAAGAGTGATATTAACCTCTATTGTACATTCACAAATGCTAAGAAATCATCAAATATCTTCACTTTTATATGAATTTGTCTTGATTAAATAACACTAACAATGTGTACAAAAATAATAAATGTTTTTTGATGATAGTATTGCATAAGGAAATTGGGCATTAATGTGTAGGGATCCTCATTGTGATTTTTTTTTTAAAGATAGTGTTAGAAAGTTGATCTTAGATTTTTGGCATGATCATACACATCCTTCATCAAATAGTGGAGGTGCACTCAAACATAGGATTGGACCAAATGATTATGAGTTGCATATAAAACTTTGGTTAGAAATAACACAACATGATATGTATGTTACATTTTGTGATGTGACTCCTCATATAAAGATTCAGATTTTTTTTTTTAAAGTTGAGGCCATGGTATGTCAAACAAAACATAGTTTTTGAAACTTGTCATCATCACCAAATTGAATTTGATCTATATTATCAGGTTTATCAAAATATCATAGAATAAATTTATGCTTGGCTTATTGATTCAAGTTTCTCCCTCCACATGACTGGTCACAAGGAGTGGTTTGCCTTGTTAAGTTTTTGGATCAGAAGTTAGAAATTACAAAAGTATGAGAATCATATCTCTGATATAATTTAATTAATATAGAGAATTTTCCTTAGTCTCAAGGCCGATATAATAAAGTGAAGTCTCCTCACAAGTTTTATAACTGAAATATCTGAAGTAATATGACAATGTGCAAAAGATATCGATGCTTTCTTATAATCGCTAGTATTCTCCAATTTATCCGATTCACAAATGAAGGAGAATCACCTTAATATATAGACAAAACATGGTGCCTTTCCAAGAATAGATGAACTGAAGAGAGATGTCTTTTCAACCACAAATTGAGGTGACTTTTCCCTCAAGTTGGAAATCAATCATTTAATTAATATTTAATTACATGGAGGTGTCACACACACTTGTGGCAGCCTCATAAATAATGCATATTATTTGTAAGGAGATATACGAACAAAATCTATTGACGCTACAATAACATCAACACTCCCTCTTAGCTAGGGAGATATCTTTCCAGATATTCATGTCATGGAGTCACTCAACATGACTACACTCATGAATGGAAAGAAACATGTGCACAAGTGCCCATCACAAAGTCACTCAATATGATGTCATCATGGAGTCTCTCAACATGATGTCCACCATGGTTACTCCCATGTGTGGAAAAACACAAGTACAAAGAATTCATCATGGAGTCTCTCAAGGTGATGTTGTCATGAAGTCTCTCAACATGACATCCACCATGGCTACTCCCAAAGGTTATAAATAACCATATCTTTGTCTTAGAGATGGACAAGGGCTTTCACCTCAAATTTTTCCATCTTAGAGAAAAAATGCATTAACAAGGGCTTTCACCTCAAATTTCTCCGTCTTAGAGAAAAATGCACTAACAAGGGCTTTCACCTTGAAATTCTCCATCTTAGAGAGAAATGAATTAACAAGGGATTTCACCTCAAATTTGTTCGTCTCAGAGAAAAATGCATTAACAATAGATAACATAAACTACTGATGTTAAGCCTCCCTCTCAACAAGGGCTTCAAGTACTAGTATCAACCTCCCGACCTTCTCATCCAAGGTTGCCTCTGTTGGTTTGTCTGATGCCCTCTGAATGTTAATTCCTCCTCTTCAAAGAAATTGATCGACTTTAGAATAAGAAACCTTTTGAATAAACTTTAAAGCTTGGCTCCTTTTGAGATGTCCTCATGGAAATTTCTGCAGTAGAAGCAAGTTGTGTAGGTCTTAATTTACAATCTTGAGCAAAGTGACCATACTTGTCACACCTAAAACATTGAATATGAGAGAAATCCTTCTTCTTTGGATCTGGGGCATAATCTGATTCTCTATCTCTATTCCTTTTTCTTCTTTTGCCTCTTTCTCTAGAAGTATGTGTAGCGAGAACTTGATTTTCTACATCATGATGGTTTCACCCAATTCCTCTTGCTGCCAGCCTGGACTCTTCTTGAATACAATCAACTCGAAGACAATCAAACTTGGGTAACTTAGATCACCCACTGATGCTTTGGATGAAGGGATCCCAAGATTGGAGAAAACCATTTAGTTCCAACATAACAAGATCTATGTCTGCAATTATGTCCCCAATAGTGCTCAACTGATCTCTCAAATCAACAATCTTCATAAATAATGAGATGACCGAATCTTCTTTATCCATTTTACATGGTGAAGTTGCTATCTCAAAGAAAGGGCTTTGTTGGTGTTGTTGATCTCATACATGCCTTTTAGAGTATCAAATATTTCTTTAGTTGACTTTGACTTGGAGATGATCAGTACTAGGTGATTCATCACAAAGTCTATCAAGATCTTCCTAGATTTTATGCCATTCTTCTTCCATTGTGTTTTCTCAATCTCATTGGAAGTCTCAGGCTCTTCTTTCTCTACAAACTTGAGAATATCATTTTCTTCTAATGCAATTACAACTCTAAACTTCCAAGAGGTGAAGTTAGAGGCACCATCAAGTCTATCTTTGACCTTGAGTTTGTTCACCATTCTCGATGCTAAGATAGATATCCTAAGGAGAAAAGAAGAGTATTTTGGTATTTAACTAATTATGATCATGGCATTTTATTAAGCTTTCTCTGATACCATGCTAAGTTTTTGGATCAAAAGTTAGAAATTACAGAAATATGAGAATTATATCTCAGATATAATTCAATTAATATACAGAATTTTCCTTAATCTTAAGGCCGATATAATAAAGTGAAGTCTCCTCACTAGTTTTATAACTGAAATACCTGAAGTAATATGTCAATGTGCAGAAGATAATGATTATGCTGAAGATATCGATGCTTTCTTTTAATCGTCGATATTCTCCAATTTATTCGATTCACAAGTGAAGGAGAATCGCCTTAATATATAGACAAAACGTGGTGCCTTTCCAAGAATAGACAACCTCAATAGATATGTCTTTTCAACCACGAACTGAGGTGAATTTTCCCTCAAGTCGGTGATCAATCATTTAATTAACATTTAATTACATGGAGGCGTCACACACACTTGTGGCAGCCTTATACACAATGCATAGTATTTGTAAGGAGATATACGCACAGAATCTCTCGACGCTATAGTAACATCAACATGCCTCTTACAAAGCATATGATGGGAATAGGTTTTACTTGGTGACAAAAATAGAAAAAATATTGTTGGTAATGGAAAGGTAAAGTTGTGTTTCAATGATGGGAGGATAAAAACTATTGATAATGATTCCGGGACTTGCAAGAAATCTACATTATTTATCCAAGTTGAATGTTCCAGAATGCATGTGACATTTGACAAGTCTTGTTGTAGGTTGGTAAGAGGAAGTTTGGTGATAGTTAAAGGGTCTTAGATAGGGACTTTGTTTAGGCTAAATGCTTTAGATTTTGTAACTGTACCAATATAAATAGCATTGGAAATTCATATATGTTGTGGCACAATAGATTAGGTCACATTGGTGAAAAGTGCCTTAAGATCATTCTACATGAAAAGTTGGTTGACAATATTTTTTATTATTCTATTGGTAAATATGATTTTTGTGAGAATTTTGTTTTTTGATAAATAGAATAAATCATCATTTCTTAAAGGAGTTTATAAAGAAAAGAAACCATTATAAATTATTCATTCAGATGTATGTGGTTCAATGGATGTTGATCCTTTGGGTAAATCTTAGTATTACGTTTCACTCATTGATGATGTCTCAAGATACACTTGGACTTATTTTATGAATTTTAAATCTAAATATTTCACTAAGTTTAAGGATTTGACAAATGGGGGTGAATATCGTTGTAGAGAATTTGATGAGATCTATAAGAATAAATGTATTGTTTGAAATAAGACTATACCCCTTATATTCCCCAACAAAATGAGGTAATAGGAAGAATGAAATAAACCTTAATAGAAATAGCTAGGAGCATGTTAAGTGGTGCTAAGATTGACAAATGCATTTGGGTAGAAGTTGTTGGTATTGTATATGGCGAAAATGGATAACAATAATAACAATATTGAAAGGCTAAATGAATTCAACCACAAAACCCTAGCCTAACAATCAACAAAGATCCACCATAACATATGAAGATTACCTAAGACAATGCAAATCACATTAAATCACAAAGATTATACCATCACATGTCCAATAGGGTTTTGATCTCCATTCTTCCTATCTCCATTGATCTTGCTTGATATATTTGCTCTCAGATTTTATATGCACAAGAGCTCAACAAAGAACGGAATGTGGTTGCAAGTAGGATCGTAGTGTAGTCAATTGCATAAAAGATGATTAGCATGAATGATAAGGGTTTGATAATGAAGGAAGCATCTCCTTATATAGAAGACACTATATGAAATGGAGGGATAAGATTGAGAGGTGTAAAAGGAGGTCGGCTATGATTAGAGGGTAGGTAAAAGAAATAATAAAATAATGAAAGTGGTAGGTAGTGTATGAATTAAGAGATGAATGACATGTGTCGTGTAGAAAAGGTTAATGAATTAATTAAATAAATAAAGATTTATTTAATTAATAGAAGAAGTAGGATAATTAAATAAATAAATATTTATTTAATTTAGGAAAAGGATAATTTAAATAAATAAATGTATTTATTTAAATGAGAAATAAGGCTAGAAGAGGATAAATGAATTAATTAAATAAATAAAGATTTATTTAATTAATAGAAGAATTAAGCTTAGATAATTAAATAAATAAAATATTTATTTAATTAGACATGACAATTTTAGGTGTCTACATTTTGCCCCTCTTTGAGACAATGCGGCTTGTCACGTTGTTTCAAAGAAGATAAGATGAACTGATACAAAGTTGCCCCAGAATGGGAATGATATGCCCCCTCGAGAGATTGGATGAAAATGTCTGAAAAGATTGCAGACAATCTCTCGATAAGAAAGAGAGGCTAGAATGGACTTACCAGATAAAGTGACAAAGGCACGGGATTAAGAAGACTGACTCGAGAAATGAATGCGAGGGCTAGGGTAGGCTATAAGATAGACCACCGGGGAAAATACATCCTCATTGTCATCTACACCTTCATGAGATCAAAGTGCAGAGCGAGAAAAGAGCAAGAGCAGTCAGTAGCGATGGCCTTCGTGCATAGATTCGACCGTGTTCGCCGATTTCAGAGGCCAGCAGAGGCAGGAGAGCTGGTAAGTACCACCAAACCTCCTTGTACTTTGACGCATTTAATTTTTGTCATTAATGCATGTCGAATAGGGCAATAAATGCGCTTAGAAGTAGAGTTAAAAAATGTCAAAAATCGTCTAACCGCGTCTGCGTTGGTGCCAGGCGCGTCTGTGTTTGCTAGGCGCGTCTGTGTTTGAAAAGTATGAATTTGCATCTTCTAGGTCAAATCGGCAATTCTGTGATGAACAAATGCTGTCGATTGGATAAGCTGCTGAGGGGATACACTCAAGCAGGTCCTCTAGGAAGACTAGGATAGATCAAGGCACTTTGTGATGAACAGTGAGTACCAAGATAGAGTACTTTGTGATGAACAGGGAGTACTGAAATATGAGCAGCACTTTGTGATGAACAGGGAGTGCAAATGTGAGTAACACTTTGTGATGAACAGTGAGTGTCACACACATAGTACTTTGTGATGAACAGTGAGTACCACTAGGATAAATAGCAACACTTGTGATGAACAGTGAGTGTCACTAGGGTAGATAGCCATATGCATTTAGATAGCAAGTAGCATTTTGTGATAAACAGTGAATGCCACTATAATTGACATGATTGAGTTGTTTGACTGCAAGAGTATTTGCTGATGCTAGAGTCACGAGAGAGATTCTTGTCGACGCAGAGGTTGTGACCTGAGTTGTCGCTCGAGGACAGAGCTACCATCGAGGAGATGGGTTTGAGACATGTGCTGTATGTGCCTGCGTTTCGGGCAAACATGGGTTTGTTGACTGCGCTGGCTGAGAGATGGCACTCTGAGACGTGCACGTTTCATTTGCCGATGGGTGAGATGACAGTCACCCTGGAGGATGTATATAGGATTATGCGGATACCGATTGATGGGGAGCTGATTCCGTACGATCGAGACGGAGATAGGGATGCCCTTAGACGAGTGTTCTAGGATCCAAGACTGGAGATGAGGGTGGGACACGGTGTCTACAGGTATTATTTATTATTAATTAATAGATCTGCTTTTTTAAATCTTATTGAAAAAGATCTTTAGAAAGTGTGGACAAGTCAAAATCTTTTGGTTTCACACTTAAGGGACTTTGATTGTGAGGCTTGTGTTCATGTGCCTTAAGAGAATTGATCTAAATTGGATTCAAAAGCTCGAAACTAAATCTGTATGGGATATGATGGGAATGTAAATCGTTGAAATTATCTAGCCCATAAAATTATCTTTTATAGAGATGTAATTTTTAGGGAGTTTATATCTTACTTAGGCAAAAAACCAAATGAGAAGACAAAGACAATGAACTTCAAGACACAGATTGAGAAGTAGGAAGATGGACATGTGGAAGAATAGCTATATGGATCTAAGGATGAAGAAGAAGAGGGTTCAGAGAGTTTAGATGATGTGAAAAATGCACACATAGAGGAAGATGAAAATGTAGAGCCCATTACTCCTACCTTGAGGAGGTCCACAAAACAACAAAAACTAGTTGATAGGTATAGCCCACCATATTTTTGTTGTGTATTTGCTTTGTTGAATACTAATGGTAAGCCTAGATCTTGGATGCATGTCATGTAGGAGGAGATTATGGCCTTGGATATTTGTGACACCTAGGAGCTTGTTATTCTACCCAAAGTAAGGAATCCCATTAGATGCAAGTGGGTATTTAAAATAAATTTGGAATAGATGGTAGATTAGAGTGGTATAAGGCCAAATTGGTGGAGAGAGAGGGAGTTGATTTTGATGAATTTTTTCCTTTATTTCTAAATTGACTTCTACTAGATTCATATTGTCTATTGTTGTTTCTTGTGATTTTGAGGTAGAGAAAATAGATATTAAAATTGATTTCTTGCATGGGGATCTTGAGGATGATATTTATATGTGACAGTTTGACGGTTTGGTTGTGAAAGAAAAAAAATTGGTTTGCAAGTTAAAGAGATCATTTTATGGTTTGAAATAATCACCTAGGATATGGTACAAGAAGTTTCATTCTTTTCAATTGAAGTTGGGTTATATGAGGAGTAAGGGGGGTCATTATGTGAACCATGGTCTGGTTCTCCTCAAAGAGAACTGACCAGATCATGCAACAAGAGTAACACAACGGAAGCAACAACAAAAAATAGATAAATTGCAAAATCATACATCCACATCATCTTGTTATCATTATAGAACATCCGGTAATCAACCGGTTACATGCAGGCTAACATGCCAGATTATAATCCATCCAGAACTCCAGAGTTAGCTGGATCTCTAATCATGAATCTAGAACCTCATTCTAATTGATGTCCCCCTAATTAATACAAAAAACAATATATATATCCTCTGGAACACATCCGGGCCGACCATAGAAGATTACATTAACCAAGGAAGGAAAATGAAATGTGTAAGACATGTCAGCCCCAAAAGGTGAAGATCTCATCCGCCAAGAACAATTTGGAAGTGCAGACCATAAAGAAAGGTCAACCAAGGGCCCAAGAATATCGAGTGTGGTGCCAAATTGATCCACATTCCAAGAAATCACTCTGGAAAAGAAGAAATCTCCAACTTAGATGATAAGCTCAAAACTGCTTTAGAACCTAGAAACAACCACTCTGGAAGGAGTAACTTACTGGAAAAGAACCCATTGAACTGGAAATATGGAATAATGCATAATAACATGCCCAGAACCTAAAAATTTGATCCGCAATGAAAGATAAACGACCACCAGAATACATTGAAAGAAACACAAAAAACTGCAACATGAACTAAACAAGAACAAAAATAAGGAAATATTTTGGGTTTATGCAAGATTGCTCATAGACTAGGGATGCTCCTGTATCATTATGTTTATATTAATATTATTGATGATTACATGCAAATTATTATCATGTATGTTAATGACATGTTATTTATGAGTACTAGAAAGGTGATGATTAGATAACTTAAGGCTCAAATTTCTAGCACATTTGATATGAAGGATTTGGGGGCTGAAAATTATATTCTTGGGATGGATATCAATAGAGATTGAGTTCACAAAAATATTTAGTTAATCTAGAGTAAGTATGTTAATACTATATTGTAGAGGTTTAATCTGCATGATTGTATTCCAATTATACTCCATTTATGGTTGGTACTAAGTTAAGTTCATACATGAATCTTATTGTTGAAAATGGTTTTGAGGATATGAAGGTTCCTTATGCTAGTGGCATTGGATGTTTGATGTATGCAATGATTTTATTTAGACTAGATATTGCCCAAGCAGTGGGATTTTTAAGTAGGCTTATGTCTAATCTTGGTAGAGGCCATTGCACTTTTATTAAGAGGGTGTTTAGATATATGTGAGGTGATTTTCATTAATATTTTTTTCATCATGGTACTAATTATGTGGTTAAGTCATTGGACATACATGGCTTTGTTGACGCATATTGGATAAGTGACTTGGATAATTAGAGGTCCACTAGTGACTATGTATTTACTTTGTTTGGATAAATAGTGACTTGAATGAGTAAGAGGCAACCCACTATTGATTTTTCTACTATTGAAGAAAAGTATATGGCTTCTACACACAACTTTAAGGGGGTGGTATAGAAACTAGGTATTACATTAGTTTTGAATGCAGGACTGTGAGTATCATATGTGATAGTCAAAGTGTTATTTGTTTGGCCAAGAATCCCATGTATCATGCTTGTACTAAGCATATTGTTGTTGAGTATCACCTTGTGCAATAAATGATTGATAATGTAAGGTCTTGATAGAGAAGGTTGACACTTTGCATAATCTTGTAGATTCTCTTATGAAGGTAGTGACCATGCAAAAGCTCTCTAGGTGCAGGAAGGCCATGGGTCTTGATCACTATATCTAATTTTATTATTATAATGTATCTCTTGAATGTAATTGCAATGCATGATTTCAAGGGGGTTTTGGAATCAAGGAACAGTGAGAGTGGGGGGTGAATCAGTGTTCTACAATTTTTAACTTTATTAAACTGATCCTTTAAGCACTTAAAGAAAATCAACAAGTGAGAGATGCAAACACATAAATAAAATATCCACACCACCATAACACCAATATTTTATATGTGGAAAAACCAGTCAAGGGAAGAACCATGGTGGGGATGAGACCCACAATATAAATATACTTTGCAAAAGTATAGAAATATTACATTGGGAATGCACATGCATTCAGGCACATTGCCTAGAGCTCAATGCTCAAAATATCAAGGGCTACAACCCTAGGAAGACTCACCACCTTACAATATCTTTTACAAAAGATTATTGGAATGTCTAAACTAAAAAAACAACATCTACAAATTCCAAGTACAGTTTTGGTTAAGCACAAAACACACAATCTCTCGCTACACTGCTACATTATTCTATTCCACTGTTTTGCAATATATTGGACCACAAATCCTTCACCTGCGCACGTGGATCTGTGCACAATCGATCACAAAAAAATTTCACATACCCACCGATATCCAAAATGATCATATCCATCGGTCTTATATATCTGCAACATGAAATTAGGTCTTCTACGTGTCGACCTCAAGAACACTATACAAATAATGAAACGTGCATACATAGTCAGCTCAATCCGAACTCCAATGCATATGCAGACCAAAAATAATTGTCCACACACTTCCCAAATGTTGACTAAACATCCTCAATCACAAAAACAATCACCAAAATTACTCCATCAATTTCGCACAACGATCAACTATTCAAAACGACCAAACCACCTCGTCAACCCAAAAACCTATACATTAGATCTTCTATCTCACACGACAATCATCACCAGAGGCTAATATTATGGAATAAGGTACTCCAAACATCTAACTATCTTCCTACAACTCCACAACACAAAATATTTAACATAAATGAAATTCCAACCAAAATACTACATTTTGTCGGGTGCTCTATTCTAAGTCACTGGACTTAACCAAATCATCATTTTGACTTCCAGCAGGATTAGATCACACACTGTGGATGGAATATTTGACTTTGGTTGCCATCAATGACAACAATGGATGACCTGTACAATGTCTCTTTCCAACAAGGGGATAATTTTAGGATAATGTGGCATTAACTTTCAAATCCTATCTCATTCACACGTTTCTATATTCCTTGGAAAGTGTTCCCTAGGACACAACAGAAAAACAAAATTTACTTTATGAAAATTTATAATTGCATTCTTTAGAAGTGAAAATGTAACAATAATAAGAATAAGTCAAAATGGATAAGATTCCCTTTTATGTATCCACTTGGGACATTTGAAAAGAAACAAGGTACATAGAAACACTTCCTACAAAAATTTAATGAGAGGAAATAATGTATTTTTTTTCTTAAAACTCTTACCAGTTACAATAATAAGATGCACATACTATGAAAAAAATAACATGTAACAAAAAATAAATACCATAACGTAATATGTATGTGGGGAAAACCATTTTGGGAGAAAAAACCCACACTCCAAAAACCTACTAAATGTATTAAGATAAACAATGGTCTTACAATCACTTGTAAATAAATTCTTCTTCAGAAGAGTTTAGAGTGTTGCTATCTAGAGCTATTCTGATAGTATAACAATACTAGCAAATTTCAACATGCCAAATTCTCTCCAAGATATACAATTTATAGAGGAAACAAGAAAGGAGGAAGCTTCTAGACCAAGCCAAAAGAGATGGGCATCCAAATTGACGTGGCTCATTTTTAACCACCTATAAGCATGTAAATGACACTTTTAAAATATTCTATAGCCCTTCTTACATACCTCCAAACTTGGGTTCCCAAATTTTTCCATAAATAGATATGACATATGCTCTTACATGCCTTACAACTATCATATAATTTTTCATAACTAACAACACTTATAGTTGTAAGAGAATCTACCATAACTAACTATTGATAGCTATGTTATAGAATTAGGTTCTTACACGTCATTGGTCATCATAAGTTTGTTGAACACACCTTAGGATTTGGGGGTGGGGGGCAGTGAATTAATCCGAAACTTAAAACATTTAAACTTAAACTTTGTTTCCTAAAATAATGTCAACTTATCTTTAACCTCATCAATAACAATGAACAATGCACAAGAGAACACCAGATTTATGTGGAAAACCCAACTAGGGAAAAACCACCATGAGAGTCAATTCACAATATATGAAATTATTGCAAATCTATTTTAGGCTCATTGCCAAGGGAGAACACTGCCACCTAGAATACTTGCAGATTGAGATGCACTATCCTACAAAAAGATACATAAAGAATTGTAGGTTGAAGTTGAGTGCTCTAGGGCAAGATACAATTACTTTTTTGATTGAAGATCACTTCTGTAGGGCAAGATATAATATCACAACACTTGAATCAACAAGATAAAGTCTTCTCCAAGTATGAAGCTGCATTTGAACCACTATCACAAGTAGCCAACTCTAACACCAATCACCACCACATTTTTCACTGTCTTCAAATCATAAAACTTTGCAAATGATATGATCTTGAAATTACACTCCACATATTCTGATTTACTCATTCACATCACAATTCCATGCCTTACCTCCAAATTGATCTTCCATTATACCATTTTCTTCATTGCAAAGATCAATTAAGTCGACCAAAATAAAGGATAAGCATAGGTCCTATTAAGCAAACCTCCAAACATAATTGTATTGAATGTGGTCCAATCCAAGAGATAGAGAACACCTAAAACATCATATTTCACTTCTCTAAGTAGCTTCAAATAATATCCATGTTGGCACACATCACCCAAGGATGACAACAAGGTAACATGCAGAAAAATAATGTCGCACATAACAAGTTAGCTCAAAAACATAACATCTAAATGTAGCGTCATAAATTGTACACCCTTGCTAGGGTGGTATAATTCTACGCTTAGTTTAGCACCCGCCTTAGTGTGTTTGCATCTTGCATTGTGATTTCCCTTTAAGAATTTAATTAATTAATTAAATTAAATCTAAAGTCATATTTCATCACTTCATACATCATAAAATTGGGCCCGTTACCCTAAGTGTGCCCCTTTTTATTTTATTCCTCCAATAAATCATTAAATCATAAACCTTAATTATGTCTAATTTTGACCTTTAAGGCCTGATTTAACATATCAAAACACCTCAAAATCAGCTATAACTTTGGGATTCTCTCTAATATCATCATATCTAACGACCCTGAAGATGGTCGGACCAGGTGCAAAGTGCACCTAGTCCCTGATATTTTTCCCGAAATTTCGGGAGCATAATTATAGGATATTATAATGCTTAACCCCAAGAAATTGGGGGAAATTCAAATCCTAGTTCGGCCTAAAGACAAAATTAAGATCTAGGGTTTTTTACATAAGAGCTCTCTTTCTTCATTTGAAGGCAACTAAGGGCTATAGAAAAGGAGTTTTTGGCAAAAAGAGCTAGCAAGCCTAAAGGATCATTTTATGTAGTGAAAGAGAAGCTTATGTGGAGTCTTCAACAACATTAAAAAAACATTCATCAAGAATTCATCATCAATTAGGATCCTTGAAGACATTGAATAATAATAAGAGATCACCGACTGACGATTGGCTTGTACCCCTCCCTTAGGGGTTGGTTATGATTTCATGTCTTTGCATGAGCTTCATATAAATTTTCATATTTAAATTCATGCTTTAGATCATTTTGCATCATTGATTTAGGGCATTTACTTTGTCAATTACAAGCATTTAGGGTTGCTCTAGATTGTTTGCATTCATCTTAGGGTCTTGCACACACACAAGATTCCTACACAGATTATTTTACTATACAAATCGGCTATTTGTTGAGGTGGAAATCATTGAAATGGGGTTTTGACCGAGGAAAAACCCTACATAGCCACCAAACCCTGTCTTTTCAGTTGCAAGTATAGAAACAGGTACCCGAAAGGCTTCCTAGATCAACAAAAGGCATAAGGACAGTCCTAAGGCCTCAAATTTCCCCAAATCCATTAGGGACAGGGGCATGGCACCCTATTCTTTCCCAAGATAGGGGCGTGGTTCCTTGGTCCCCCTCAATTTCAGTGATTTTTAATAGGGAGAAAGCTCATGATATTAGGTTTGCAGCCTTTTAGTTGTAGCTCTTTGTCAAATCATCAGGGATAGGGGCGTGGCACCCTGGTCTTGGTCAATTTAGCTTAGTTTTCAACATCAGGTACACATCCAAATTCCTCCCCCTTCTCTTCTTTCAGTATCTCAGTTTCAGATCTACAAGTGTATGCAAATTTAAGTTCATATATGCTTCATTGTTTATCTCCTAGTCTAGTTGATCAATCTTTCACATCTTATCTTCATTTACAACAAGAGGAAAAGAAACCCTAAGAGACCATCCTTGGCTCCCTCTTTCTCACAAGAAGTATCCAAAGTGAGCTATCTCCCTAGGCTCTTTTGTATTCCCAATGTGTTCGCAAAAGTGGGATTAGGTCCTAGTCACCCGGTCTCGCTTTTTCCCCTCCACAATAAATAAATAATATAATGCAAATATCCACATGCCAAGGGTAAAACTCAAGTAGAACTTAACACACTCTCTACAGTTAGCATATTTTATTAATATCATAGCACAAGATGGAAAAAAAGCTTTGTTTGCTAGATCATGCTAATTACCTAGACAAATATTAGACACAATGCAACACCAACCTGATCATTTAGCACCATGCAAGGCACACAAGGAAATTCATAAAACATCCAACATAATTCCCAAATACTTATTTCTTAGTTTCATATCTACACATGTTGGCGCAACACAAACACAAATAAATATAAATCTATAGCATCGCAAATTGTACACCCTTAATTGGGCGGTACAATTTCATGCTTAGGTTTGCTCCTGCCTTAGTGTGTTGCATCTTGCATTTTAATTTCTATTTAAGCATTTAATTAATTAATGTAATTAAATCTAAAGTCCTCTTTCATACCTCTACACATCATAAAATTGGGCCCTTTACCCTAAGTGTGCCCCTTTTTATTTTGTTCTTTCAATTAATCAATTCATCAAAAACCCTAATTATGTCCTATTTCAACCTTGAAGGCCTGATTTGGCATACCTAAACACCTTGAATTGTCGCATCCTTCTGGAATTGACTTTAGAATCACGATACCTTGCTTCCCTAAAAATTTAGCAAAAATTTGTTTGACCGATGTGATGCCTCTTGGTCCCTACTTTTTCTCCCCAAATATCGAGATCATGTTTTAGCGGTATTTTAATGTTTAAATCCAAAAGATTGCAAAATTATATTGATTCTTGGTCAGCCTATGATCAAAATAATAATGTTAGGGTTTCATACATATAGTCTTTCCTTTCCTCATTTGAAGGAGCCAACAACTCTAGCAAGTGAAGGAGCCTCTTATGAAGTGAAAGTGTAGGTTTATGTGAAGTTTTGAATCAATAAATCAAGCATCTACCAAGTCTACATCAACCATTTTCATCACCAATTTAAGTTTTGAAGATATTGAAGAATAATAAGAGATCACTGATTGTTGATTGGCTTGTACCTCTCCCTTAGGGTTTGGTATGGTTTCATGTTATTTTCATATCTTTGTATGAGCTTTGTTGGTCCAAGACAATGGATGTTAAACACAACATAATACTCATCTTAGAGACACAAGTTCCTAATTGATCAACTATCCAAAACCCCACTATCGTATCTCATTTATCTTATCAATCTGAGGACATAGAACTTAAAATGGGACAAAAAAATATATGCATGAAGAGAGTCAAGGAACAAATCTATCCTATTGTAAGCAACTAGAAATATTGAATAAATATTTATAAGGAAGGAAATTTTCTTCAAAATTATAACTTAGAGAAACTATGCTAACTTCTACCAGCAAAATTTAAGTTCTTCTAACTTATGCAGAAATGATTTTTATGTTATGTCGTGGCTACAGGAATAGACACAGAATGATAGTCCAATGGCTACAGGAACAGATAGTGAGAAATCTAACAGAACAAAATTAAACAACTTCGAATGATAAAGTATATAAAAACAACCAAACAAAATCCTCACCAAGTGGGCCTCCTTGAGTGAGTCTCTTGGATTATAAGTTATAGTAGAAGTTAACTATAGAGTCGGCATAATCATATCACAACACCATGAAATTATTCAAGAAAGTATATATGCTCTTTTATTCAAAATCATTTTAACAACATAACATGGTGTGATATAAAAAACAACAACTAACTAACTAGGAAACTCGAGAAGGATTTATAACATTCATCCTTACAACAGTTTTCCACAAGAGCTACCCACTTCCTAATATCTAGGTTGAGGCTTTTATTTAGAATATGAAATCTAAGAGAACTAAGAAAACATGACTATGCTACGTTCTTGAACATTTGTAAATCTTCCCTAGATATGCTCCAACATCCAACATGGCTATTAACATAATTATTAATAGATCATGACTGCTTTTGAAGATTCCTTAATGAGCTTGAATATCTAGTGCCCGAGTTATAACAACCCTTGCCATTTTCATGCCTTGTTGTCTAGTCCTATCCACGTTGCCATGCTGCTATCAATAAAGCCTCATTTCATCACAAAATGTCTTCCACGCAGTTGCAACACCAAAGTTAGAACAAGCACTCCTATCCACATGTCATGATCATTCATTGCAACACATTAATCAACATACAAAGATAATAAGCACTTATATTTGCATTCATAAGGTTCATTGTTTTATCAAAATAAAGGTTCCAAACTATAGACAACGTGATCATCAAATAGGTTCAAAAAGTTAGTCAAAACATAATATAAAGTCCCATCAATAAGTATATAAGAGTCCTAAGCATGGTAAAATAACTGAAAATAAAGGCATAAAACTAAGATTCATCAAGATTTATAACACTTATTTTCAGATTTACATTGTAATGCTCACAAAAATACCCAGGTGAAATACATCTAAACTAACTACAAATAGAGATAATTTTTAAAAAAAGCTCATATACTAAACAAAACATACATCTATAACATACATATAATACATATCAAATACATCATCTACTAAATTCATCATTACAAATTACATCTTTTGCTAATTACAATAAAACATAGAACATCATAACACAACTACGCAAGCAAAATAACACATCATATCATTCTTTCCTCTAGGGTATCTCAACACCACTGTTGGCATTCTATACTCTTATGAGAATAATGGTGTTGTCATTGATGGCAACCATCTGACAACCTTCCAACACTCATCTAGTAAAGCTACTGGCACCGGCATAGAAATCTACATACACCGGTAGACACTTCATCGATAGCGGCAATAGTGCATACCAACACCCCAACCGACAGGGAATAAACTTTTGTTTATTATATTTAATTGAAATTATCTTTTGTAAATCCGATATGACATATAGTAAAAGACTCATAGATATGTATGAGATCTTATAGGTCATTTTGTGTAAGGAGTTGAGTAGAAAATTATGTATAAGGTGATATAAGTGACAGTGAAGTTTTTTGGTTATAGAATGAGCTTAAACCGATACTCAACTTGGCATAGTTGATGCTGATTTGAAGCAGTACATTGTATTGTATTTCATAATCTACTTTTGTAGTCAGTGTGACTCTTATTGAGCAATGAGCTCTAGGCAGTTGGCCTTCCTGCATGTGGAGGCCCCTCATTGTAAGTAATATTTATTTATTGGCTAGTGAGTGAATATTGTGGGTCACAAATCCCACTGAGGTTTTTCCCACACCGGGTTTCCTCGTTAAACATCTTGTGTTATGGTGTGTTTTCTATGTTGTCTTTATTGTTCCTGTTTACTGCATTAATTGTTATTTATCGGTACACTGTTTTGGAATGCAAAGTTCTTAATAAAGTTAAATATTTTGCTAACCTGTTAGATACTGATTCACACCCCCCCCCCTCTCAGTATCTTTGGGACTATCATTAATCCTAACAACCACTACTTTTAAGATTAACATCCTATAAACTAAGTTGAATTTAGAGCACCAATTCAAATGTTACAAATCCCCATCATTACACATCCATTCTATTCATTATGAATCTAAGCGAATATCCCTTCATAAGATAGTACTAGATCATAATCAAAGATTCACAATGCCTAACAATAGGATTACTAACATACAAAAGTACATGAAGGATAAAATCAATGCTTAATTATTATAGGTGCATTATTCCACCTAAGATACCTATATCATTTCTATCTAATCCATACATAATAACATCTCTTAACACATACCATATGAAATGTCAACAATGCACTATTACAATTTCCATTCTACTCCAATCTCTAAGATCATCGATGCTTCCCATTCACAATATTACAAGAATCATCTAACTTGCCATGAAATCACATATCCAACTCTATAAGTGGAACTATATCATTTCTTAAATATACATATGATGACATCAAGATTACTAACCACATGCTCATACACAAATCATAACAATGAGTGATAACCCTTCATAACACTTAAATAATATAACTCAAACCCATTCCTAATGAACACTTCCACAATATAGAACACATAACATAACACTATCTTAATACATTCCAAGGTCATAATCTTCCATCATCATATTAAAAAATATTATGAATCACAAGAGCACATATTTTGTATCCATGTTTAGTAAATCATCGTGATACATTACCAACCCTAATGGATAGAAATCAGTTCCATAACTCAAACACATAATAGAGAATCATTGACTCCATACAAACCTACAACTACTAATTCATTTTCATATCCAAAGAGTAACTAAAACTAAGGATTAACATCCTTCAAATCAAGGCATACATGATCATTATTATTTTCACTACCATCCACAAGATATAAACAATCATTGCAATCATTTAATTACTGCTAGCTGGAAATTACATTTATCATGAATATCCATTTACAATAATCTTATTTTATATATCTCATTACACATATTCCAAGATATTGGTTACATGGCTTCCTTTACAATTATATCCCTTTGAGTTACATATCGCATAATAACAATCATAATTACATAGATTATGTTCCAATATACATCCACATGAAGAGATAATAGAAATCCAATTCCACACACGCAACATCCAAAAAAGAACATCCCAATGGAAGAAGGCATCAAACCATCCGACCATGTGGAACCAAATAGGAACCACCCCCCGTGCTAGGAGATGACATGGGGTTCCAACACTCACTCAAGACCTAGGTTGACACCTAACAACCATGGAACTCAACATAGCACATACTTATCTCAACCCAACAATAATCATATGACAACACAAGGCTGAAATCAACAATAAACTCTTCTAGAGGCATACAATAAATCATGGCATATGGACATGGTCACATGTAGGAATGGAGTGTCATCACATGTTGTCCTCATATAGAAGGGAATATGGCTATCCTTACTAGTCACACTCCTAAATGCTAGCCTCACAAAGAAGATAAATATGCACCCATAGTAGACATGTATGCTATCCTCACAAAAGAAGGGTGAAAACAATCCCTTAAGAGACATGTGGAGCCATCTCAACCTATGTGAGTACAAGGGAGATTAGCTTTCTATATCATATGGTGCAACCAAATATAATTATCTTATTAGGTGAAACTCAAACCCAATCAATTATTAAATGTTATCAATGAATTACAAAGAGTAAAACTTCCATTGTGCCCTGGCGGTCTAGGTGCCAAGCAACCTAACTCACTTGACACTGATCATCACAAGAAAGCCCACTTCCCCTAATCATATTACAAGCCATAGGGTAACACATAAAATTACATCATAATACATGAAATAATGTTCACAAGAAGGCCTTCAAGAACACATAACATCACTGAACACATATTGCACTTAGAGCATACATATGAACCATTACAAGCATAGGGCCTTCACAAATGCCTCATAGACATAGTACCAAAGGAATAACATGAAACATAAGCGCATCATAATATACTAAAAATCCTCAACAATGAGGTATAAAACATTCCACTGGAGTCAAAGAAACAATCCTCAAACAACAAGGCAATAACCTCTTGTTGGAGCAACTTCTGCATAAGGAAACTCCTCAATGGTAGGGCATAATCCCACTTACTGGAGCACAAAATACATAATGAAAAATCATATAACATCATGAACCAATCAAAATTTGTCAACATAGGCTTCACATGCCTCTAGGAACTCACACAATCCATACTAGGACTTTACAACACTAAAATTGACCTTTCTGGGTCTTCTAGAGCAGTTTAGTTCTCTTGGTATGCACAGTGGCATTCCTCGTTTGTAGGGTGGAATTTATGGGACATTGCCTAGTGTTTCTAGTTCATTGCATAGTGTTGTTGGTCCATTGGTCAATGTTTTGGGTATATAGGTCAGCTTTCTCAGTCTGTAGGTTAGCTCTCCTGGTCAGTTTGTCAACTCTCTGGGTCTAAATAATGGCATTTCTGGTATACATAGTATCATTCCTTGTAGATGGGGTGGAATTCTAGGTTGTTATGGTGGTGTTTCTGGTTGATTTGGTAGCATTTTCTGGTAAAGTATGCAATATCTCATGTTTGAAGGATTTGGAAGGTAAAGTAATTGCCCAGATTGACCAGGAGGTTGGATAAGAATCAAAAGGGGTGTACACATTGTTTATGCATCAAATGAAACTCACAGGAATGAGTTTTCAACTCAGTGGATAAGCATTTTGGCTAAAACTGCATTTTTCGATTCAAGAGCAAAGGAAATGACCCAATCTCTGCATAGGCCAAAAGAACTGAACCAAATCATTCCCAAACACTCCACTACTCCAACAAAAAGATTAAAAAATGTCTGAACATGACATGGACACTCAGTGTAAGCTTTAGGAGCTCTTACAATGTTATTGACACATTCAAACTAAGGAAAATAACTCCTATCTCAACAAGGAGTCCATAAGGAGTATAATACTTGAATAAACAATCAAATACCAATAAGAAAATTCTACCAATACACAAAAAATATAAATACATTAAATTTATTTATTTTTACACCTCCCATGCATAGTAAAAGCAATATAATAATATTGTTACTTTTTAAGAGTGTAGAAATAGAAATAGGCTTTATACTTTTATAATTACTAATTAATCAAAATCAACTTAACAACTATATATAAAATAAACTAAATAAATCAATCATCAATAAATGAAATCAAAATGTTAAAATAAATTAAATAAAACAATAGTTAATAAATCAATTAAATAAATAACAATCAATTAAATCGAAAATAAAACCAATTAATTAATAAATCAAACATTAATAAATTCAATAACAATAAATCAAATATCCATTAAATAATTAATTAGTTATAGCTTTATTAATTATTACTCAATATTAATTAATTAATTAATTAAATATTATCCAACCATAGGATAATTAATCCAATCCATGATAAACCAAACACACACACATAACCAACTACAGATAAATACAATGAGATACCGACTCAAGACTGGACAACACTTACACCCGACAAGACTGACCAAGTGAACACACTAGACGATGAGTAGGTGAGGGAAAACCAAGTCATCTCCAACAACTGCCATGGGGATTAGGACACGCTCAAACCTGTGAGACTAGGTGGAGTTGATATTTGGTACCCACAATCTTGCATCCACTAATAAACACAAAAGAACATATATATAACATCATAGTAGCAGGAAAGTGGAAGCGAATTGCTACACCTTATCATGCTCGTGATGAGTGACAAGGCATCGTCCTTTTCACGAAGACATTCACCCAATACAAACACATCTTATAAAATCATCATCATGGAGTAGGGTTAGTATCATCATCATATATCATGAAATCATATAAATCACATAGGAGTCTCGAATACATATAAGTCCATCAAGAAATATCATCCATTGAATAATCATAACATATCATCTATCACATAGATCATCAAAAGTTATCAATGTAACACATGTCTGTATAGCATCTTAAATGTCTACTGCATAGTAAATAAAGTCTTAATCATCATCAAAACATCATCATAAGTCTAGATAAGTCTATCGAATCATGAATCAAAATATAAATCTAGGAGGGACACTACATCCTCCTCCCCTTAGGCTCGACTTACTCCTGGAAGTCACCAAGGGTTAAGATGAAAGCATACACACATCAACACATAACTTCTTAAACCAGACTACTTCTAGCTCAAAGTAAGATAATGATTACAAAAAAAGTTTTCTTTCTACACTTTACTTATCCAAGTGAATACGTTACATAAGGGATAAAAAAAGTCAAACAAAATCTTACTGGTCACAATAAGCATGACAAATCATTGAAATATCTTCAAGATAACTTTATTTAACCACCTTTAAAATAATAAAAATATAATTCTTGTATTCGAGTTAACATATATAAGCAAAAATCACTGTAACTCACACAATTCAAGCATGACAACACTTCCTTTAGCGTGTAGTTGAATGCAATTAAGAAGACATGTATACATTTTACACATCACTTCACACATAGGCACATCCTTAAGAGGCCACATGTCATACTCTAAACGAGGCAATTCACACAAACTTCCTTCATGACCAAATAAAATCAAGAAATTCTCACAATTGTTAGAGATCTAGGTTCTATAATTCCCAAAAGAAAGCAAGATTTGCAAAATTCAAACTACTTAGTATCAACCACACTTCTACTATGCTAATATTATTCAAATATTTACATAGTTATCATCAAATCAATTATTCAAAGGAGCTCTAATTCATTCACTTGCATGATATAAAGACATAGACATTCAATGAGGATATGAAATCAATAGTTTATTTTGCTTTATCTACTTCACATTTCACAATTCTTCCTGTCTATTGCACTTCTAATAAACATCTCATGAAATCTATAAAAATCCAATACATGGCTTCTTACCAACATATTTCTTATTCTACTAATGTCATTATTATCCAATTGTTGTCTAGGGCTAGTGCACTTCTCCGTGATGTCCTCCCTTGCACAAACTATCAGAGGTTTGAGATGAACATGATAGATAACATTGACATAGAATGAGGGCCCTTAAATTGACAATCAAATGACCACTATGGACAACAAGGAGAAAATAAAAAAGGAGAGAATCATTAGATACTACATTAAATTAAAAAAAAGAGAGAAAATTTGTCGGCGAATCAACCAAGAAATAAAGTGTGACAAGTGCCACCACAAGAAAAAAAAAATTGAAAGAAGAATTTAGTGGTCAATCCTAAATCAAATAGATCCAAAAATCAAACTAACAACACCATGAAAATAGCTCAAATCAAAATAACCAATTCATCAAAATCCTTATCACGAGGCGACCATCATTAGTCACTCTAAAGGGAGTAGCCACTACACAACACCTAGTATTAGTGCCTTGCATGTGTTAGAGAGTGCACACAAACATTTAAATCATAAATATATTTACATACTGAAGTTACTTTTACCATTATTAGTGCAATGCAATCCTTTAAGATAATCTGGGCAACTATCCTTTATGAATGAATACATATGCAAGAAGATATACACACACAAGGCATACACTCACACATGGTTAATATTAAAAATATCTACCTATAAAATTATCCTCTTTACCGAATTATAGTAGAGACAAATGTTGGTTCTTCAATTAATCACTTAATGATATACTTGAATACATATAACATTAATCAATATTTTTCCTATACTAAGCATGAAACTTTATATCACAACCTTGCTTACCACCACTTAATTTTCCATTCAATACCATGCACGCAAATTCAACTATATACATATATTGCCTTACTCAATGCTTATCTCCTACTATCCCTTAACTATAATCATTCACAAATCAAGCATATCTAGTGATCAAGAGGCACATTCATATAGAGTGCCATACCACTTCATACTACGCACCATCAATTCATCATGTTAGAATTCATGGAACAAACATTTTATTTTGAATTTGAATAGGATAAGGAGATATCACCTTGTCTTTAATCTATGCATTTTATCAACTTGAACATTTCAACAATCCACACCACTCCTACTTAAGATTAAGGCTTTTATCTTACCAACCAAATAAATACATAATGATATGATTCCCAAAATTTCCTATACTATGCATGCAATGCATCAATATATATATTTTCTTTGTTCTAATAAATGAGTATCAACATGATATTTTAATCCATTAATTCATCAAACTTCCTACACTTTCCATGCAATATGCATTCTATCTAATTAATTCTTCCTCTAAGAATCATCATGGATTCAATGCATAAATCTCAATCTTAAACAATCTTATTTATCCAATCTTTTCCTTTAATAAATGCAATACCATATTACACCAATAAGTATCCAATGCTTCTACTCATTATCAATAAACTCCTAAGAACTATGATCATTTTATCCAAATGGAGAGAAGAGGAGAAAAAAAAATCCAATCAACCAATGTATGCACACAAGAATTATGCATTAGCAATACAAGATTCTTGTCATATTTGTTGTACTATGAAGCTATACACATCATTTCCTTATATATGAAAATTCAACTTCCATGAGGTCTCCTAATATTACAAATGCAGTTAGAAATCTCAATCCATTACTAGAAGATATGATTTATTCAAACAATATTTTCTCAAATGCAAAATCATACACATATAAAAACACCCAAAAGTTCTATTTGATACCCATACTTCACTAGTTAAATCCCCTTACATTCACAAAGAAGAATACATGAAAGAGAAGGGAATAAACAACCACTATTTTCTTATACAAGTGCATAGCATACAAGTTCTTCAATTTCAGATCATGATTTACACAAATCGTTCTTATATGCATATAACAAACACTCCATCTTACTATTCATAAGAGGCTTAACGTAACAAGTAGATCCTATAAACATAACATTAGTTAAGAGAACACACACAATTATCTTTCATCATATAGCATGATCATTAATCTAGGGAGAACAACTTCTAATATTCAAGTAAGCATTAAAATTTACAAGCAAGTAAGACCGCATAAAATCGTATAGACATCACTCTCATCTAAGAAGTATGCATCAGAAATGAATACACATTTTGGACACAATTATGATTTCTAGGAAGAATTAGGGAGAAACACAAGGCATAAACATACAAGATCTCCAAATATTCCAATAACATTTTCCATCGCAAATCTCGAGAACAACTCAACTCAAGAGAATATTATAGTACATCATGCAAGACTAAGAGAAACAACCTTAACCAGAGATCCCGGTGTTTGCAACAAGGGCTCTGATACCAGATGTAATGCCTGCCAAAATACCCTAGAGAAATACACCTAAGCTAACTACAAATAGAGATTTTTTTTTTTAAAGCTCATATACTAAACACAACATACATCTATAATATCGATCTAAAGCATATCAAATACATCATCTACTAAATATATCATTACAAATTAAATCTTTTACTAATTACAACAAAGCATAGAACATCATAACACAACTAGGCAAGCAGAATAACACATCATATCATTCTTTCCCCTAGAGTATCTCAACGTCACTACTTTTAAGAGTAAAATCCTATAAACTAAGTTCATTTTAGAGCACCAATTCAAATGTTACAAATCCCCATCATTACACATCCATTCTATTCATTATGAATCTAAGTGAATATCCCTTCATAAGATAGTACTAGATCATAATCTAAGATTCACAATGGCTAACAATAGGATTACTAACATACACAAGTACATGAAGGATAACATCAATGCTTAACTATTATAGGTACATGATGCTGCCTAAGATACCTATATCATTTCCATCTAATCCATACATAATAGCATGTCTTAACACATACCATATGAAATGTCAACAATGCACTATAACAATTTCCATTCTACTTCAATCTCTAAGATCATCAATGCTTCTCATTCACAATCTTACAAGAATCATCTAACTTTCAATGAAATCACATATCCAACTCTATAAGTGGAACTAGATCATTTCATAAAGGTGCATATCATCACATCAAGATTACTAACCACGCGCTCATACACAAATCATAACACCAAGTGATAACCCTTCATAACACTCAAATAATCTAACTCAAACCCATTCCTAATGAACACTTCCACAATATAGATCACATGGAATAACACTATCTAAATACATTCCAAGGTCATAATATTCCAACATCATATTAAACAATATTACGAATCACAAGAGCACATATTTTGTATCCACATTTAGCAAATCATCGTGATACATTATCAACCCTAATGGATAGAAATCAGCTCCATAACTCAAACACATAATAGAGAATCATTGAATCCATACAAATCTACAACTAGTCATTTATTTTCATATCCCAAGAGTAACTAACACTAAGGATTAACATCCTTCAAATCAAGGCATACATGATCATTATTATTTTCACTACCATCCACAAGATATACACAATCATTGAAATCATTTAATTCTTGATAGCTGGAAATTACATTCATCGTGAATATCCATTTATAATATTCTTATTTTATACATCTCATTTAGAAATCAATCTTCTACAAGTCTCATTACACATATTCCAAGATATTGGTTACATGACTTACTTTACAATTATATCCTTTTGAGTTACATACCACATGATAATAATCATAATTACATAGATTATGTTCCAATATACATCCACATGAAGAGATAATAGAAATCCAATTCCATGTACACAACATATAAAGAATAAAATCCCAATGGAAGAAGGCATCAAACCACCCAATCATGTGGAACCAAATAAGAACCACCCCCTATGCTAGGAGATGACATTAGGTTTCAACACTCACTCAAGACCTAGGTTGACACCTAACGACCATGGAACTCAACATATCACATAAAGAACTCAACCCAACAATAATCACATGACAACATAAGACTGAAATCGACAATAAACTCTTCTAGAGGCATACAATAAATCATGGCATATGGACATGGTCACATGTAGGAATCGAGTGTCATCACATGTTGTCCTCATATAGAAGTGAATATAGCCATCCTTAATATTCATGCTCCTATGTGCTAGCCTCACAAAGAAGGTAAATATGCACCCATAGTAGACATGTATGATATCCTCACAAAGAAGAGCAATCCATAATCCTAATAGTCATACAAGCTACCCTCACAAAAGAAGGGTGAAAATAATCCCTTAACAGACACTTGGAGCCATCTCAACCTATGTGAGTACAAGGGATATTAGGTGAAACCCAAACCTAATCAATTATTAAATGTTATCACTGAATTACAAAGAGGAAAACTTCTATTGTGCCCTGGCGGTCTAGGTGCCAAGAAACCTAACTCACGTGACCTCAGTCATCACAAGGAATTCCACTCCTCCTAATCATATGCCAAGCCATAGGATAACACATGAAATAATGTTCACAAGAAGGCTTTCAAGAATGCATAACATCACTGAGCACATACTGCAAATTGAGCATACAAATGAACCATTACAAGCATAGGGCCTTCACAAATGCCTCATAGGCATAGTACCAAAGCAAGAAAATGAAACATAAGTGCATCATAATCTACTACAAATCCTTAGCAATGAGGTATAAAACATCCCATTGGAGTCATAGAAGCAATCCTCAAACAACAAGGCAATAACCTCTTGCTGGAGCAACTTCTGCATAAGGAAACTCCTCAATGATAGGGTATAATACCACTTACCGAAGCACAAAATACATTATGAAATATCATAGAACATTATGAACCAATTAAAATTTCTCAACATAGGCTTCACATGCCTCTGGGAACTCACACAATCCATACTAGGACTTTACAACACTAAAATTGACCTTTATGGGCCTTCCAGAGCAGTTTAGTTCTCTTGGTATGCACAGTGGTGTTCTTGGTTTGTAGGGTGACATTTTTGGCAAATTGCCTAGTGTTTTTGGTTCATTACATAGAATTTTTGGTCTATTGGTCAGCGTTTTGGGTACATAGATCAACTTTATCAGTTTGTAGGTTAGCTCTCCTGGTTAGTTTGTCAGCTCTCTCGGTCTAAATAATCATGTTTCTGGTATGCATAGAAGTATTCCTAGTAGAAGGGGGGGTGTTCCTGGTTCATATGGTGGTGTTTCTAGTTGATTTAGTGGTGTTTATGGTAAAGTATGCAATATCTCAAGTTTGAAGGATTTGGAAGGTAAAGTAACTGCCCAGATTGACTTAGAAGAGAAAATTGACCCCAAGGGCATGAACAAGAGGTTGGATAAGCATCAAAAGGGGTGTACACATGGTTTGTGCATCAAATGCAACTCACGGGAATGAGTTTGAAACTCAGTGGATAAGTGTTTTGGCTAAAACTGTATTTTAGATTTATAGAGCAAAGGAAAGGACCCAATCTCTTCATAGGCCAAAAGAACTGAACCAAAACATTCCCAAACACTCCAATACTCCAACAAAAATATTACAAATGTCTGCACATGACATGGACTCTCACTGTGAGCTTCATGAGCTCTTACAATGCTACCGATACATTCAAACCAATGAAAAGAACTCCTATCTCAACAAGGAGTCCATAAGGAGTATAATACCCGAATAAACAATTAAATATCAATAAGAAAATTCTACCAACACACACACAATGTAAATACATATATACATGTATCCACTATCCACTACACAGACAAATCAACTCAAGGATTTCACTCAAACATAAGGAGCAATCTGCAATTTCCCATTTCATTCATTTAATTCCAAAGGATTTAAACTATAATGTCTTTCTTTTTCCCCATCCATTCAACAATCACAAACAAATTATTTTCACAGGAAGATACAGAGAAGACAAAGTTTTAGAAAATCTAAAAATGAAAGAAGAACTCCAACCTAGAGATCGCAAATCCAAGTATGAAAACTGAGGAAGAGCTTCGACAATCCAAGCTTCCAAAATCCAAATGCAAACCAAGATCCAAGCCAAAATCCCAAAAGTTTCAATCAAAATCCTGCCCACTAGTAACTCGACAACCATCCAGAAATTTGAAATAAATAGAAAATACATAACAAACTATTCAAAAATCTGAGGCAATCAAAATAATCCAAAAATCAATATTTCTTACCTATCGTGTATAGGTTGAAGGTAAGAATATTTTATTATATTTTCTACCAACAAATTTAAATTCGCCCAATCAATTAGGAGGGTAGGTGAATTTAACTTTATTTATTTTTACACCTCCCATGCATATGCATAGTAAAAGCAATATAATAATATTATTACTTTTTAAGAGTGTAGAAATAGAAATAGGCTTTATACTTTTATAATTACTAATTAATCAAAATCAACTTAACAACTATATCTAAAATAAACTAAATAAATCAATCAACAATAAATGAAATCAAAAGGATAAAATTAATTAAATAAAATAATAGTCAATAAATCAATTAAATAAATAACAATCAATTAAATCTAAAATAAAACCAATTAATTAATAAATCAAACATTAATAAATTCAATTACAATAAATCAAATATCCATTAATTAATTATAACTTTATTAATTATTACTCAACATTAATTAATTAATTAATTAAATAAACATTATCCAACTATAGGATAATTACCAATCCATAATAAACCATACACACACATAACCAACTGTACATAGATAGAATGAGATACCGACTCAAGACATGACAACACTTACACCCGACAAGGCTGATAAGGTGAACATACTAGACCATGAGTAGGTGAGGGAAAACCAAGTCATCTCCAACAAGTGTCATTGGGATTAGGACACTCTCATATCTATGAGACTAGGTGGAGTCAATGTCTGGTACCTGCAATCCTGCATCCACTGATAAACACAAAAGAATATATATATACAACATCATAGTAGCAGGCAAGTGGAATTGAATCGCAACACCTTATCATGCTCGCGATGAGTTATAAGGCATCATCCCTTTCATGAAGACAATCACCCAATACAAACACATCTTATTAAATTATCATCATGGAGTAGGGTTAGTATCATCATCATATATCATCAAATCATATAAATCATATCAGAGTCTTAAATACATATAATTCCATCAAGAAATATCATCCATCGAATAATCATAACATATCATCCATCACATAGATCATCAAAAGTCATCGATATAACACATGTTCGTATAGCATCATAAATGTCTACTGCATAGAAATAAAGTCATAACCATCATCAAAATATCATCATAAGTCTAGATAAGTCAATTGAATCATGAACCAAAATATAAATCTAGGAGGGACACTACATACATTCATGCTTTGAATTTGATTGTTGCATTTGTGATTTGAAGCATTCACATTTTTATTTACACTCATTTAGGGTTTACTCTCCTAGCGTAGGATACAACTCTAGATTTAATTTCCTATTCATTTAGGATCTTGCATATACACAAGATTCTTGAATACATATTTTTAGTACATTATCGACTATTGTGGAGGTGGAAATCGCCAAAACAAGGGGTGATGCAGGAGCATCTCTGGTTCACAACAATCTTGCATCAACCAAAAACATTTTCTTTTTTATTTTGTTTTTTGTTTGCAGTTTCAGTTTTCCTTTCTGTGTATCCCAGTTTTGGCTCACCGGATTCCGTGGAGTTGGATTCTACTTGAAGACTTGATCATCTTTCTTTCTTTCAAACCACATCTCATTTGGATCACTTTCCGGTAAGATATCACTACCGATTTTCTTGACAGTTTCTTGTTACCGGTTGTTCCTTTGTCACTGGTTGCCTGAGACCTATTCTGGTGATCTACCAGAACCCATTCCAAAGCTTGCGGAGCCTTAGACTTTGATCTCAATGTTTCTTAGTGTGTGGCCAACCTTCTACATTTCATCCTTTGGATTGTCTGGAGGAATCCCTTGGCAGTGGCCGACCTTGTTCATGTTGCACGTTAGGTATTGTTCTTCGGGTTTTGATCCTTTTGGGCCAACTGGATACTTTGGATCAATATATATATATTTGTAATCATGCTTTAGAATGCAATAAAGGGGAAATCAATTGAAGATCAATTAGAATCAATCAAAGATAGACTATGCCTAGAAGATATATCTTTCGATTCAAGGTCCCGGTGTGACCTATTCTACTAGGCCTGTGTGTCGGTATGTTGTAACCCAGTTGTTACCGGTTGGATGTAATCAAATTTCATGCTATAAAACTATATGTTTTGTATTACCTCCATCATATATGTGTGTTTCTGTTGTGTTTACTCTTGCTGACTAGTTTGGACTGATCTTTTTGAGATCCCTCCTCACCGGTGGATTACTTCAAATGGTATCAGAGTGAAGTTTCATTCTGGAGGTTGCCTGTCTTGAATTTTGTTGTAGGGCAGCGGATTGTGGATCCGACCTACAATTGTAGAGGACTAGCATGGCGTGAAGAGGAACTAGGAATAGTGGAGCACGTGGGAAGGAAAATCCTGCTGTGATGGAGATGTTGCAAGGAATAGTAGCATAGTTAGAAGCTGTGGAGATAACCCAAAGAAGAGGCTAACATATTGAGGATGTAAGCGATGATGAAGGAGAAGAAGCCCTCGCAGAACAAGTGAACCTACCGACAGTTGATCTAGATGAGGAAAGGTTTTTAAGGATTTTGAGTAGGGTGAACACTAAACCTCATTTTACCCCACCAAAATATGATGGGAAGTCAGATTCGGATGAATTGATGGATTGGATCTCAAAGATGGAGAAGTATTTTGATTTTAAAAACACTACAGAAGAAAGGAAGGTGAAATATGCCTATAACCGGTTGAAAGGTCGCGCATCTCTTTGGTGGGAGTATTTGCAAGTTGATAGACAAAGAAGAGGTAAAGAAAATATTAATACATGGGATAGGCTGATTGCTAAGTTGAAATCAAATTTTGTCTCAACAAATTATCAAGCGGATTTGTTCTGGAAGTTGTAGAATCTAAGACAGAAAGAATCTAGTGTAAAGGAGTACACTGAAGAATTTTACAAATTGAACATCAGATCCAAACATGTTGATGATGAAGTTGAATAGATTGCAAGATATTTGAATGGGTTGCAGATGCCATACAAGATGAACTTAGTATGATCATATTGGAGAGTGTTGAAGAGGCTTACTAGTATGCACTAAAGGTTGAAGAGAAATTAAACATAAGACATGAGCAGAGACAAAGAGGTAGAGGTGGAAGGTTTACTGAAAGATTATTTCAAGGAGGAAGAGGATATACCAGAGGAAGAGGAACCAATATAGATTAGAACAAGGACAAGGAAGTGAGAAAAGAAGGTAATTCATACTAGAAGGATGATAGAAATTTTTACTGGAGGAGAGAACTGGATGGTTATCAGAATGAGAACTTTGGAAGACAAGACAAGAGGAAATTAAGAGGAACCTACTTTAAGTGTGGAGGAGAAGGACACCATGCATTTGAATTTAAGAAGATAGAGGCTACTAGAAGAGCAGCAGTCGTGGAAGAAAGCCCCACCGGATCAGACAATAAACTAGAAGATGGAGAACTATTGATGATGAGGAGAGCTTTGTGTCATAACGAAGGAGATGAAGAACCCTTGCAGAGGAAGAACATGTTCAAGATCAGATGTAAGGTATCTAATAAGTGATGTAAAGTTGTTAGTGATAGTGGTAGTTCAGATAATCTTGTTTCAGAAGAGATGGTGAATAAGTCTAAATTGGAGAGATTGAAACACCTTAAGCCTTATCAGATAACATGGATTTAGGATGAACATAAGCTCTTAATAAGTAAACAATATTTAGTAAAATTGAAAATTGGGAATTATCATGATGAAGTTTTGTGTGATATTATGCCTATGGATATTTGTCATCTTTTGTTGGGAAGACCTTGGCAGTTTTATAGACGAGCACTACATGATGGGAGGAAGAACACATACACTATTGTGGCCAATGGGATGAAGCAAACCTTGTTACCTTTGGAGGAACCTTTGAAGAGTGAAGTTTGTACGAATACCATAATATGTTTAGTAGATGGAAGGAAATTCATGGATGGATTGAGACATGAGAATGTGTGTATTTCCTTAATTCCTACGAAGACTGAGAGACCAAAACCGAAAGGAGAACACCCGACAGAGATAAGAGATTTGCTGACAGAATATGAGGACATAATTTCAGATAATGTACCTGATGGATTGCCACCTATTAGAAGTATTAGTCATTGCATGGACTTGGTTCTCGGAGCCAGTTTGCCTAACAAAGTTGCACACCAGTTGACACCGATAGAGAATGATTAACTGAATAGACAAGTGCAGGAGCTGTTGAAGAAAGGTTTGATCAGGGAAATTCTGAGCCCTTGTGCAGTACCAATTGTATTAGCACCTAAGAAGACAGGAGAATGGAGGATGTGTATCGATTCAAGAGAAATAAATAAGATCACAATGAAATACCAGTTTCCTTTTCCTAGGATGGATGACATAATGGACTGTTTGAGTGGATCAAGATACTTTACAAAGATAGATTTGAAGAGTGGATATCATCAGATCAGGATCAGAGAAGGTGATGAGTGGAAGACAACATTTAAGATAAATGAAGGACTATATGAATGGTTAGTGATGCCTTTTGGATTGACTAATGCACCAAGTACTTTCATGAGGTTGATGAATAAGGTATTGAAAAAATTATTGGGTAAGTTTGTTATTGTATATTTGGATGACATTCTAATTTTCAGTAAGACAAAAGAGGAACATTTGTTGCAGTTAAGACAAGTTTTACAGAGGTTGAGAGAAGAGAAGTTACTGATCAATATCAAGAAGTGTACTTTCATTAAGGATGAGTTAATCTATTTGGGCTTTGTGATATCTGAGGATGGTTTGAAGATAGACCCTGAGAAAGTGAAAGCCATTGTTAAGTGGCCTACACCAGGAAGAATTGGAGAGGTGAGATCTTTTCATGGATTGGCTAGTTTTTACCGGAAGTTTATCAGAACTTTCAGTTTAGTTTGTAACCCTATGACTAAGACCATGAGGGGAGATCAAAAGGAATTCAAGTGGACCACCGGAGCAAACAAAAGTTTTGAATTGTTGAAGCAGAAAGTGACTGAGCAGATTGTGTTGGCTTTACTGGATTTCAATAAGGTATTTCAAGTGGATTGTGATGCAAGTGGAACAACAATAGGAGCAGTTTTGAGTCAAGAAGGGAGAGCAGTAGCATATTTCAGTGAGAAATTGAATGATGTCTAGAAGAGATATTTAGTATATGATTAGGAATTTTATGCCATAGTTCAAGCCTTGAAGAAATGGATACATTACTTGTTGCCTAAGGAGTTTGTGTTGTATACAGATCATCAAGCTTTGCAGTATTTGAACAGTCAAAGTAAGTTGAATAAGAGACATATGAGATGGGTAGAATTCTTGCAAAGTTACACCTTTGTGTTGAATCATAGAAGTGGTAAATATAACAAGTTGTTGATGCATTGAGTAAGATAAGGAATTTGCTAACAAAGATGAGAGTGATAGTATTAGGTTTTGAATATTTGAAGACCTTGTATGATGAAGACCCAAATTTTGCAGAACCTTGGAAAACATGTAGAGAACCGGTTATGGTTGATAGGAGCAAATGATTGGATTAATTCATTCAGGATGGAATGTTATTCAAGGGAGTTCAGTTATGCATACCTAAGAGTTCCATGAGAGATAACCTGATAAGAGAGAAATATAGTGGAGGTTTAGCTAGACATTTTGGCATTGATAAAATAGTTGCATTAGTGAGTGATCTATACTTTTGGCCCCAAATTCATAAGGATGTTAAGAGATATGTGCAGAGTTGTAGAGTTTGTCAAGTTGCAAAAGGTAGTAGTTAGAATATGGGATTGTATAAACCTTTGACAATACCGATAAGACCTTGGGAGGATATAAGAATGGATTTTGTACTTGGATTTCCTAAGACACCGAGAGGGAATGATTCTATGTTTGTGGTAGTGGATAGATTTTCAAAGATGACTCATTTCATACCTTGTAAGAAGACATCAGATGCATTGCATGTAGTAGACTTATTTTCCAATTAAGTGGTGAGATTGCATGGATTACCTAAGAGCATAGTTTCAGATAGAGACACTAAGTTTGTTGGCTATTTTTGGAGAAAAATTTGGAAGAAGATGAAGACAAATTTGAAGTTCAGTTCTACTTTTCATCCACAAACTGATGGACAGATAGAAGTTGTTAACCAGAGTTTGGGAAACTTGTTGAGATGTTTAGTGGGAGATAAAACTGGAAGTTGGGATTTGATCCTTGCACAAGGAAAGTTTACCTATAACAACTCAGTGAATAGAAGTACCAGAAAAACACCTTTTGAGATTATTACCAGAGTACATCCTAGAGGAATAGCGGAATTGAGAGACATTAGCAGTGAAGACGGGAAGAGTTCAAAAGCAAAAGTTTTTGCAGATCACATGGTAGCATTGCATATTTTGGTTAAACAACATTTGAAAGACATGAATAGAAAATATAAGTAGAAGGTAGATAAGAAGAGGAGAGATAAGGAATTTGAAGTTGGCGATGAGGTCATGGTATACTTGAGAAAAGAGAGATTCCTGGTTGGAACTTATAATAAGTTGCAGATGAAGAAGTTTGGACCCTGTAAGATTTTGAGGAAGTTCAGTTTTGAAAATGCATATGAAGTGGAGCTACCAGATAGTCTAAGTATTTCACCTATATTCAACATTGCATATCTTCATGAGTACAATGAACCAAAATTTAGTGAGGACAATCTGGAAGACCTTGAGAAACAATTTCCCTAGAAGGAACCAGATCAGATTGAAGAAATTTTGGATAGTAGGATTGGGGGTAAAACCTGAAATAGTCAATATAAAGGATATCTTGTGAAGTGGAAGAGAAGACCAATTGAAGATTCATCTTGGATTTCTTAGGAAGAGGTAGACTTCCTTGGTTTCCCTTTGACCCCAACAAAGTGAGAGGCTTAATTTTTCATTAACCTCGGATGTCTAATGCAGGAGCATCCCCGGTTCACAACAATCTTCCATCAACTAAAAACAATTTCTTTTCTATTTTGTTTTTTGTTTGCAGTTTTAGTTTTCCTTTCTGTGTGTCCTGATTTTGGCTCATCGGATCCTGTGGAGTTGGATTCTACTTGAAGACTTGATCATCTTTTTTGCTTTCAAACCGTATCTCATTTGGATCACTTTCAAACAAGATATTGCTACCGGTTTTCTTGACGGTTTCTTGTTACCGGTTGTTCCTTTGTTACCGGTTGCTTGAGACCTATTCTGATGATCTACCAGAACCCATTCCAAATCTTGCAGAGCCTTGGATATTTATCTCGATGTTTCTTGGCATGTGGCCGACCTTCTACATTTCATCCTTTGGATTTTCTGGAGGAATCTCTTGGCAGAGGCTGACCTTGTTCATGTTGCACGTTAGGTCATGTTCTTCGGGTTTTGATCCTTTTGGGCCAACTGGATCCTTTGGATCCATATATATATATATATATATATTTGTAATCATGCTTTAGAATGAAATCAAGGGGGAATCAATTGAATATAAATTAGAATCAATCAGAGATAGACTTTGCCTAGAAGATGTTAGGGGTCCCACAGATACTGAGAGGGGGGGGTGAATCAGTATCTGACTGGTAGATGGAATTTCTTAACTTAAAACATGCAGAACATAATATAATAGTGTACCGGTATGCAATAAATAGAATCAAGAACATCCACATGAAAAGTACACCATAACACAAGATGTTTAACGAGGAAACCCGGTGTGGGAAAAACCTCGGTGGGATTTGTGACCCACAATATTCACTCACTGGCCAATAAGAGAATATTACTTACAATAGGGGCCTGCACATGCAGGAAGGCCAACTTCCTAGAGCTCACTGCTCAATGGGAAGTCACACTGACTTACAATAAGGATTATACAAATCCAATAACTTGTACTACTTTACAATAGCATCTTTAATGCCAGATTCAGTACCGGTTCTTGCTCTATTCTTTACATATACCCCTTGACCTATATTTCACACATTAGGTTTGCCTAATATATTCTTTTATGCTCCTGCATCACTATTTAATTACATTGCAAAGTGTCTACAATGATCTCCTTTACATATAAGAGTCATTTTACAATTTGCCAAGTCGGCTTACAATAATAAACAAAATATTGTATAACAAAATCCTGTCGGCCTCTGTGCCGGTATACTTTCTTTCTTCTGTGCCAGTATACTTCTTTTCTTCTGTGTCGGTGCCGGTGTAGAGTGTGATCTGTTGATGCCAGTATAATGTCTTTGCCGGTGGCATAGGATTGCAAGGTTGCCATCAATGACAAAACCTTCAATCACATATAATGTCTCATTGGAGTGTGCATATGCCAACAATCTCCCCCTTTGGCATTGATGGCAACACTCATGAGAAATTTCAAAAAGTGTTCAAAAGTGTGCAGTCCAAAAATGTTACCAAAAATGTGAGGGCTCCCCCTAAGCATATGATTCCTGTGTTTTGAACTTTCTCATCCCACTACTCCCCCTTTGGCATCAATGACAAAGGTTGTCAAGATGTCAGTAGAGTTTGTAGGTTCAGCTATCCATAAACTCAACCTTGTAGCTGGGTGGTTATAATCTATAAAATATCTCCCAAAATAAAGTTTATACTATCCATAAACTTCTTACTATCTTTTATTGTTGTCTCAGTTCTCTTCACTATACCGGTGAGATGTTGCAAATGCTCTGCCGGTGTTTTGCTTCCCTGTATTAGTGCCTCAGAAATTTCCTTCCGCAGAGATGCTAGATAGTCCAATCTTGGACTTAGTTTAGATCTCAAATGTTTTGCCTTATTTATTATTCTTTCTTTCTCTCTTTCCATTTTGAGTAGTTCTTCCTCAAAATTTGATATCTTCTCTTCAAAAACTGTTAGTGTATCAGGTGAGTTGACAAAGCTGTCTGCAAGTTTATTTATCTCATCCCGTACCTTGCTTATTTTCTTGTCAATACATATAGTCAAAAAATTTGTTTTATAGGTATCTTTGTACAAATTTTTGTACTCTTTCAACAAACTGCATAATTCCAGTAGAAGTGTGTCAAAATCTCTATTACACTTCTTTATTTCCTCATCAAAGAATTTTTGCTTTTCAATCTCTACCTTATCCTTTATTGAATCTTCCTTTATTTTCTCAATGTTCTCTGAGATATATTTACACAGTGTGTCCAATTGTCCTAAAGAATCTTTGTTATCTATATTACAGTTAGGTGCAATTACCTTCAAAATTGGTATGGTGTCATCAATTGCTTTGTAAGCCTGTGAGTTGCAGTTGGTTATTTTCTTGATAGAATCAAGTAATACCTCAGTCACATTTTTTGATTTGTATGCTGATGATGATCCAACAATCTGAGTACCGGTGGAAGTTATCAGGCTTGTATTGACCTCTGGTAGGTTAGTTTGTGTCTGCATTTCTTTAAGCATTGGTTTTCCTACTTCTCTGGTTGCCGGTGGCACTATTTCCTTATGTACCTGTTCCAGTTGTTGTTGTTCTGGAGCCTTTTGCTCTGTTTGTTTTTCTATAGGTTTCATTTCCTCTGTCCGTGACTTAGTCTCTACCTTTTTCTCTTTATCATCTTCCGGTTTATTAGTTTCCCCTGCTACCGGAGGCTCACTAGCCATATCTAACTTTTCAGTTGTATCTTTATCTACTACTATGTTGATCTTCTGAGAATCAACATCCACAGTGTATAGGACTTTAGAATTAGGATTATTATCCTCTACATTCATACTCTCAACTGTCGGTTGATCTTCAGTAGTTTTTGTTTTCACCGGTGGAGTATTTAAAGAAGGTGGGGGTAAGTTGTCTTTAACTTTGATGCTTGGTGGTCCACCAACTTTACCTTTCCCCTTGTCTCTGTCTTTCTAATAAACCTTTATAGGTTTAGGGTTCCTGTACTCTTCTTGTTTTTCTTTCTCAACTAGGAATATATCCCATCCATCTTCTGTTTCCTCTGTTACTTCATTAACTCTTCCTGCCATTAGTGAAATATGCCGGTGTGCAGTAGAGAATACTGACCAGTTAGCTTGAGCAATCAAATCATCAATTTCTTTTGGAGAGTTTACCGGATATACAACAAGTAACTTCTCAATTTTTATTTTCTTATCCAATTCTATCATTGCTTGTCTTCTTGCTTCAAGTCTTTTGAATAATTCATCAGGAATTTCATTTAATACTTCCATCAAAAATTTCTTGTACATGTCCATATGTAATATAACATTGTTCTCAATTTGTTCTTTTTCATCAGCTGTTAGAGTGTCATATATTTTCTCTATGTTTTTCAGTTTACCTTCCTCTGTGATTTCATTTAACAGTATATCAAGAGGGGCCAAATCTTTGTTTGTCCTTTTCTTCTTCTTAGGTGTCAGCTTCTTCTTTGGTGTGGCCTTTCTAACCGGAGATCTCACTGCTTGTTGCTTTTGCCTTGTCCTCCTAGGTGAAGGTGTGGTTGCCGGTGAGGGATCTCTTTTCCTTACAACTCTTTTAAAAGTTGCAGGCATGTCACTTTCTGAAGAAGTACCTACCGGTGATAGGTGAGTTTCAGGCTGTGGAGCTGCTAACTCATCCTCTGTTATGCCGGTTTTCTTCTATACATCTTCCTTAATGGCTTTTGCTTGTCTAGACCCTTTCCTTACAACTGCCTCAACCTTTTTCACCCTTTTCTTTGATTGAATTTGGCTTTCTGTGGTTTCAGCACTACCAAATATTTCTTCTTTTGGTTCTCTGGGAGCTTACAGAAGTGCTTTGGCATATGTTTCAACTATGTGATCATCTGTTTCATATCCCATCTCGGTTACCCAGATTGTCCTTGGGATGACCGCTTCCATCCATATTTCATCTTTCTTGATGACAAAGCATATACCATCTTTGTATTTGTCTACAATCTTCTGTGATAACCTTACTCTTTTCTTCATTTTGGTCTTTAATGCTTGGAAAAAGTCATTAATATTGCTTTCCTTGTTCTCACCCATGTTATTGAATAGTTCAGTCAATTGTTTTCCTACCGGTATGCCATATCCAAGTTCTTTGTAACCTATACCGGGAACTTGTTTTGTTATGTGTAACATTAGGCATACTAACATTGACCGGTGGGTGTGTTGATATTCTGATAATTTCTAGACCTACATTCATTTGCTCTATGACCATACTTATTACAGTTAAAGCATTTACCATTGAATTTATAAGCATTAGGTTGTCTTACCGGTTTGCTGTGATCCTGAGTATTTGTAGTACTAGAGCTTTCACCAACTTCAAAGCCAATTCCAGAAGTGTCACCTTTAGGTTTTTGATTCTTCAGCAAGGTGCCAAGTTCCTCTGAGCTTTTCTTGAATTTTTCTTTGTGTTGATTTGCATTTTCCAGTTCTCTTTCCAAGATTTCTTTTTGTCTCATTAGTTCATTTGAGTCATTCTGAGTATGCATCAGATCTATCTTCAACATGTCATTTTCATAGCTAAGTCTTGTATTCTCATTTGCTACATCACTTAGTCTTCTAGTCAATTCTTCTTCATTCTTCTTCCTATCCTCAATCTCTTTGTAAAATCTCATAGTCATATCCTACATTTCATTTTTTGTTGTCATGTTCTCTTGTTTCAACTTGTTTATCATATTATTAAGTGATTCTTTTTCATCATTCTCATTTTGCAAATTTTCACAAAGTTCTCTTCTCTTATTTCTTGCAACAGTAAATTTTTATTGAAGTGCCTGAATGATATCCTGAGCTGCCCTTAAATCATCTTCTAGTTTGATATTTTTCAATTTGTTTGCATCATAGTCTGTAAGAGCTCCTTGAAGTTGCTTCATCAGATTTTCCATCTTTACCAGTGGCAAGATCTTCCTCAAGCTATTAGGCTTCTGAAAATAGAGGACCAAGCTCTGATACCAATTGTTAGGGGTCCCACAGATACTGAGAGGGGGGGGTGAATCAATATCTGTCCAGTAGATAGAATTTCTTAACTTAAAACATGCAGCACATAATATAACAGTGTACTGGTATGCAAGAAATAATGCAATAAGCAGAATCAAGAACATCCACATGAAAAGTACACCATAACACAAGATGTTTAACGAGGAAACCCGGTGTGGGAAAAACCTTGGTGGGATTTGTGACCCACAATATTCACTCACTGGCCAATAAGAGAATATTACTTACAATAGGGGCCTGCACATGCAGGAAGGCCAACTACCTAGAGCTCACTGCTCAATGGGAAGTCACACTGACTTACAATAAGGATTATACAAATCCAATAACTTGTACTGCTTTACAATAGCATCTTTAATGCCAGATTCAGTACCGGTTCCTGCTCTATTCTTTACATATACCCCTTGACCTATATTTCGCACATTAGGTCTGCCTAATATTTTCTTTTATGATCCTGCATCACTATTTACTTACATTACAAAGTGTCTACAATGATCTCCTTTATATATAAGAGTCATTTTACAATTTTCCAAGTCGACTTACAATAATAAAGAAAATATTGTATAACAAAAATCTTGTCAGCCTCTGTGCCGGTATACTTTCTTTCTTCTGTGCTGGTATACTTCTTTTCTTCTGTGTCGGTACCGGTGTAGAGTGTGATCTGCTAATGCCGGTATAATGTCTTTGCCGGTGCCATAGGATTGCAAGGTTGCCATCAATGACAAAACCTTCAATCACATACAATGTCTCATTGGAGTGTACATATGCCAACAGAAGATAGATCTTTCGATTCAAGGTCCTGGTGTGACCTATTCTACTAGGCCTATGTGTTGGTATGTTGTAACCCTGTTGTTACCGGTTGGATGTAATCAAATTTCATGGAATAAATCTATCTGTTCTGCATTACCCCCATCATATCTGTGTGTTTCCATTGTGTTTACTTTTGCTAAACGGTTTGGACTAATCTCCTTGAGGTCCCTGCTCACCGGTGACTGTTTCAAGGGGTTTGACTAAGGCAAAACTCTATATAGCCACCCAAACACCATTTTTCAAGTTGAAGGTGTAGGTACAGAAATTCCATGGACGCACTATCTTCAGAACTGATAAAATACACAGGTGCAGATCTAAGATCAAAAAAAGGTCTCAGTTTTTTGAGACCAGGGCGTGGCACCTGTTGAAGATTAGTGTCAGTTAGTAATCTGATTTGACAGTGTAAACTAAGTTGTCTAATTATCCTAATCGACCTTAGACAACTTATTTTTATAAATGAATGTTATATCATTAAGATTAAATAATATTTATATATAATACAATTTATGAATTGATTAATATAAATAGATCGATCAGTGTATGAATCGATTCTATGAATCGATCAACATATAGTTACTATTAGTTTGATTCTATGAATCGATTAAATCAGTTTGATCTTATACTCATATTTATATTAACTGATTCTATAATTCTATTTATATTAGTCTAATTCTTTAATTAATCCATATTATCTAAACCTGTGTTTAGACGTGTTTATGGAGAGATGTGATGGTTAAGTTATACGTTTTATGTCTAACCAATTCTAAGGGAGAGTTGTGATGGTTAGAGAGACATGTTGGTTGGATTGGATATTATACTACACGTCTCTGTTCAATCTCTCCCTCCATTCTAACGTAAAAAAAACAAGTGCAGAAGATTAAAGGTTAATAATTCTATCCCACTTTCTCATATTTGAACTGTCCAGAATCAACAGCAGTTCATGCCCTTTGTCATTATCTTACACAGTCATCAATCAATTGAATTCTTCCTCTTGTGTCATGGTTCATCTAGGTACTGCAGATCCTCATTAATATAGATTAAACTCATAAGCTTGAACTTTATAGGTTCCATCCTAAGAGGAGAAACTTGTCATAGACAAACAATTTTAAAATTATAATATGATCACCAAAATTAACACGGTATCAGAGCCAGGTTCGAAACCTAGGAAAAGGCCTTGAGACTGTATGCAATCTAATACGACTTGTTCATCATGTAGAAGATAGTGATGAAGATAGATAACCAACATTGAATTTGGATGTAAAAGATAAGAACATTAATATAGGAGTGATTCAAGAGATGAAGACGAAGTATCATTTTCATATAGAGCAGTTGCCAACTATTGGGATGCAGAGCTTGAACATGGACACCACCATTGTTAAATTTAAGACACATCAATGATATATTCTTGATGATAGTGCTTAGTGATCTCATATGAAGGAATTCGAACATATATTAGTGATTGAATGAACAAAAGGGATTGTGTTCACAGTCAATATGGATAGAAAAAGCAATGCTAAATCCATGAAATGGATTAAGGAGATAAGCGATTAAATAAACCAATGGGGACTTCAAAGTATTTATGTGTAGTGACTTCATAAATCAATATGGATGACTTTATAAATCAGCCAACTTCATACTTGTTCAATGGTTTGTAATAAGAAGTTTATTATAGTGAGACTCCATCAAAATGGTGCAACTTTAATATTTTATTAGATAATAAAACATAATCATTGTTTATGAGGAAACATTGATTTTATCAGAAATAGTCAACTTAATCAAAGGCGGTATTTTTTTGATGGCTAACTCTTCTACATGGAGACAAACATAAATTTTGATAAAGCCAACACAATAAATAAAAGTTTCAGAATAAGAGTAGCATGGTCGACTTCATATGTTGGACAAATTTCTTAAATATGGCCAACTTTATTAATACAAAGTGGCAAACAAATATATAACAGTCAGGTTGTAATGTGTGCAGTGATCATTATTAACATATGAGGTAACCGTTGCATACAACGACGATTAGAATTGTTTACAATAAACATTTTTTAAGAATGCAAATATAAAAAGATTACTTGTAATGATAAACACAACTTGGTAGTTTGCAGCGACTGACTTGGTGAAAGAAAGTGTAAGTTCAAAAAAACTAATATTAAAGTATGATTAAGAAAAGGTTGCAGCGATTAGTAAATAAAAAGGGTGTGACTTTTCAAAGAGGCATCTTTTAATAAAAACATGAAGGTATAAATGACATTCAAATGTGAAAGACAAGTGGGTGTGTGAGTGTGAGAATAGAATGCTAATATTATAAATCAAAAGGAAATTTGTGGAAGTGTGTGTATGGTGTGAATGAAGAAAATGAAGATGATCATTTAGGAGATCAAATTATTGAGATGAAGATGTATTGCAGATTATAAATCAGATTTGGGTATAGAGTGATAAGTGTGTGAATAATGTTGGAAATAGAACAACATATTCATGAGAAGAGATATACATAAAACTGAAAAATATAAGAGGGAGTTAAATCATTTTTGAAGAGATTTGGGAGTTGGATCTTAATGGTCTTCCTTCATCATGGGAGTCATTTATTCAAGGGATAAGCGCAAGATCAAAACTCCCTAATTTTGATCGATTGAAGACATACTACATTCAAGAAGAGTCAATATTGGCTACAAGAGGTATTGCCCAAATCTCCACAAATGAAGATATTCATGTTCTTGCCGCACACTCCTTAAAGAAGAAGGGTAAGAAAGGACACTCCAAAAGAAATAAAGATGAGGAATCAAATGGTGCTCCTACACACAAAAGAAGGAAGCAAATTTTAGAAATCCAATGCTTTAGATGTGACAAATATGATCACTACGCAATGAAATATCCAACCAAGACTATGCCTCAAGCCTCCATTGCGGATGTTGGTGAAACTATTCCACAAAAGGATTCAGATGGATTCATATTAAGATTTGAAAGAGAATTTTTTTTTTTATTAAATAATGCTCATGAATTTAATATGTAATTTTTTTGTTAATTCATGCAATTACATTATGCGTGTTATTTATGAAACAACTTTGTCAGTAGATGTTCACTTACGATAATTGCAGTTGGATATCATGTGTTTTAAATTTTCTTCAACTTACTATGAGAAATTTGTCCCTTACATTTAGGACATCTTTATAATCGTAGTCTGTTTCTTTTCAGGCTATAGAGTTTTGAAGTTCTATTTGTGATGAAGAGATTAAAATTCAGGAGGAATATGCAGAGGAATTTAGATGAGATTCTAAGATTTTGCATTTCTATTTTTTAATAAAACAAATATCTACCTGCAAAGGTGCAAAAGTTCACTTGTGAAAGCCACAGAGGCACTTGTGCTAGTAATTATAGCATCTAGGGTTACAAAGCCAATATTGAGAGAAGAGGGCTCTCTCAGTGAGAGGGAGCATACTGAAAGGGGATCTTGTTCTAAATCTCAAGATGATCATATTCCTACCTAGGGCATGATCTTATGACAATAGATCTATGGTTGTTTTGCATCTATGTCTCCCAACTGTATGAGGATCATATTAGATGATGAGAGTCTCCTAAAGAAATATATCTTCCATGATTGGGACCATGTGAGAAGGGGATGCTTCCATGACAGAGGGAGCAACTAAAAGGATGTGCTTCTATTGATAGTCGAGGATTTTGGTTGTATTGGTTCAGAGGGAGTGGACCATGTCAATATGGTTTCTCTAGTGATCGATCAAAGGACTATGATTCATGAGATGGAGTCCCATTTATGTAGGCTGGAAGGCCTTTATGCTGACTTCTAGGTCATGATATTCTTGGATAGATGAATACTTGGTGAGCTTGGAATACACCAAGAAAGATGCAGACTCCAACCTTGTACTTCATGAAAGTTCAAAGCATGTGGAGATCAAGTATCACTATGTTGGAGACATGGTGGAAAGGTATGCTATTCACTAATGTATTCTTCTTTTCAAAAGATGTTTTAAAGTGTAAACTCTTGTGGTTGCATTTCTCTTTGAGAGAGACTTAAGGAGAAAGCCCTTATCTACACCCTCTGATATGGTTCATGGTGGATGTCATGTGTGTGACTCCATGACAATTTTGGTTCAGTGCTTGATGAGCCCCTATGAACATTATTGTGAGGCGACGATCTCTCAATAGTGAACACTTGTACATCTGATCATTATCATAAGGTGACAATCTTACAATATTGATTGATCATACCATTATGATGGATATCATGGGACATGATATCTATGGATATGTCATAATGGTTTATATCTCTAGTATTGATATCTATGGATATGCCATAATGGTGGATATCATGAGACTTGATATTCATGGATAAGCCATAATGGTGGATATTACATAGAGATATTCATGGTGGATTTCATGTGACGTAAAAACCGTGGACATGCCATGTAGTAATATCTTTAGACAAGCCATAATGGTGGATATCATGTGAGGTGATATTCATGGATAAGCCATAATGATGTACATCACATGAGGTAATTTGTATGAATATTCCATGATGTTTGTTATCATAGTGAAGTGATACCTTTGTGACTTAGATCTTGAATAGATTACCTCCCTAGCTAAGAGGGAGTGTTGAGGATTAGCGTCAGTCAGTAATCTGATCTAACAGTGTAAACTAAGCCGTCTAATTGGCCTAATCGGCCTTAGACAACTTAGTTTTCAAATGAATGTTATATCGTTAAGATTAAATAATATTTACATATAATACGATTTATGAATTGATTGATATAAACAGATCGATCAGTGTATGAATCAATTCTATGAATTGATCAACATATGGTTACTATTAGTTTGATTCTATGAATTGATTAAATCAGTTTGATATTATAATCAGATGTATATTAACCAATTCTATAATTCAATTTATATTAGTCTGATTCCTTAATTAATTTGTATTATCTAAACCTGTCTTTAGACATGTTTATGGAGAAACGTGATGGTTAAGTTAGACGTGTTTATGTCTAACCAATTCTAAGGGAGAGATGATGGTTAGAGATACATGTTGGTTGGATTGGATATTATACTACATATCTATTTTCAATCTCTCCCTCCATTCTAACCAAAAAAAAAAAAGTGCAGAAGATCGAAGATTAATATTTATTTCCCACTTTCTCATATTCGAACTATCCAGAATCAATAGTAGTCCATGACCTCTATCATTGTCTTACACAATCATAAATCAATTGAATTATCCCTCTTGTGTCATGGTTCATCTAGGTACTACAGATCCTCATTAAGATAGATTAAATTCATAAGCTTGAACTGTATAGGTTCCATCCTAAGAGGAGAAACTTGTTCATAGACAAACAATTTTGAAATTATAATTTGATCACCAAAATTAATAGTGCCCTGATATAGGACCAAGGCCTGATGCCCTGGTCCTCCCAAGTATTCTACTTCTTTTGGTAGTTTGACAGTAAAGAGTTTCAGATAGTAGTTTCCATAAGTACAACTCTGTGTGTAGTATTAGGGACCAAGGCATAGCAACCTAGTCCTATTCAGTCAAGCTCAGATTTTGGTGACATGTGCACATCTAAATTTCATTTCCTTCCCTACACTGTGTGTCTCAGTTTCAAATCTACATTTTTTTTGTATTTCAGTTTACATTTGCACTTTTATTTATCTCTCTAGCCTAGTTGATCATTTCATTACATTTTGCACATCTCCTCTTTATAGCAGCAAAGGAACAGAAACCCTAAAGATATTCCTTGACTCTCTTTTGCAATAAGTAGTCAAAGTTAATCATCTCCTTAGGGTCTTTTGTATTCCAATGTGTGGAGGAAAGTGGGGTTAGGTCGTAAACCACCCGATCCCATTTTTCACCATCACATTTTTGTGAACTCAGCGTGAATCCAACCTTCTTAGATATGCATTTCCTGATTAGATCTTATTATTGCATGTTTCTTTTCTATCAAAAAAACAAAAATCTCAAAAATATTGTATGTTCATTTCTTAAACATACAACTCATGCACTTTTATGTTTGCACTTAGTTAATCACATAACTGCTTCATTGCTTAGACATTTAGCTTACTTTCTTTTCTTTCATTGTTTATTTCATTATATTTAAAAAAAAAGAATGACATTTTCAAATATTTTCATGCCAAAATTTTTTTGGGGCGTTACCCCGAACCCCATTTTACCTACGTCGGCCTTCGGCCGACCTCTCTTTGAATCATAATAGTTTCTTATACCTTGTTCTAACACTTCACCCCCTTCCTAATGAGCCTATTAAGGGCATTTTGAGGCAAGAGGATGATTTCAATAACACATTTATTAATGCTCTCCCTCTTAAAGATGAAGCATTAATAAATAGTGCTATTCCTTTTTCCCAAATTGTCCCTACCCATGAGGACACCATTGTGAAAGAAGATATTTTTAACATTCCTCTCAACGATCTCCCTATTTGGGATGAACCATTGGATGATGATGTTGATTATTCTCTTAATTGTTTCTCCTTGATGAAATTAATTTGGTGAAAGAAAATTATATTATGGTAAAAGAGGGTGATATGATTGACCAATCCCTTAATAACACTTCCCCTCTCCAAATTGGCTCTACTCATGAGGATACCCTAGTTCAATAAAATATTGTAACATTTCTTTCAAATATCTCCTTCTCAAGGATGAATCTTTGAAGAGTAATGTTGACCTTTATCCTAGAGCATGCCTCCCCCCATGTGGATCCTTTAGTGGTAGAGGAAGATATTATAGCTACCTTTATTAGTCACATTATACCTTCTTTCAATAACCTTCCCTCTAGGGATGAAGCATTAATGCCTATTCCTAGGCCATATCCCAAAATTGATCCCATCCATGATAACATTTTGGTGCAAGAGGAGACTATCAATAATTCCCATCATATGAATGATGTTGATCCTTCTCTAAAAATGTACACCCCTTGTAAGGATACTTTGGAACAAGAGAATTATCTTAGGTCACAAGGGCTTGATATCCTTAATGCTACTTTCTATGAGGATTTCCCTTTCATCCAATCCAAAGAAAAACATATTTATGAATAAATGTTTAAGGTTGATAATCCTCTTTATGAACCACCTCATGATTTTATCTCTACTAGACCTTCTTCACATGTTCTCAAACCTTCTTCAATCAATATGATACATGTGAATGGTTATGAAACACCTAATAAACCTCTCTTCAAGGTTTAAGGTTCTATTCCTTCTCCAAATTATCAACCTCTTAACAAACTTCTATTTGTGGTTCAAGGTGGTTATAATACTGATTCCTTTTGCACTCCTAACAAACCAGTTATTACTGTGCAAGGAGGATATCTCACTAAGAGTCCTTATGAGTATGTTAAAAAAATAACCTAAGAGAGTTACAATTTAGTTTCCCACACATATAATACATGAAACAATAGGCAACCTAATCCTCCTTTGGTTATCCCTCTTCACTTCCTGCTTCTCAACCTATTCTTTCACCAACACCTCATATCTCACAAACTCTTGGTAAAGAGTATGATCTTATTGAACAACTTAAAGATACTCTCGCCAAGATATCTCTTTGGGATTTGATTCATACTTCATCTACACATCATGGAATTTTACAAGATTCTTTAAAGAACTTATATGTCCCACCTATAGTGGCACCTAATAACATGGCTTGTCTGGTTGATCCTATGAAAGAAACTAAAACTCAAATTGTGTTCACACAAGATGAGTTACCCTCCAATGAGATCCAACATCAATATGATCCCCTTATGATTTTTGTCCTTATCAATGACAACTCTATAAGAATAACCCTTGTTGATAATCGCTTTGGCCTTAATGTTTGTAGCATTCAACTATTGCATAAGATCAATATGGATACATCCCTTATTAAACTAGATTCTCTTACTGTTTGTGGCTTTGGTAATGTTACTAGATCTTCTTTAGGTACTATAACCTTTCCTATTAAGGTGGGAATTGTTATTTTACCTACACCTATTTATGTCATGCCCGATAAGATTAATTATAATCTTTTATTAGGACAACACTGGATTCATTGTATGCAAGTTGTCCGTTCTACTCTTCATCGTAGCCTCAAATCCATTTATAACAATAAGATGTATACTTTGTTTGGTGATACCAATTTATAAGCTCTGTTACAAACATCATCTCCTAAATCTTGTTCAACTACTTCCAATTCTTCTCCAAAACTCCTACATCTTCAAGTATGCCTACTTCTTTGAGTACTCTTGATTCTTCTTATACTCACATTGAATCACCATCTCCTCCTAAAGATACCTTTTCACCAGAACAAGTTCTCTTGGAAGACGATTGGGGGTCCTTATATTTTACACCTACCTTTCTAGGAGAATATAAAGTTCCTCCAAGAGAACCTAATATCAAAAAGGAGAAAGATATGGATGAACCTAAAAAGCAACCCACTTTGTCTAAATAACTAAGTAACAATTTTGTGGTTGCTTCTAATTCAAACAATTATTTGACACCTTCTTCTAATTATGGAATTTAGACCTATGCAACCCCACCATCTCTATCTAGTATTAAATCCCTTTATGGTCAAAGTTTTCACATCCTAGCTAAACGTGTATATAATGGCAATGGTTGTGGCATAAATGAACAAGGGATTAAGGTTCCTTTATAAAATAACATACGTGAAGCCACATTTGGACTTGGATATAATCCTTCAAATCCTACCAAAGCTTCTAAAAGACCATCTATCGATGTGAATATTGTATTTATTAGTGATAATGACTTCCTTTCAATCAAATCATCATCTACATCTCTCAACACTCATCCCACTCATAAGAAGATTCTGGTAATTGACAAGTCACTTTATGAGTCTCCCCAAGATATTGACAATCCCTAGGGAGATTGACAATCCCACTTATGGGGATTTATCTTCTATTCATTCTAAGATCCTCTCTTCTAGAAACAAGGCCCTAATAAATTATACTTTTCCCTCTTCTAATTTTTCTTGTGTGCAAGAGGAACATGACTTAAAGGCCTATTTTTCTCCTACAAACTACTTCCATCCTCAAAACATTTCAATACTTATCATCTTATTCATGTTTTTTCTTTCATTGATGGTAGAGATTTTAATATGTCGTATTCAAATTCCTCATCCAATATATTATATATTTAAATAACATTAGTTTCTATTATGTTTCTCTTTATCATTTTATATTGATAGCTTACTTACTAGGGGCTCATTGTCATTTATGATGATACAATTTCACGTGCAATCATACTTTGGAAGCAACATAATAGCCTATTTTTTTTGTCCCATCTCTTGTCTCTATGTGTGGGGGAAAGAATGATTTCAAACATCTCTCCTTCTTAAGATTAAACTTTCCCTTTGGTGAAGTAGTGTCTTCTATAAGAATCTCTTATTTATTGCAAAGGTGTATATTCCTATTGGGAATTCCCTCTCTCATGTTGGAACAAGTATCTATAATGAGGATCTTAAGTACATATCCTTAATTGGGACCTCTTTGTTAGTGTTGGAAGTCTCTAATAATTCATCAAATTCTTTTCTTCATTGAGTGGTATCTTTTATAATGAACCCTTCTATGTTGTGGACGTGCATATCCTTGATGAGGGTCTCTTCCCTTATTTTAGAAGAGTGTTTGTTTTATACATGACCTCTCTTTTATGTCCTTATCTCTATACTTGGGGGGCAAGAATGATATTTCTATCTACTATCACTTTTTCTAAAGATTCACCTTTCCTTTGATGAGTTGTATTTTTCATTTGGTGTCATGTCTTGCATTGAATTTGTGTCTTCCTTGTCTAGGACCTATTCTTTGTTTAAAATAATACATCTTTAATGAACAATATCTCCTTAGTGAAAGTATGTAATCCTTCTTGAAGAATTCAATCTTTTCTAAATATTGGAGAAGATGTGTATCTTTCTTTTCCTTCTCTTTAAATATGTTATCTTTATCAAATATCCCCTCTATTCTCAAAGGTGGATGTCTTTGGATAATGACCTCTTCCTCCTTTTTCATAATTTAAATGGTAATTCTTTTCCAAACCCTAATTCTAGATTTTTCTCTTAATCTTTCATATTGTGTTAGAGAGCTCCAACCAATCCTCACACTTTTGGTTGTGTCGAAATAGTATCTTAGTTCTCTTTCTTACTAAATGATCCTCCATTAGTTTTGATTTTGTATCAAACCTTGTTGTGAGCATTTGTCATCAATTTTCCTTCACAATTCGATGTGGTAAACATGATACCCTATTTGAACTCACTAATTAGCAAGTCAAAACAGGGGGGCATATAGCTACTTGTGAATTTCGATATTTCCTTAGTAAGAATTTAGGTTATTTTGTGATTTTATCTAACAATGTGTTTTTGTAGGATGTGATTCCTAACAATGTACTGCAGATACCACTGGGGGCTTTGTTTGACACCTTATGGATATATCCTTTTTCATGAAATGTTTACTTTTCTATACTTTAGCTTGCATATGCACATAGTGTCATATGACCACTAAAGTGGGGGCTAAATGTAGCATCGTAAATTGTACACCCTTAATTGGGTGGTACAATTCCACACTTAGGTTAGCACCCGCCTTAGTGTGTTGCATCTTGCATTTTAAGTTCTCTTTAAGAATTTAATTAATTAATTAAATTAAATCTAAAGTCCTCTTTCATCCCTTTTCACATCATAAAATTGGGCCCTTTACCCTAAGTGTGCCCCTTTTTATTTTGTTCTTTCAATTAATCAATTCATCAAAAGCCCTAATTATGTCCTATTTCGACCTTCAAGGCCCAATTTCGTATATCTAAACACCTTAAATCCTCACATCCTTTTGGAATTGACTTTAGAATCATGATACCTTGCTTCCCTAAAAATTTGGGAAAAAGTTGGTCAGACCGATGTGATGCCTCTTGGTCCTGACTTTTCTCCCTCAATTTCAAGATCATGTTTTTGTAGTATTTTAATGTTTAAATCCAAAAGATTGTGAAATTATATTGATTCTAGGTCGACCTATGATCAACAGAACAAAGTTAGGGTTTCATACATATAGACTTTCCTTTCCTCATTTGAAGGAGCCAACAACTCTAGCAAGTGAATGAGCCTCTTATGAAGTGAAAGTGTAGGTTTATGTGAAGCCTTTAATCAACAAATCAATCATTTATTAAGTCTACATCAACCATTTTCATCATCAATTGAAGCTTTGAAGATATTGAAGAATAATAGGAGATCATCGACTGTTGATTGGTTTGTACCTCTCCCTTAGGGTTTGGTATGGTTTCATGTTATTTTCATATCTTTGTATGAGCTTTATAACACTTATTTTCATATTTACATTTGTTAGGTGGAAATTTTGTCAACTTGAGAGAGCTTACAAAATGTGGGTTTCACCATAGTACATGAGACAATATCTCTCAAAAGGCGAGATATGGTCCTTTCTACTTATAAGGGAAGACTCCCCCTTTGTACTACAAACTATATCCTATTTGCTAACTTTACAATAATCTAGGATGATACAATTACTTTACTGTCTTTTTTCAAAGTAAGTATTAACCCAATTCTCTATTTAGAATGGATTTTCTTTCCTAAGCCTGAAAACACTTCTTATTTGCAGTGATATAAAATCAATACTAACTTAGATGCAAAGTGTCCATAAGAGTACAAAGCCTCTCATTGCTCCATTTTTTTGAAAATATCTTTGAGACAAGAAAGTAATAATAAAGCTCAAAGTCTTCTTTTTATCTCTATCCTATCAACCTTTACAAATAGATGACTCTTTCTTACAATAAACTTTCAAATACAAACAATAAGCTCATGAAATCTCAAATACTTTCTATGACTTCCTATAAAGATTCAAGAACAAAGATGAAATGTGTGTATCTCAAAGACTTCAACATACACTTCACCTTAAATGCACAAACGTAGAAGGTAAAACAACACAAAGACTACAAGTTATCTCTTTTCTTGAGCATGAAACCTTAGCTTCAAACATGATAAGTAGCTCAAATACTACAAGATCGAGTTTGAAAATATATTATTAATTATAAACACAATAAGAAGCTCAAAGACTACAATATTGGGTTTAAATCTCTTTCAAATAACACCACAATACTCACAATCAACTCCGAATAATGTCGTCACATTACAACTTGTTCAAACACAAAGATTGAAAGCAACTTGTCTCTTTTATTGATTACAATTTGATTTACATCTAAAAACAAAGTTTTTGAGTGCTTCCCAAATCAACAGAATTTTGTTGCATTGCCCAAAACATGGAAAAAAAATCCAAAAAGATCAAAAAATCCCCCTTATTACAATGAGATCCCTCATATATAGAGAGAAAAAGTGTGACATGAAAATAGGAAAGTTACAAATAATTTGTGACCAAGTCAAAGGTAGAGTCATATTTGTCTTAGGACACATGCAGTCATACATGTGTACTAGTGCATACATAAAATGACACCTAAGGTTGATAGACTTATAAAGCACTGAGAGGGGGGGGGTGAATCGGTGACACCAAAAACAATACTACTTTAAACACTGACCGATAGATATACTTAACAAGTTTACTCAACACTATGCATGCAATCCAAAATAATATTAAAGCATCCACAATAAGTAAAACATCCACCATAACACAAGTGTTTATACGTGGAAAACCAAAATGGGGAAAAACTACAGTGAGATGGGACTCACAAGTTAACTATCTGCAATAATAGGTAATTGGCCAGTTAAGGTCTACAAAGGTACTCTTCTAGGAGAGAATCCTGTTAAAGATCCCAAAGCTATGTTAGGAGTTATACCCTGTTAAAGGTAGTACCCTATTAGGAGTAACCTCGGTAGAGGATTTCTGAATCCAAACTAATGGATAACCTTGTTAAAGGATTTGTACAATGAATTTTGTTAGAGCTTACCCGGTTAGGGGATTTTACTGTTGTAGTGATTATAAAACAACAGGTGGTGTGATCTAGAAGTAGCAAAACTTGCTTGAATAGATCCTCTTCTGCGCACTCAAAAATGCATAACCAACTCACTATGCAATGCCTTCAACAACTTAATACTTCTATCTTCGCATCAAATCATCTCATATCATATCTCCAAAATAGTTCATCATAATGTCATTATATAGACATTTAGTTTTCATGTCAGCCTTAGAAATTATATCGCAATTTCCTAGGTACAGTGTATCTGGATAATCAAACATAACTCATCACAAATTACTACCAAAATTTCTCGATTAGGGTAACTCATCACGACCGGTGATAACTCATCACACAATCAATGAATAATGGTTGGAACACCGATATTAGTTGGAGTTAGCCATTTCAACATGTAAATAGATTGTCCTCCATTTGATTCTTTGATGACCTCCATTGGATCTTCAAGTTGATGCCAGGTCACTTCTGCATATATCGGTTGTCTACATGTATCGATTTGACACCATCATAAACTAAACTTCTAATACCGGTTCCAATACAAGTAAGTTTTAGAAGTAATATTGGTAGACAATATGAACATATGTGTGTGTGTACATGTTCCATCAATGGCAACATATGAAGTCACTCATTACAATCATCATCAAGCCAACAATCTCCCCCTTTGGCATTGATGGCAACACTTAGAAAATTTTATAAATAAACAACTAAGTGTGCTTACAAAAATTGTACACATATATTTTTACTCCCCCTTAACAATACATACAAAATTTTCACAACACATACATATTTCTACTCCCCCTTTAACAACAATGCCAAATTAAAAAGTAAAATATATATATAGCAAAATTTGCATCAAAAGTGTATACATACAAAAAATTAAGTGTGTATTAAGGAGCGTTCACTTTAATGCAAGAAAATGTCACTAAAAGTAATCTTCATTTGAGAAAAATCATTTTCCCATGTTTCCAGTAAAAATTTAAAAATCTTAATGGTTGTCAAATCTATGCATAAAATTCTTCCATTGCATCAATTGTACTCATCTCCGGTGTCGCCAAAACCGCTTCTGCATCCTTGTAAACTCGTTTAAGATGTCCACTTTTGGTTTCAATTGGTTCTTGAGTTCTTTCAAAGATCGAAGTCTCTTGGCCTGTTCATAATCATTGTCCTGTTCATAATCATAGACATCTAACCGGTTTTGCAAATCATCCACAGATTTGCCAAAAGCTAAGACTAAGTCCTGTAAAGGTATGTAGGCATTACATATCTTTACTAGTTCTACTTCTATCTTTGTTCACTTCTTAACAATATCAATGTAGAAAAATGAAACATTAGATGTATATGCTAGAATTCTACCTCCTGACTCAATAGCTTTTCTCAAAAGATACTTGTTTAGGGATAAAGCAATCTTCCCTGTATCAATATCTTTCAGTATTTGTTCACCTTTTTTCTTTCTATAGTTTTTCTCAGCTATGGTCTGAGTGGCTTCCTCAAGTGACTTGAGTTGATCAGAAGCATCAGTAACCAATTGTCCAAGATTGTCAATAGGAGTTGACAAATTCCCTATAGCAGTCTCTGGTAGAAGACTTGATAAAATATCCACAACAGTTTGGATGGTTTATGCTTGCTTCCTCTGTTCCTTAAGCCTCTTCTTCTGTGCTCTGGATTGCATCACATTTGCAAAATCCAATAATTCTGATGCACTCATGTTGTCAACTTCTATAGGCCCTTTGATGCCAAATGAGTCATCATCATCATCATCATTCTATTGTTTGACCAATACCTTCTCTGGTTTAGCAGATTTCTCCTTCTTAGTTTTCTCTTCTTTTTCTTTGTTCTCCTTTTCCTATTTAGAGGTCTTTTCAGCAACTTTTTCTACTAGTTTCTTCGCGACAACCTGTGAAACCGGTGGGATTTGTTATTTCACTAGTTGATCATTTACCGGTGGGGGTAGAATATCCACACTTGGTTGAGTCGTCGGTATCTCCACTGTATTAACCTGTGAATCAGTATTTATAGGTGGTTGCATATCTGGTGTAATAATGTTCCTAGATAGATCAATGGTATCCTGTATTTCATCAGCAAAAATTACCAGTTGGGAAGTAGTGTCATCCTTCTTCTTAATAGGATAGACAACATCAGCTTGCACTATTTCTTCCTCATCCATTTCCAGTCGTACTTCGGTATCTTTCTCATTATCCCATTGGGACTCTATTAGTTGACACATTCTCTGAATGTCCCTTGCTATCTGATGAGTCTCCACTTCAACAGATTGAATCTTTCTACTTATTAGCTTTAATCTCCTTGACTTAAAAAAAGGAAATTGAGTTTAGTATTTATCAAGAAATGCAATCAACTCATCTTTAGACAAATCAGGAAAATATTGAGTAAACACATTAGCAATAATTTATTTTTCTTTCTTCATAGCTTCTTCCCATTTATCCAAAAGTATGGAATATAAAGATTTGGAAATATCATTTTTAAGGTCATGAGGTAATCAATTGTAATGACACAAATAGTTGATTACCTGTTGAAAAATTTGTTCCTTCTAATCTTTTATGAAAATCAAAACATTTCTTGACATTATCAAATCTGTTTCTCCCCAACGTTTTCACTGTCTTCTCAAAATCAGTCATAGGCTTGTAAGATAAGACATTAATAGGAATAGTTGACTTTGGCACTTCTTTTATTGGTTTAGCTTCTTTACCAGTTGCTTTCATTTTCTTGGGTTCCTCCTTAGTGTCAGTATCATCAGATTTTGCTTGAAGAATCAGTTGATGACCTCTCTTCTTTGTTGCAGTCTGCTTCGTAGTAGTAACTTTGGGTACTTGTTCCTTTTTGACTTGGACACTTTGTGTCACTTTTGTGTTAGTAGGTATAGAAGACGTTGAAGATTCTTTCTCAACTTTCTTCTTCTTTCCTTTAACATTACTAGGTTGAGCACTACTGGTTTCAGTTTTTGCAGTTTGCTCCTCAACAATATCCAGTCTTTTCTTCTTCTTGTCCACTGGAGATGCCAATAGGTTATTGGCATAACTAATCAATAAGTCATAATTGACTTCATAGCTCATGTCTTCCATTTCATCTTCTCTAGGTTCAATAGCTTCCATGAGACAAAAATTAGTGGTGACTGTGAAAATGATGTTCTTAGAAAAAAATTTCACCACATCCTCAGGTAGCCTTACCCTCATACTCATTTTTGTTGGCATTATGTGAACCGGTATGAGGACATAATGACATTGTGTGTTGTCATTGATGTCAATATGATGAAGACAAGAGAACCGGTTTAACACTATGAACCGAAATTTGTGCCAAAGTGAAGCGGTGTGTTTGTTCAAGGTGAACCAGCATATGGTTATGGGAACTGGCACATGGAAGCATTGTATGACTACCAGTTGGTAGTCTCAACTTCAGGGTTTCCACTTGAAGTGCTTCAAGCCTGTGTGGCTCAAACGGTGACTTTGTGTGATGAGTTAGCATGATAACGAAGAACAGATTGTGTTGCCACGTAAACCTTGTGTGTGTGAAGGATCTTACATGAAGGAGATTGTTCCTATCTACCTCGGGAATGTGCGAAGTCTGTAAATGGTGATAACGTGTGATGGGTTATCATCCGCCATGAAATCAATGGAAAAAGAGCGATGGAGAATGTCTTGAGATTGGATCAAGACTGTTGCATTTAATGTAGTGTGCTCAATGGTCAGGATTGAACCGTTTTGAATTCCTTAACCTAACAGGTTTAGGGTTTAGGGTTTATACTACTGACCTATCTATTTTCCTATAAGGTTGATGTTGTGATTCTTTCTGAAGTTGTTGGAAAAAGTTGTGTGTGTATCCAAGAGAAGAGATATGTGATTCTTTCCAGACTAGAGGAGAGAAGTGATACCTGCAGAGTGTAAGTGCAGAAGGTGAAGAGGAGCTTAAGCGGATCTGCATTGGCATTGAGTGTTGTTACCAGATCATTGTAATACCTGTTGATCTCTAACCACCTCAACAGTTGGAAAATCCCTTAACAGGGTAGCTTTAACCGGCTTGCTATAAATCCTTTAACAGGGTGACTCAAAACCATTGAGTTTTTGAAATCCTCTAACAAGGTAACCTTTAACTAGGTATTCTAGCCATCCCTTAACCGGGTGATCCCTAACAGGATCGGTTCCTAACAGAACCTATTGTATCAGTCCTTAATCGGACAAGGCTCCTAACAAAGTGGACTTCTAAAGAGTTCAAAAACAAGCTTGTGGGTATTCATCCCCACTGTGGTTTTTCCTAGTTGGGTTTCCACGTGAAAAATATGTGTCATGTGTGATGTCTTCTTCATGTGATGCTATGTTGTTTTCTATCAAGCGGTGAATCATGTTGATCTAGTTGCTTATATGTATATCTTTGATGGTAGATTACCTGCTCATGCATTGGGGTGAAATGGAAATGAAGTGTTAGATTGTATGAAAAGATAAGTGTCAACCGGTTTATGCTTGTCTTAGTTATTCTAGGTTTTGCCGGTTGTACTCTGTTTAAGGACCGGTGTTGTTGTTTATCTATCAAAGCACAATGTCTACTAACCAACCGGTTTAAGAGTGTGTTTTTGTCTGTACTGATTCACCCCCCCTCTCAGTACCGGTTTGGTACTATTCATTCATCATTGAGTTATCAATTGGCATCAGAGCTTCCTCCAGGTCCTTTGTGTTATAAGCTTAACCACTTGAGGTAAAGATCCCAGTCTAATGATGAAGAGGGAAGGTCCAAATTTTAACAGAGAAAATTTTAGTATATGGAAAGATAGAATGAAGATATATATCAGAAGCATGGGTGCTCAACACTGGAGCTATGTTGAGAATGCCTATGTTGCCCCTATCGGTACTCTCACCGATGACCAAAAGAGAGAGATGCAGGAGAATGGGCAAGTCGTGGAAGCCCTAATTAGTAGTTTATTTGACATTAAGTTTATTGATGTCCAAGATAAGGTAAATCCCAAAGAGGTATGGGATACTGTTGAAAATATCTATGGCGGTGATGAGCATGTAAAACAAGCTAAGGAAGAAAGCCTTAGAGGGAAGTTTCAAGACATGCGGATGGTTGAAGGTGAGACCATTCAACAGTATGGAATAAGAATCAAAACCATTGTTTGAGATATCAAGAGTGCAGGTGGTAAAATGGAAGATTCCACTATGGTAAGCAAAGTCCTGAGATCCTTATTACCGGTCTATGCAATAAGGGTTGTTTCTATTCAGGAGCTGAGATCAATAGACAAGACTAAGGTATCCCTTGACTCCATCATTACAAAGTTGACAACCTATGAACTAAATAGTTTTGATGGTAGTGTTCAAAAGACTGAATCAGCTTTTAAAGCTTCTGCTATACCATCCAAAAAAGGAAAAGAAGCTAGCACTAGTGGTGAACCAAGACAGAGTAGAGAAATGGATGATGAGGAGATTTTGATGGCATTTGAATCTCTTCTTGCTAGGAAACTTCCTAAGGGAACTAGCAAATACAGAGGTAAGCTTCCTTTGAAATGCTTTTCTTGTAACCGGATAGGACATATTGCTGTGAGCTATCCTAATGGCAACAACAAGGACAAACCGGAAAGGTTCAATATATTCAAAGGAGGAAACCAGAGAAACTGTTTTGTGGCAGTTGATGAAGGTGTCACAAATGAGGAATCAGAAGATGAAGAAAATGAGGATATTGTGTTCGTTGCTGTCAAGGAAGATGTGTCAGACAAGAAGGCTCTTGTCTCCCGGTTTGATAATTCCAATGAGTGGATTATTGATAGTGGCTGTTCTCACCATATGACTGGTGACCAGAGCAAGTTTCTATCCTTGGAAGAGTATGATGGTGGTGTGGTTCACTTTGGTAATGATGCACCATGCATGGTCAAAGGCAAAGGGTCCATCTCTCTGAATGGAAAGAGTAGTGCTGACAATGTGTATTGGGTTGATGGTCTCAGACACAACCTTCTGAGTATTGCCCAACTGAATGATAGTGGTCTCACTCTGGAATTCAAGAATGGAGTGTGTAGAATCAAAGGAAAGAATGGTGAATTGGTGGCCACCGACATGCAGGCCAAAGTTAACCTATTTCAGATAAATGCAAATATAAGTACATGTCTTATGGCTAAATTTGATGATAGGTGGATATGGCATAGGAGACTCTGCCATGTAAACTTTGATAACATTGTGAAGGCTATTAAGATCAAGGTAGTTAGAGGGTTGCTGGTGCTAAGAAAACCGGATAATACCTTGTGCAGAGAGTGTCAATTGGGGAAAATGTCTTCCTCAACCTTTAAAGGTAAATATTTCACTGCTGACAATTTGCTTGATCTTGTGCATACTAATTTGTGTGGTCCTATGAAAACTAGGAGTGTGCAGGGTGATAGGTACTTCATGATTCTCACTGATGACTGCTCAAGAATGATGTGGGTCACATTCTTGAAAGATAAGTCTGAAGCTTTTGTAAAGTTCAAAGCTTTCAGAGCATTAGTGGAGAAGGAAAGCGGTAAAAGGATCAAGTGCCTAAGAACTGATCAAGGACGGGAATTCACTTCCGATGAATTCAATAAGTACTGTGAAGAACATGGCATCAAGAGGCAATTGTCTGCCCCCCGGACTCCATAGAAGAATGGCCTAGTAGAAAGGAATAACCGGATTGTGGTTGAAGCAGCTAGAACTATGTTGATTCAATGTAGCCCGCACCTTTTGGAGAGAAGCGGTGAGCACTGCAGTCTACACAATGAACTAGATACTCATCAAGAAAGGTAATGATAAAACTCCTTATGAGTATTGGATTGGTAAGACACTTGTGGTTAGCTACATTATAGTGTTTGGTAGCAAATGTTACATCAAGAGGAGTGAACACCAGAGCAAATTTGATGTGAAATGTGATGAGGGAATATTCCTAGGGTATTCCACCAAGAGCAAAGCTCTCAAGTGTTTCAATAATAAGACTCAGAGAATCATGGAAAGCATCAATGTAAGAGTTGATGAAACCTCTGAGAAAACTAAGGAAACCGACAGTAAGAAAGCGGTAAATGAACCGGTTGTAACCTTCTGGGAACCAGTTGTCAGTCAACCAAGTACCGGTAATAGTGTTCCTACACCGGTAGATGTAGATGCTGATACTGATGGAGATGAGGATGAAGAAGAAAAGCAAGATGAATCTATCAAGACCATTCCTCGGTATGTCAAGCTGAATCATGATCCTAAGCAGATCATAGGAGATAAGGATGCAGCAATCCTTACAAGAAGAAAGGTCGGAGAAAACTCATGTATGATCTCTGAATTTGAGCCCAAATCATTCAAAGAGGCACACAAAGATGAAGACTGGATCAAGGCAATGGAAGAGGAACTTGACCAGATAGAGAAAAATGGTACATAGTCTTTGGTACCCAGACTAGAGCATAAAAATGTCATTGGTACCAAATGGGTCTTCAGAAATAAGTTGAATGAGTATGGCACAGTGATTAGGAACAAAACCAAATTGGTGTGCAAAGGATATGCCCAAGAAGAAGGAGAAGACTATGGAGAAACCTTTGCTCCTATAGCCAGATTGGAAGGAGTTCGTATGCTTCTTGCATATGCAGCTTTTAAAGGTTTCAAAGTATATCAAATGTATATAAAATCTGCATTCCTAAATGGTGTACTTGAAGAGGAGGTGTATATAGAGCAACCAGATGGGTTTGCCCTATCTAAAGATAGTGACATGGTATGTAGGCTACATAAAGCCTTATATGGTCTAAAGCAGGCACCTAGAGCTTGGTATGAACGTCTGCATTCTCATCTTGTGAAGATTGGATTCGAGAGAATAAGTGAAGATAACAATATCTACTTGAAGTCTGAAGGAGATCAGATCCTGATCTGTGAGGTATTTGTTGATAACATTATCTTTGGTGGAGATGACAAGATGAGTCATGAGTTTGCAGATGAGATGAAGAAAGAGTTTGAGATGTCACTCATAGGGGAGATTAAGTTCTTCATTGGACTGTAGATCTAGGAGATGAAAGATGTTATCTTTATCACTTAGTCCAAGTATGTCAAAAAGGTGTTGAAGACCTTTGGCATGGAAGATAGCAAACCGGTTGTTACACTGATGGTGACCAGTTGTAAACTATCCAAAGAGGATGACTCTGCATTGGTTGATGAGAAGGAATACCGACCAATGATTGGTAAGCTGCATTATGTAGTGCATAGCAGACTAGATATTGCACATGCAGTTGGCATTACTGCAAGGTTCCAGAAAAGCCCAAGAGAATCCCACTTGGTTGCAGTCAAGCGGATTCTTAGGTATCTGAAGGGAACTATTGATTATGGATTGTGGTATCCATCTAGCAAGGATTTCAACTTAAAAGTATACATAGATGTTGATTGGACAGGTAATGTAGATGACCGGAAAAGCACAACTAGTGGTGCCTTCTTTCTCGGTGGTAGACTGGTCTCATGGATGAGTAAGAAGCAGAGTTGTATCTCCCAGTCTATAGCGGAAGTAGAGTATGTTGCAGCTTTCATGAACTGCACTCAGACAATTTGGATGAAGCATGTGTTAAATGGCTTCAAAGTTCCTATATTTGAACCAGTAAGTATTTTGTGACAATACTAGTGCAATTAATATCTCCAAGAATCCGGTTTTACATTCTAGAACCAAGCACTTTGAGCTTAAGTATCATTTCTTGAGGGAAAAGGTTCAGAATAAAGAGATTGCACTGGAACATGTTTCTAGTAAGGAGCAGTTAGCAGACATATTCACCAAGCCTCTCCCAAAGGCTACATTTATGTACTTAAGAGGTGAATTAAGGGTGTTGCCCCTTCAGGAGGTAAACTAAAAACATATGCTCCACATCAGTCAGGTATTGCATAGTCAAATTTTATTTGGATTGATGTGTTGAAGGATGCTACTCCTCAGGGGGAGCAACATAATGGAACAGGGCAGCTTGTGCCTCCACTTTGGCATTGTTGTCAAAGGGGGAGAAGATGTGAAGCGGAGAAGATATCAGAAATTGGGGGAGAAGATGTGAAGCGGAGAGATATCTTTGTATATTGCCATCAATGCCAAAGGGGGAGATTGTTGGCATTATGTGGACCGGTATGAGGACATAATGACATTGTGTGTTGTCATTGATGTAAATATGATGAAGAGAAGAGAACCGGTGTAACACTGTGAACTGACATTTGTGCCAAAGTGAAGCGGTGTGTTTGTTCAAGGTGAACCGACATATGGTTATGGGAACTGGCACATGGAAGCATTGTATGACTACCGGTTGGTAGTCTCAACTTTAGGGTTTCCGGTTGAAGTGCTTCAAGCCTATGTGGCTCAACCGGTGACTTTGTGTGATGAGTTAGCATGATAACGAAGAACAGATCATGTTGCCATGTAAGCCTTGTGTGTGTGAAGGATCTTGCATGAAGGAGATTGTTCCTATCTACCTCGGGAATGTGCGAAGTCTGTAAATGGTGATAACGTGTGATGGGTTATCAGCCGCCATGAAATCGGTGGAAAATGAAAGATGGAGAATGTCTTGAGATTGGATCAAGACTGTTGCATTTAATGCAATGTGCTCAACGGTCAGGATTGAACCATTTTGGATTCCTTAACCTAACAGGTTTAGGGTTTAGGGTTTATACTACCGACCTATCTGTTTTCCTATGAGGTCGATGTTGTGATTCTTTTTGAAGTTGTTGGCAAAAGTTGTGTGTGTGTATCCAAGAGAAGAGTTATGTGATTCTTGCCAAACCAGAGGAGAGAAGTGATATCTGCAGAGTGTAAGTGCAGAAGGTGAAGAGGAGCTTAAGTGGATCTGCATTGGCATTGAGTGTTGTTACTAGATCATAGTAATACCTGTTGATCTCTAACCACCTCAACAGTTGGAAAATCCCTTAACAGGGTAGCTTTAACCGGCTTGCTGTAAATCCTTTAATAGGGTGACTCAAAACCATTGAGTTCTTGAAATCCTCTAACAAGGTAACCTTTAACAGGGTTTAACCCTTAGCCGAGTATTCTAGCCATCCCTTAACTGGGTGATCCCTAACAGGATCGGTTCCTAACAGAACCTATTGTATCAGTCCTTAACTGGACAAGGCTCTTAACAGAGCGGACTTCTAAAGAGTTCAAAAACAAGCTTGTGGGTATTCATCTCCACCGTGGTTTTTCCCAGTTGGGTTTCCACGTGAAAAATATGTGTGTCATGTGTGATGTCTTCTTCATGTGATGCTGTGTTGTTTTCTGTCAAGCAGTGAATCATGTTGATCTAGTTGCTTATATGTATATCTTTGATGGTAGATTACCTGTTTATGCATTAGGGTGAAATGGAAATGAAGTGTTAGATTGTATGAGAAGATAAGTGTCAACTGGTTTATGCTTGTCTCAGTTATTCTGGGTTTTGCCGGTTGTACTCTGTTTAAGGACCGATGTTGTTGTTTGTCTGTCAATGCACAGTGTCTACTGACAAACCGGTTTAAGAGTGTGTTTTTGTCTGTACTGATTCACCCCCCCCCTCTCAGTATCGATTTGGTACTATTCGTTCATCATTGAGTTATCAATTTTCTTCTAAAATTCATTGAAGTACTTATTCATTGCAGCCGAGAAAGTGTTCTTAACTGCCTTAATGTTGTTCTTGATCTAAGCAGTTACCGATAGGTCTTCAAACCATTCAATATCACCAATTCTCGGTAGGAAATTCTGAAAGTAAAAGAATAAATCAATCAATAACTGACCAAATTTTAACTTCTGACTACTATCCTTCTTGATTGACTGAAGATTCAACATAATTGACTTCTTATGGCCTCTCATAGGTCATAATCTACATTCTTAGCAATCATTTTGTAGGCTATATGCACTGTTGTAGATGGTACATTGTTCATTCTACTAGAATAGAATATCCTGTAGCCTATAACCATAGTAGCCAGTTTGACCGTTGGGTCCTTAATGTTATTAACAGAAAATGTACGCCCATCAGAGGTAGATGAGGTTAAAGTGGTTACAATCTCTTTAGAAATCTGCCTCAGCTTGGGAACTTCACTGGTTGACAAAAAACAGTCACAACTTGAATAGCTTCCTTGGTTATAATGTGTGTCCTCTCCAGATACATGTTTTCACCATGAACATGACTAAGAATAATTCTGATGTGTTCCTCTTCAAAATCCTCAAGAAAATAAGTTGCATTATGAAAACCCTTCTCATAAACCCTAATATACTCAGGTTGAATATTTATGTTCTTATCGCAAAGGGATTTCAATTGAGAATAAATTGACAATGATCCTAAATCTTCAATTTTAGAATCAATGTAGCTAGACAAATCACCTTTTACAATGACACCGTCAGGAACTTGAGATAAAGCATTGTAAGATTCTATTCGTTCTGATTCCACAACCTCCATCAGTTTTGATGTGATCATTAGTCTCTCTACTTGCTTAAATTATGAAGCCATTCAGATAAACTAGATTTGAAAAGAGATTTACAAATAAATACCTTAATTCTCACGTTTTCCCTTGGTTATGTTGGTATTTTGGTATGGTTTTGTCATTGATGTCAACACCTACTAAAACTTTAGCACTTTGGAGATTCAGCAACATTCACCGGCAAGCTAGTGACTTATGTACAGTCACCGGTATATGGTACACCGATAAGATATAATGACCACCGGCACTTGGAATGGCATAAAAAACACTTGGTTATGTCGAAGACATTTTTTGAAATCTTATCTTGGAGAATTTTTTATTGGTATATTCGTATTTGCATATTTTTTGTTACCGCCAAATAGGTCCAGGTTATGCACTGGCAGGTTTATCTTTTCCAAATCAGCACAACATGCTATGAAGATGATTTATTATTGTTGTAAATGCATTAAGCCGACATGTTCAATCGGTTATTGCATCGGATATTGTCTTGTTTGTAAAATGATTTTATTGTAATATCTTGTAGAGTCGACCTACTAAAATTGGTCTTAGGTTATGGTATAAATGTAAGATCGGATGTGGAATGCGAAAAAGAATTGTGTAAAGGTATATGTGAGAATAAGCAGAGCTATACACACAGACATCATTTGAAGATGAAGCTAGGTTTTTGTGAAAGCATATCAAAACTACATCAGTACTGAATCCAACATATGAAGATGCTATTTTGAGTAGTACATTCTTATTGGATTTAACCATCCAATTGTAGTCAGTATGACTCCCATTTTGTGTTTGAGTAGTGAGCTCTAGGCGCTTGGCCTTTCTGCATGTGCATACCCTATTTGTATACACTTACTATCTGTAGTAGTATCATCTGATTGTGGGTAAGGTTTCCCACTGTGGTTTTTCCCCTTATAGAGTTTCCACGTACAAATATTGGTGTTATGTGTTGTGGATGACTTTGTCTTTTTGTTTCATGCATTAATTCTTACCGATATTGCAATTATCTGGTAAAACTATCCACTGGTATAACAGGCTGGTTCACCAGTATTAAGCAGTAGATTGGTTAAGTTGTTTTTGGTTTAAATTGATTAGACAACTAATTCACCCCTCCCCCCTCTCACTTGTCTCTGGGACCTAACAGGTTACCGGTTGATTAATCAAGTGCGCACCTCACAATACAGTATGTAAGGAATGTCAATTTGGAAAACAAGTTAGAGCTAGTTTCAAAAGTACTCCAAAAAAATCCAATAATGCTCTTGATTTAATTCACATTGATTTATGTGGTCCAGCTAGAACTAAAAGCTTACAAGGTGATAGATATTTCATGCTAATCATTGATGACTATTCTAGAATGTGTTGGGTTACTTTTCTCAAAGAAAAATTAGAAGCACTTGGAAAGTTTAAATTGTTCAAAGCAATGGTTGAAAATGAAACCGGTAAGAAAATCAAATGTCTAAGATCAGATCAAGGAGGTGAATTTACATCTAAGGAATTTAATGCATTCTGTGAAGTAAATGGAATCAGAAAACAGCTATCAGCACCTCGGGCACCACAACAGAATGGAGTTGTTGAAAGGAAAAACATAACTATCTTGGATGCAGCTAGAAGTATGTTATCAGAAGCAAACCTACCACAGTATATTGGAGAGAGGAAATAAGTACAACAGTCTATACATTCAACAAATTTCACATCAAAGGTGAAACCGGTAAGACCCCCCATGAACTATGGTTTGGTATTACTCCCACTCTTAAATATTTCAGAATATTTGGAAGTAAATGTTATATTAGAAGAGATGAGTATATTGGGAAATTTGATCCTAGAAGTGATGAAGGAATATTTCTTGGTTATTCATCTAAGAGTAAAGCATATAGATGTTTTAACAAAAGATTGCAGAAAATTGTTGAGAGTACAAATGTGAAGATTAATGAACAATTCAGAGGAAATTAAAGGTATATAGATTCTGAACTGGCAACAAAAATTATAACAAATGAACCTACACTGAACCCATCGGTACAGAATGAAGATCTAGTTATATCGATATCCTCTGAAAATTCCACTATGACTGAGGAACAACAACAAACAAAGACACCCTAGTATGTAAGATTGAATCATTCTGAAGATCAGATAATTGGAAACAAGTACAAAGGTGTTATGACAAGAGGAAGATTGGCAATGAAGAGGTATGTCTTATTTCTCAAATTGAACCATCATCAGTAAATGAGGCATGCTATGGAAGAAGAATTAGAACAAATTGAGAAAAATAACACTTGGACATTAGTTCCCCGACCTAAATATAAAAATGTAATTGGAACCAAATGGGTATTCAGAAACAAACATAATGAAGATGGAAAGGTTATCATAAATAAATAAAGACTAGTGTGTAAGGGATATTCTCAGAAAGAAGGAATTGATTATAATGAGACTTTTGCACTGGTAGCTAGAATTGAGGCAGTCAGATTATTTTTGGCTTTTGCAGCACATAAGAACTACAAAGTATATCAAATGGATACCAAATGTGCATTTTTGAATGGAGATCTTGAAGAGGAAGTTTACATTGAACAACCTGATGGATTTTCTTTGACATATGACAAAGATATGGTTTGTAGGTTAAGGAAAGCTTTGTATGGATTAAAGCAAGCTCCAAGAGCTTGGTATGCAAGATTGGATAAGTATCTTTTGAAAATCAGTTTTTCTAAAGGTAATGTTGACATCAACTTATACTATAAAGTGACTAATGATGACATCTTGGCTATAGAAGTTTTTGTTGATGATATAATCTTTAGAGGAGATGGATTGTGTAAAGACTTTTCTATTAAAATGCAGCAAGGATTTGAAATGTCTATGATTGGTGAAACAAGATTCTTTTTAGGATTGCAGATTTCACATACTGAGAAAGGTATATTCTTAAGTCAATCCAAATACTTAAAAGAGTTACTAAAGAAATTTGGGATGGAGAACTCTAAACCGGTAAGAACACCTATGACTACAAATGACAAACTATCTTTAAGGGATGAATCTACACTTGTTAATCCAACTAGGTACAAATCTATGATAGGAGGTCTAGTGTATTTGACACAAATCAGACCTAATATCATGAATGTAGTATGTATTGTTTCAAGATTTCAGAGTAATCCTAGAGAAAATCATGAATCGGCAATAAAAAGGATTTTTTGGTACTTGCAAGGCACTACAAATCTTGGATTATGGTATCCTAGAGATGAAAACTTTGAACTATGTGCACACACAGATGCAAATTGGGCAGGAGATGTGGATGATAGAAAAAGCACCACCGATGGAGCATTTTTTCTTGGAAGCAGACTAGTTTCTTGGTTAAGTAAGAAACAAAGTTGTACATCTTTATCAACAGCTCAATCAGAATATGTTGCAGCAACAACTAACTGTAAACAAGTACTGTGGCTTAAACAAATGTTGAAAGACATAAAGGTTAAATGCAAGGAACCTATAACTATCTATTGTGATAACACTGCAGCAATTGATATATCTAAGAATCTGGTACTACATTCTAAAACAAAACATGTTTCCATCAAACTAAATTTTCTAAGGGAAAATGTTGAAGCAAAACAAATAAAATTGGTTTATGTGAATACTAAAGAGCAGATTGTAGATATTTTCACTAAACCTCTGCCTAAATAAACTTTTGAATATCTTAGAGAACAGCTTGGGTTCATACCCCACCGTTAGATACTTGGAGAGTTGATATTTGTCATCAACTGACATAATTAACAGAGAAATCTTTTGCTCCGACTTTGATGAGGAAGCTACTTCTCAGGGGGAGTAGTTGGTATACTGAATTGGTTGGTATTTTGCATATGAACTTTGTTTTGTTGTAACTTTGGCATGTGATGTCAAAGGGGGAGAGATTGGTATGGAAAAACATGATATAAAGCATGGTACACAAAGAAAACACAAGGAAACACATGTTACTCTCAGGGGGAGAGATTGATACTTTAGGAGAGTTTACTTATACTCTGGTAATTGTTGGTACTTTGGTATTTGGCATTTTTTTTGGCACTTTGATGGTTTTTCCATCTTGTGTTGCCATAAATGCCAAAGGGGGAGATTGTTGGTATTTTGGTATGGTTTTTTCATTGATGTCAACACCTACTAAAACTCTAGCACTTTGGAGATTCAACAACATTCACCATTAAGCTAGTGACTTATGCACAGTCACCCGTATATGGTACACCGGTAGGATATAATGACCACCGACACTTGGAATGGCATGGAAAACACATGGTTATGTCGAAGACATTGTTTGAAATCTTATCTTGGAGATTTTTTATTGGTATATTCGTATTTGCATATATGTTGTTATTGCCAAATAGGTCCAGGTTATGCACCGACAGGTTTATCTTTTCCAAATCAGCATGACATGCTATGAAGATGATTTATTGTTGTTGTAAATGCATTAAGCCAACATGTTCAATCAGTTATTGCATCGGATATTGTCTTGTTTGTAAAATGATTTTATTGTAATATCTTGTAGAGTCGACCTACTAAAATTGGTCTTAGGTTATGGTATAAATGTAAGATTGGATGTGGAATGCGAAAAAGAATTGTGTAAAGGTATATGTGAGAATAAGCAGAGCTATACATGCAGACATCATTTGAAGGTGAAGCTAGGTTTTTGTGAAAGCATATCAGAACTACACCGGTATTGAATCCAACATATGAAGATGCTATTTTGAGTAGTACATTCTTATTGGATTTAACCATCCAATTGTAGTCAGTATGACTCCCATTTTGTGTTTGAGTAGTGAGCTCTAGGCGCTTGGCCTTTCTGCATGTGCATACCCTATTTGTATACACTTACTATCTGCAGTAGTATCATCTGATTGTGGGTAAGGTTTCCCATTGTGGTTTTTCCCCTTATAGAGTTTCCACATACAAATATTGGTGTTATGTGTTGTGGATGACTTTGTCTTTTTGTTTCATGCATTGATTCTTACCGGTATTGCAATTATTTGGTAAAACTATCCACTGGTATAATAGGTTGGTTCACCAGTATTAAGTAGTAGATTGGTTAAGTTGTTTTTGGTTTAAATTTATTAGACAACTGATTCACCCCCCCCCCCTTCTCACTTGTCTCCGGGACCTAACAGGTTACCGGTTGATTAATCAAGTGCGCACCAATTCAACCTTCACTAATCTTTGAATCAGATTCAATCATGCAAATCACGACACAAATTCGACTAATACTCTCTTCGCTCTGCAAGTGCTCAAGAATTCTCTTTCAAATGCATTTAGGGTAAAAAGAACATAGTAAAACTTGATTTTATCCTTTTTACCTACTGCATTAAATGCTTGACCGCTAGGGTTACAAACCCTAATACACCGTTTAACATTGCATACAACATTAACAGGTGTAAAACCGGTTGATAAACTTTCAAAAAACTGATTGACAAAAGATATCAAGATTTCACACATAATAACTTAAAAATGCAAAATCTCTTACCACTCATCTTTCAAGGGGTCCAGAAGTAGATTTACCGCTATGCTCCCCTTAGCCCTATTGAAAGGCTCAATTCACTGGGGTAGGATTCTCCACACTGGGTGAAGGATTAGGTTCTTTTACAAGTAAATCACCACTCTTCTTTTTCCAAATTTGGTTCATTTCTTCTCTGGTTTCCTCAATATTTACCTTCTGCTTACCTTTCTAATCTTCAGTTTGATTAACCGGTTTGTTCTTTCTAGATCTACAGAACTTTGCCATGTGTCTCAGTTTATGACAATGATAGCAGGCCATTCCAGATGATCTCCAGGGTTCTGCATTGCCTCTTCCAGTTCTCCTTCTGCAATTCATAGCCACATGACCATAATTGTTACAAATGGTGTAAATGACATTAGTCACCTTTTCCATCTCAAATGGACTAAACCAGTTGACATAGGGTATTTGCTAGTTCATGGTACCCCGGTTGTCACAGGTTCTCCTCCAGTTACCATTAGGTCTTGGACTCGTGTGAGGTACTGGATTATTTTCTCCATATCTGCATTCAACTGATCTATGTCCATACATTTTGCATGTAAAATAATGACCTTCAAATTTCTTAGATACATACGCATTGTAGCTTGTATTCCCATTGGGTTTGTTTCTACACACATTTGTAGTATGTCTAGGTTTATGACAAACAAAGAAAACAAGTTTAAAAACTTTCTTACCGGTAGGCTTGTTAGCCTTAGGAGCATTTTTGTCCTTGTGAATGTTTCTCTTTGTACCCGAAGACTCTCCTTTCTCAGATATGTTAAAGCCTATTCCAGATGTATCACCTTTCACCCTTTGTGATTGAATCTGTTGATCCAACATGGTGGAACTTTTGTTGAACTTTTCCAATTTTCCATTAGCCTCAGTGAGCTCTCAAGTAAGATCTTCATTGTTTTTTGTAAGAATCTCTCTTAGGGATGATGCCATTTCAAGATTTAGCTGCAAAGCCTCTTTTTCTTCTTTTTCTGCATGCCAATGCTCATGCAAAGTTGTATTCTCTCGTTTGATCTTAGCAATCTCATGATCTCTTTATTTGACAAGGTCTTTAGCTGCCCTCCTAGCTTCCAGTTCTTGACTCATGCAGATAGTTAGGGCTTCTAACTCTCTTTTCAGATTTAGCTTTTCACCGTTCAATTTTTTGACTTCGTTAGTTTTTCAACTTTTGAAGCTTTAAATCTGACCCTTAGGGTTTCAAGCTCATCCTTAGTAGCTTCAAGCACTCTAGAAATCTCAAAGTAGCTCATATCCCCCATGGTGGCTTTAGGGTTTCCTTCCAAGTGATTAAGCATTAAAGAAGTTAGGCTCTGATGCCAATTGATAGACTAATAAAGCATTGAGAGGGGGGGCGAATAAGTGACACCAAAAACAATACTACTTTAAACACTAACCAATAGATATACTTAACAAGTTTACTCAACACTATGCATGCAATCCAAAATGATATTAAAACATCCACAATAAGTAAAACATCCACCATAACATGTGTTTATATGTGGAAAACCCAAATGGGAAAAACCACAATGAGATGGGACTCACAATTTAGCTATATGTAGTAATAGGTAATTAATGTTAAGACCCGGAGGCAACTGAGAGGGGGGGTGAATCAGTTGTCTAATAATTTTATCTCAAATACAACTTTAACCAAACTTGAAACATAATACCAGTAAACCAAACTAAATACCGGTAAATAGATTAATAGTTTAATAATAGTACCGGTGAAGCTTAATGCATGAAACAAAAAGAGAAACAATATCCAAAATACAGAACACAAAGATTTGTACATGGAAACCCTATAAGGGGAAAAACCACGGTGGGAAACCTTACCCATAATCAGATGATACTACTGCAGATAGTATGTGTTTACAAATGGAGTCTGCACATGGAGAAAGGCCAGCTGCCTAGAGCTTACTTCTCAATCACAGAATGGGAGTCACACTGACTACAAAATGGATGATTAAATCCAATGATAATGTACTGCTCAAAGTGGCATCTTCTATGTTGGATTCAGTGTCGGTTAAGCTCTGATTGTCTTCTTCAAACCTTCCTTTACTTTTCAAATGATGTATGTGTGAGTAGCTCTGCTTATATTCGCATATACTGAATATAATCTTAGAATACCTTATTACATACCATACCCATACCATGTTAATCTCACAATTTAGATCTTACATATATACCAAAACATACAACCAAATGTGTAGGTCAACTCACTAAGAATATTACAATAAAAATTAATTACAACAAGTCAAGATGTGATGCATCATGTCGGTTCAACAATAATATTAATTGATTAAACCATCTCCATAACGTGTCGTGCTGATCTAGAATAGATAATGATTGCCAGTCCATAACCTAGACCAATTTGCCGGTAACAACAAATATGTCAACCCGATTAGACCAATAATCAAATCTCCAAAACCAAGTGTCCAAACCATGTCTTCGACATAACCAAGTGATCTCCAGATGATAACATGTTATCCTCAATGCTGGTGAACAATATAACCTGTCGGTGAACCAAATATCGGTGACTGTGCATAGGTCACTAAACTTGTTGGTGAACATAATCAAAGATCTCCAAAAGGATAAGTGTTGATAAGTGCTGACATCAATGAAAAACCAAACAACATATCCATAATACCAACAATCTCCCCCTTTGGCATTGATGGAACAAGATGGAAAAACCATTTAAGTGCCAAAGTAGAAATGCAAATAAACCAAAAACCAACAATCTCCTGAATAGATCAATACCAGAAATTAAAATACAAATGCAGAGAGTAAAAATCTCTCCCCCAATGATTGATCTCTCCCCAAAGGATAATGTATTTTTCCATAGATATCTCTCCCCCTTTGACATCAAATGCTAAAGTAATATAGATACCAGATACAACCAGTTCATAGAACCAACTTATCCAAGTACTCCCCCTGAGAAGTAGCTCTCCTCCATCAAAGCTGGAAAAAAGGTTTCTCTGTAAATTCTATCGGTCTGATGCCAATCTCCAATTGTCTAAGTCTCTACCAGTGAGGGTATAACCCCAAGCTTCTCTCTGAGATATTCAAAGATTTCCTCAGGCAAAGGCTTAGTAAAAATGTTAGCAATATGCTCTTTACTATTCACATAAACCAATTTCACTTCTTTTGCTTCAACATTCTCTTGTAGAAAATTGTATTTGATAGAAACATGTTTAGTTTTAGAGTGAAATACCAAATTCTTAGATATATCAATTGCTGCTGAATTATCACAATAGATGATTATAGGTTCTTTGCATTTTACCTTTATGTCCTTCAACATTTGCTTAATCCATAATACCTGAGTATAATTAGTTGTTGCTGCAACATATTCTGATTCTGCTATTGATAATGATGTACAACTCTCTTTCTTGCTCAACCATGAAATCAATCTGCTACCAAGAAAGAATGCCCCGCCGGTGGTGCTCTTTCTGTCATCTACATCTCCTTCCCAATTAGCATTGGTGTATGCACATAAATAAAAAAGTTTCATCTTTAGGATACTATAAAGCAAGATTTGTTGTGCCTTATAAATACTGGAAAATCCTTTTCACTGTTGATTCATGATTTTCCTTAGGATTACTCTGAAATCTTGAAATAATACATACTGCATTCATAATATCAGGTCTTGTTTGTGTCAAATACAGTAAACCTCCAATCATAGATTTATATCTTGTCAGATTAACATGGGCTGAATCATCCTTCAATGATAGTTTATCAGTTGTTGTCATAGGAGTAATTACTGGTTTAGAGTTTTCCATACCAAATTTCTTCAGTAATTCCTTGAAGTACTTTGATTGACATAAGAATATACCTTTATCAGTCTGAGAAATCTATAATCCTAAAAAGAATTTTATCTCCCCAATCATAGACTTTTCAAATTATTCCTGCATCTTATTAGAAAAGTCTTTACACAATCCATCTTCTCCTCCAAAAATGATGTCATCAACAAAAAATTCAATAACCAGAATGTCTTCATTAGTCACCTTGGAATATAAGTTGTTGTCAGCATTACCTTTAGTGTAACCAAGCTTCAAAAGATATTTGTCCAATCTAGCATACCAAGTTCTAGGAGCTTGCTTCAATCCATATAAAGCTTTCCTTAACCTGCAAACCATATCTTTATCATTTGTCAATAAAAATCCATCAGGTTGTTCAATATAAACTTCCTCTTCAAGGTCACCATTCAAAAATGCACATTTAACATCCATTTGATAAACTTTATAGTTCTTGTGTGCTGCAAATGCAAGAAATAATCTGACTGCCTCAATTCTAGCTACCGATGCAAAGGTTTCATTGTAATCAATTCCTTCTTTCTGTGAATATCCCTTACACACTAATCTTGCTTTGTTTCTGATTACCTTACCATCTTCATTAAGTTTATTTTTGAATACCCATTTAGTTCCAATTACATTTTTATTTTTAGGTCAGGGAACCAGTGTCCATGTATTGTTATTTTCAATTTGTTCTAATTCATCTTCCATAGCCTTAATCCAATGTTTATCTTCACATGTCTCATTAATTGACACTGGTTCAATTTGAGAGATTAAACATACCTCTTCATTTTCCAGTCTTCCTCTAGTAATAACTCTTTGATACTTATTCCCAATTATCTGACTTTCAGAGTGATTCAATCTAACATACCTGGGTGTGTTCACTTGCTGTTGTTCTTCAGTCACTGTGGAATTCTCTGATGATGTCGGTGTGACTGGATCAACATTCTGTACCGGTGCATTCTGTATAGGTTCATTTGTGATTATCTCAACTGTCAGTTGAAAGTCTATAGACCTTGAATCTCTTCTAAAGTGTTCATCAATCTTCACATTTGCACTCTCAATGATTTTCTGCAATATCTTATTAAAACATCTATATGCTTTAATTTTAGATGAATACCCAAGAAATATTCCTTCATCACTTCTAGGATCAAATTTGCCAATATACTCATTCTCCTAATGTAACATTTTCTTCCAAATATTTTGAAGTACTTAAGAGTAGGAATATCACCAAACCATAATTCATAGGGTGTCTTACCGGTTTCACCTTTGATGTGAACTATGTTGAAAGTGTAACTGTTGTATTCACTGCTTCTCTCCAATATACATCAGGTAGATTTTCTTCTGATATCATTCTTCTAGCTGCATCCAGAATAGTTCTATTCTTCCTTTCCATAACTCCATTTTGTTGAGGTGTCTAGGGTGCTGATAGTTGTCTTCTAATTCCATTCACTTCACAAAATGTATTGAACTCCTTAGATGTAAATTCACCTCCTTTATCTGATCTTAAACATTTGATTTTCTTGCTAGTTTCATTCTCTATAAGTTCCTTGAATAATTTGAATTTCCCAAAAGCTTCTGATAAATCCTTGAGAAAGGTAACCCAACACATTCTAGAATAATCATCAATAGTTAGCATAAAATATATATCTCCCTATAGATTTCTTATTTTTGCCGGACCACATAAGTCAGTATGAATTAAATCAAGAACATTATTGGTTTTCTTAGAAATTATTTTGAAAGTTGTTCTAACTTGCTTTCCCAATTGCCATTCCTTACATACAGGATTGTGAGGTTTTACAATCTTAGGTAAATCCCTTACTACCTTAGATGAACTAATCTTCACAATGCAGTCAAAATTTACATGACAGATTCTTTTATGCCACAACCAACTTTCATCAATATGTGCAATCAAGCATGTCTTTTCAATGTTATTCAAATGAAAGATATTACCTTTAGTCTGATTACCGGTTGCAACTTCCAAACCAGTTCTATTCATGATTTTGAATTTACCATTCTTGAATTGTAACTGAAATCTTTTTTCAACTAATTGACCAACATTCAAAAGATTGTGCTTCAAACCTTCAACATAATAAACATTGTTAGTATTGTGTATACCATCAAAAGATATAGTGCCTTTTCCTCTGATCAAACAAGATTTGTCATCTCCAAATCTTACTAGACCTCCATTGTATTCCTGAAAAGATAAGAATTTACTTTTATCACCAATCATGTGATGTGAACATCTAGAATCTATAATCCATTCATCCTTTTCTTCAATTTTAGCTGCCAGGGCCTGTTCTACCAGTGGAATAGTAGGTGTTGGTTGATCTTCAGTTATTGCAACAAAATCGCATCCATTGTCTCTTGGTTCCTCATCAGAATCATCGATAACTCCTTCATCAGCATAGTAACATGATTTGTCTTTATTCTTCTTAAATTTGTATCTCTGATATTTAGGGTTAGGCTTATATGTTCTTTTAGCTTCTTCTCTCAATCTTACATGTCTATTCGGACATCTAGATGTCATATGACCAATTTTAATACAGTTAAAACATTTAAAATGTGCTTTCCAATCAGATTTATCATTTGATGATGAAGATGTTGCAGATGATGATGCTTTGAAATTCAAATCTATCTTAATTGTAGCAATAGGACCAAACTCCTCAAACTCAAATGCTGAAAGTTTTCTAACCAAGGTATCTCTAGATACTGATGTTTTAGGCATAGTTATCAACTCATTAATAGCAATTACTTTCATTTTGTATGCCAGTGGAAATGCTCTTAAAACTTTAGAAACAATTTCATCTTCACTTAAGGAACCTCCACAACATTGTATTCCCAAAACAATTTCATTAACCCTTTCCATAAAAGAAAAAATTCTTTCATCTTCTTCCATTTTTAAATTTTCATGCCTAACCCGAAAGCATTCCAGTTTTGCAATTTTGATAGTGGTATCACCTTCATTCAATGTCTCCAACTTATCCCAAATATCTTTAGCAGTAGATCGATCTGATAGTCCCATGATTTGTTGATCTATCAAGACGCTCAAAAGTGCTTCTCTTTCTTTACAATCATTCTCTTGATCCCTAGACAATGTAGGTGGATAAGGTTGACCTGGTGTAGGACCAACATAACCATTATGTGTAACATCCCATATGACTTTTCCAATGCAATTCAGATGTGTCTCCATTCTGATCTTCCATATGCCATAATTAGTTCCATCAAGTTTTAGACTGTCCTTCCTGAAATAGTTAGTTGCCATAGAATCCCCTCAAGTGGTTAAACTTCTACAAAAAGAGGATTGTGCTTTGATACCAATTGTTAGGTCCCAGAGGCAACTGAGAGCGGGGGGGGTGAATCAGTTGTCTAATAATTTTATCTCAAATACAACTTTAACCAAACTAAATGTTGGAAAACAAATTAACAAATTAATAATAGTACCGATGAAGCTTAATGCATGAAACAGAAAGAGAAACAATATCCAAAACACATAACACAAAGATTTATACGTGGAAACCCTGTAAGGGGAAAAACCACAGTGGGTAACCTTACCCACAATCAGATGATACTACTTTAGATAGTATGTGTTTACAAATGGAGTCTGCACATGCAGAAAGGCCAGCTGCCTAGAGCTCACTGCTCAATCATAGAATGGGAGTCACACTGACTACAAAATGGATGATTAAATCCAATGATAATATACTGCTCAAAGTGGCATCTTCTATGCTAGATTCAGTACTGGTTAAGCTCTGATTGTCTTCTTCAAACCTTCCTTGACTTTTCAAATGATGTCTGTGTGAGTAGCTCTTCTTATATTTGCATATACCGAATATAACCTTACAATACCTTATTACATACCATACCCATACCATGTTAATCTCATAATTTAGATCTTAGATATATACCAAAACCTAAGACCAAATGTGTAGGTCGGCTCACTAAGAATATTACAATAAAAATCAATTACAACAAGTCAAGATGTGATGCATCATGTCGGCTCAAGAATACTATTAATTGATTAAACCATCTCCATAACGTGTCGTGCTAATCTGGAATAGATAATGCATGTTGGTCCATAACCTAAACCAATTTGCCGGTAACAACAAATATGTCAACCCGAATAGACCAATAATCAAATCTCCAAAACCCAGTGTCCAAACCATGTCTTCGACATAACCAAGTGATCTCCAGATGATAACAAGTTATCCTCAGTACCGATGAACAATATAACCTGTCGGTGAACCAAATACCGGTGATTGTACATAGGTCACTGAACTTGCCGGTGAACATAATCAAATATCTCCAGAAGGATAAGTGTTGATAAGTGTTGACATCAATGACAAAACCAAGCAACATATCCATAATACCAACAACTGGTCGGTTAAGGTCTACAAAGGTGCTCTGCTAGGAGCGAATCCTATTAAAGATCTCAAAGCTCTGTTAGGAGTTATACCCTGTTAAAGGTAGTACCCTGTTAGGAGTAACCTCAGTAGAGGATTTCTAAATCCAAACTAATGGATCACCTTGTTAAAGGATTTGTACAATGAATCTTGTTAGAACTTACCCGGTTAGGGGATTTGACTATTGTAGTGATTAGAAAACAACAGGTGGTGTGATCTAGAAGTAGCACAACTTGCTTGAATAGATCCTCTTCTGCGCACTCAAAACTGCATAACCAACATATTCTATAATGCCTTCAACAACTTAATACTTCTATCTTTCCATCAAATCATCTCATATCATATCTCCAAAATAGTTCATCATAATGTCATTATATAGACATTTAGATTTCATGTTGGCCTTAGAAATTATATCACAATTTCCTAGGTGCAGTGTATCTGGACAATCAAACATAACTCATCATAAATTACTGCCAAAATTTATCGGTTAGGGTAACTCATCACGACCGGTGATAACTCATCACACAATCAATGACTACCAGTTGGAACACCGATACCAGTTGGAGTTAACCATTTCAATGTGTAAATCGATTTTCCTTCATTTGTTTCTTTGATGACCTTCGCTAGATCTTCAAGTTGATGTCAGGCCATTTCTGCATATACCGGTTGTCTACATGTACTGGTTTGACACCATCATAAACTAAACTTTTAATACCGGTTGCAATACAAGTAACTTTTAGAAGTAATACTAGTAGACAATGTGAGCATGTGTGTGTACATGTTCCATCAATGACAACATTTGAAGTCATTCATTACAATCATCATCAAACCAACAAAGGTGTCAAAAGCTTATTACAAAATGAAACTTGAAGTTTCGATTGAAATAACAAAATGCTACTACACTAGAGATGCATAAAAATGACTAAGTGTCCAGAGACACATCTTTATTGTGATCATCCTTGTTCAGAAAGTCTTCGTATTGTTGCCAAGTAACCTACATTTCAAAATCATCTGTCATTTTCAATGTTTGACACCATTGAGGGTGAGGAAGAGCAGATAGGAGTCTTTCTTCTTGAACTTCATTGTGTTTTCCTTGGAGATGATTTTGACATTTGTATAAGGATGAAATTGTAGCATAGGGAAATTATCCACATTTGTGAAGAACAATCACCAACCATCTTGACCATTTGAATTGAGTAGGATCATGCATGCACTGAATTTGGTGTCATTAGGATTTCTAAAACCCTCATTGTATCATGGTAGAACAAGTGTAAATCGGGTCTACGACCTCGATTTATGTGTGTGCAATTAGTGTAATTTGGGCTTGTAGGCCCGATTTATACTTAAGACAAGGTGTGGCTCAAAGGAGTAGTTCAGGTTCGTTGACCCGAACTACACTTGGAATAAAGACTAGTTGTAGTTCAGACCTATGGACCTAAACTGCACCTTTGGGAGAAACATGTGATTGGTGTAAATCATACCTATAGGCCTGAACTACACCTAATTGAGTGCATATAAAAACCACATGTAATTCAGACCTACAGGTCCGATCTACACTTAAGTGGAAGGATCAAAGTGTATGGTGGGCTTATAAACCTGCCATGCACTTGAAAATGGTAGAACTCAAATCATGGTGTAAAGCAGGTTTGTAAACCTGCCATACACAATGGCAACCATAGATGGTGTAAGGCGGGTTTGTAAACCTGCCATATACTTTGGTTATGGCAACAAAGGATTACAAGGTGCATGGCAGGGTTGTAGACCCACCATGCACCAAGCCATGGCTTTCAGTGCATGGCGGGTCTATAGCCCTACCATGCACCACCCACACGAGGAAAGGCAAGGTAAAGGGAGGTGGAGTGTGGGTTTGTAGACCTGAACTCCACCATGGTTTAACTTTCAAAGAAAATATGATTAGTTCGGGTCTACAAATATGAACTACACCTATGTCCTAGGGGAAAGACATGGAGGTGTAGATTGGGTTTATGAACCCGATTTGCACCTAGAGCCCAAAATGGTGTAAACTGGGTTTGTAAACCCGATTTGCACCTGGACACTTAGATTTTACAAAACACACAAAAAAACCAAGAAATTTCAAATGAAGATTCTAAAATAGAAAATCACAAATGGGAAGTGACACAAATTACCTCGAAAAGTGTGCATAGATCATATAAGTAACAAATAGAAAAAATTTGTAGGGTTACCCCAATTTTTCCAAATTGAGGATAACAATATTCATGCTTTAGATCCATTATTGCATTTTTTATTTGAAGCATTCACATTTACATTTACACTCAAGGTTTACTCTCCAAGCATAGGGTAGAACTCTAGACTTACTTTCTTGTTCATTTAGGATCTTGCATACACATAAGGTTCTTGCACACACATTTTCTGTATATTATCAGCTATTTGTGGAGGTGGAAATCACCAAAAAAATGGGTTTGGCTAAGGAAAAACCCTATATAGCCACCCAAACACCATTTTTCAAGTTGTAGGTCTAGGTACAAAAATCCAATCGATGCGTGATCTTCGAAACCGATAGATTACACAGGTACAGACCTACGATTAGAAATAAGTCTCAGTTTTTTGAGACCAGGGCATGGCGCCTTGGTCCTCCCAAGTTTTCTACTTCTTTTAGCAGTTTGACAGTGTAGAGTCTCAGACAACAGTTTCCAGAAGTATAGCTTTGTGTGCAGTATCAGGGACCAAGGTATGGCACCCTGGTCTTGCTAAGTCAAGCTCATATTTTGGTGATAGGTGCACATCTGAATCCCATTTCCTACTCTACACTCTGTGTCTTAGTTTCAAATCTACATTTTTTCTATATTTCAATTTGCATTTGCACTTTTAGTTATCTCCCTAGCCTAGTTGGTCATTTCATTACATTTTGCATATCTCCTCTTCATAGGAGCAAAGGAATAAAAACCCTAAAGATATTCCTTTACTCTCTCTTGGAAGAAGTAGTCAAAGTGAATCATCTCCTTAGGCTATTTCATATTCCAATGTGTGGAGGAAAGTGGGGTTAGGTCCTAAACCACCCGATCCCATTTTTCACCATCACAAGATCACTAGATTGTTATAATTATAGGAAACATAGTCCTGAATAAAACATCAATAAATCTTCTTGTAGAACACCTCAACACCTAAAATGGGAAATCAGACAATGCACAAACATGACAATCATTTCCTCCAAGTCACAACACCTAAAACATCAATTCAGAGAAATGCAAAGCATTTTTGGACCAATCAAATCCAATTCTAACAAACAACCAGACTGCCAATGAACAATAATCACTAGCCACTTTAACTACAACACCAAGAACCTGAAAATATAACAGTGCAAAGTCCATAGAGCATAAACATCATGTCTACATTTGCAAGACCAAACTCTCAAATGAAAAGGAATGTGGAGCATTCTTCCAACCAAAATTTAAATACTCTTTCTTGCATATCACATGTCATCATACTGCAAACATTTTGAAAACAACATTAACTTGAACAAGAGTGTTAGAGCCAAGTAAAACACATTGTAACCATCATCATCATCATACTATAAATCCACAACATATTATCATTAACACATCATAGTCATTGTAGGCATCAGACACCAAGAAAGGTGCACATACACACCTTGAAGCAATTGCAATAAGTAATGACTATCTCCTCATATTTTACCAATACAGATTTGACAATCCAATACAAACTACAATACTGCCAACAACATAAAACCATCAATGACAACACAAAAACTCTCCATCATCAAGAACGCATCATCAAGGACAACACATATTGTCATACATTAGGTTGACATCAATGACTACACATATTACCAACAAATTTTTCATAACCTCTTACATATTTCTTAAGATGCCAATACATGGCAAATAAACTCTACCAAAAAGTGTGATGCCTACCTCCTCATATGAGGATAATAACATCCTTATCACCTCACAGCATGATGACAACTCACCATGTCAAGTCACACTAAAAGATGAAATAAAATGTACAAGAAAAATACATACATAGGTGTATATAATGATAGAAAATACTAAGGTTCAGAATCCTAAATTCCCAACATTATCCCACTTGTCGAACACCTAAGTAGAACCAATATGAACATAATTTAATTGCTAGGGGTCGAGAGGCCCATAGACTTTGAAAACCATATGAACTTTTTTGCGCTCATAGGTTTTGTCAATGCATTTGCAACATTCATCAAAGTGTCAACCTTTTCCAACTTTACATTCGCATCCTCCACCATATCTCAAAAAAATAAAATAAAACATCAATTTTCTTTGATTTGACATGGAAAGTTGGATTCTTTGTTAAGAGATTGACACTCTCACTATCACAATAGATATTAATCATCCCTACATCAAACCCAATACCAAAACACAATTGTCTAAGTCAAATAGCTTCCTTCAAGTATGAGTAGGTACTATATACTTTTCTTTTGTAGTGGACAAAGTGACCATATCTTGAGTCTTACTCATCCAAATAAATAGCTCCACAGAATATAGTCAAAACATAAGCATTGATGGATCTCTTGTTGTCAATATCACTTGCCCAATTTGAATCCATTTATCCACAAATACTCACAAAATGTCAAGGTCTAGTAAGATAACCATGAAAACACAATGAATACTTAGAATTACTCCTCAAATATCCAGATAATCTCTTAACTACATCCCGATGTACCCATCTAGGATTAGCCATATATCGACTTAGGACTCCCACTACTTAGGAAATTTCTGGTGTAGTATAGACCATCACATACATAAGACTACTAGCAACACTCACATATGGTACACCGATCATGTCCTCCACCTCAGGATTAAATTTTGGACAATCCTCCACAAATAATTTCTTTCCTTGTGAAAAAAAACTATTATGCATCTACAATTTGTCATGTTGAATCTCTACAACATCAAATTCACATATACTCTTACTTAACCAAATCTTTTTGTTAGAATTGTCTCTTCTAATCTTCATTCATATAATTTACCTAGTTACACCTAAATTGTTCATTTCAAATTGTGTTTACATCTAAGGATTCAAGTTAGAAGTCAAAGATCCATTCCTAAATAGTAACATATCATCCACATATAATGCAATAATGAGAATGTGTCATTATTAGTTTTGAAATAAACACAATGATCATATTTAGATGTCCAAAATTCCAAACTCAACACATAGGTATCAAACTTTTGGTACCACATCCTAGGAGTTTGCTTCAAACCATACAAACACTTATTCAACTTGCAAACCAATATTATTTATCTTTTACCATGAAATTATCTAGTTGTGACATATAGATTTCTTCCTCAAAATTACCATAAAGGAATATTTTCTTCACATCCATTTGCTTGATTTCCTAATCATAAGTTTTAGCAAGTGATAACAAGAACTGAATAATTGTCATCTTTGTAACATGAGAGAAAATATCACCATGATTTATTCCCTCAACTTGGTAATACCCCTTAGTGAACAGCCATGATTTTATGCTTCTCCACATTACCATCATGACCAAAATTTTTATTGAAAACCCATTTATATCTCATAGGGTTATGTACTTTAGGAAAAGGTATTGGATCCTATGAATTTTACTTCTTCAAAGAGTCCATCTCCTCACACATGGCTTTGATCTAGGAATCTGCATCACTCATGCCCATAGTCTCTCTAATAGTCATAGGCTCATCAATTTTATCAATCAAAGCAAAAATATAACTGGACTCTAACATTAAATAACCAAACCTGTCTAGTTGCTTCTTGATTCTCATAAACTTCCTCAAAAGATGAAGTTGAGGTTCTTCTTCTTCTACACTTTCAGAGCTCTTAGAACTCTCTATTGATGTGGATTTTGAGCTCACTCAACTTGATAAACTCTCATAGTTTATTTACTTAAAAGATTAAGGAAATCTCAATCCGAAGGCTCGGTATGTCACTATTTGACCCTATGGTGTTCACTCTAGACTCATGTATCAACTATTAATACAATGGGATTCCTGCTAATTTCACTAGAATTCACAAACAATTTTTAAAACTCTGGAGTATCTTTTCTAAATGATTTAACTAAATTTTATTGCTTTATGAAATGGAAGAAAAGAAAAGAACATTCAAAAGTAAATGAATTCCTACTCTATTGATCTACTTCACAGTTAAATGTTTTCTGAAATATTGGAAATGGCAAGGAACATATTTCACAAATAATTAGAACATTCTCACAACTATTTTCAAAGTTGTGCAATCTTTTAGAGTAAATTGTTATTGACAGGAAAAATAGCATAAGGCACCAAAAATTACCTGCATGCAATTATATATTAACTTGCCAAAACAATATTCACAGTCTGATATGATCCACCAATAAACCTTAGACTTTACCAAATCCAACTATTTGGAAAGAGAAAACATTAACTGCAATAGTTTTAGCATCACTCATGCCCTGAGTTACATCTTCCTTCTTACACCCCACAACTACGAAATAATTGAGCTCTTGGACCCTGCAATGATTTTGAAGTTGACCAATATCTTGTTTGGTTGTGCCTATATTCTTTTCATAATCTTGAAAAATTACTTGCATTTGGGCTACATCTCTTAAGATCTACAGACTACTATAATTAGTGAGATCGAATAACCTTTGCTTCTAAGCATCTTCAAATTTTGACAATATTCCCGATTCCCCAAGATGCGTTGCATCCTCAATTAAATGTTTGGTTAGCATCTCTATGATTACACCATTTTGTTCTCTAACTTTGGTGGTGTCTCACCTTGCACTTTGCAATTTACTCATGCCTTCATTCAAACGGTCCATTTACCATTCATTTAAAACTTCCCAAGATTTCATTTCATCTACTTGTTCTGATTTTAATATTCTCTGCTCTATCAATTCTCTTGTAGGTATTTCTTTCATTTCATTCAATTTGTGGGCTTCTACTTCAATCTATTCCGACAATTCCTTGTATCTATTTTGAATTCTACTTATCCTCCCTACAAGTTTCGTCCAAGTGAAATAGCTTGACACTACTTTATGCAGTACAACCTTAGCTTGCGTTAGCACTTCATTGATCCATCCATCCCCCACCCGTGCCTTATGTTTCAAATTATACATTGCATCTGCCTCATGCTTTGACATTAACACTGGGTGTGGTGGTATCACTTGTGAGCTTGGTCTCTCTAGGATAATTCCTCTAATAAACTAGATCAGTTGTTCTATCTGGATTTTTTGCTCCTTTAATTTCTTTTGATCCCTCCATAATCTATACTCCATGATTGCTACTCCTTATTTATCCTTGCACCTTCAAATCTCGAGGGTTTACCTAGCTAAACTATCATAATTTTATAGTCTTGTGCAGTTAATTCTTCAACATCCTTATCAACTATAGGTTTCACAATATACAATTCTTTCTCTCCTTCTTCATTGAGACGAGTAGCGTATCTGACTTTGGGCTTTCTCCCTTTCTTCAGAGGTGGAGTGCAAGTTAATAAACTATTAAAAGCTAGTGGCACCACTTCCACATTCTCCCTGGGTGATATTTCTTGTTGCAGCCACTCGGGTATACTACCACTTTCTACTCTAACTGAGAATTTATTTTCCTTTGGGGTTTCCCTCTTTTCTTCATGTTCCTAATGCCTATATTCTTGCTCAACTTCTTAGATAGTATTCATTTATGCATCATTCACATGATTCCCTTTATTATACTTATTTCCTAATTTTCCCGCATCTTTATTTGAACTTCCTTCTCTCAGATTATGCTAATCACCTATAACCTTAAGCAAAATATACTACTATGGAGCTTCTTCATTTGTCGCATGTCCCATTTAACTCGCTCCCTCATCTTTTAATACCTTTTGCAACCCTTCTTGTATATTATGTTTCTCATTTGTATCTGTGACTTATTCTTTTCCTATATTCTGGATTTTCCCTTTTTCCACACTTGTGACTTGCCTTTCTTCCATCAGGGTGAACCTTCCTCCTCCGACATATTCTTGATTAAGCAAGGTTTCACCCAATTCTAGGGGAATTTTCGTTCTTCCTTCTTCTACAAGCTCCTCATCTTCGAAGTCGTGAAATTCTCCTGAACCTATATTTATAAGTTCTCCCACTGTATTTTTACTTGTAGTTTTCACTATGGGATCATCTTGTTCTATGTTTTGCAGGGCCTTTCCTTTTTCTAACTTCTCTCACATATCCCCCAAATTATTAATATTTAACTTTGCCGTCACCTGCTACAATTCTTGGTACATTTGAAGTCTTGTAGGGTCTTGTTTAGGTAAGTTCATTGCACTTGTGATGGCATCCAAAACATTGTTCACAAACGGAGGGGAAGTAAATAATTGGGTCGTAAACTGCAAAGTCGTTATTGGTATGGCCTGTAATACTTGCTCTGATAGTTCATCTCCTTGTGAAATTTTAATAGGTTCTAAAGTTGAAACCTCTACATTTCTCCTTCCCCGATCTTGAAGCTTTGTATTTTTTCTCCTCACTACTTGATTTAGGTCAGTATCCATTGTTACCGCATCAACTACTACCATGTAATCTTCAAGATTTCCTTCCATAGACCCAGAGTCTACCGCCTTGGCCACATCGATACTTCTTTTATGCACTAGAAAGTCATCATATCCGACATCTTCCTTGTCCTTCCTTTTCCTCTTCTTGGAAGTGGTATGACATCCTTGTCTTTGTAACTCGACCTTGTATTCTTCAATCCAATTCTATGTAGCCTTCAAGATAGGTTGTTTCAATGCATCTAAAGACACTATCTTGGGATCAATAGGTTGTGGCTCCAAAATAGGTCTATCCTCAACTTTGTCTATTACATAATCAGGCCTCAAAACTTTCTCATCATCCTCTATTATTTATGGAGGTACTTCAATTCCTGTTTTATCTAGCTCTAGTGTTAATATTTGTTGCAACATTAATCTTTGATATTACCTTCTTCTTACGTCTTTTTTATCCTTACAGTCAATCCAATAATCCTCCATGTCAGGAATATGAACCACCTTCTTTGTAATATGATCATGAATTTTCTACAAGGGATCATAATCCTTACATTGGTATTAGTAGTAGGATAAATGTCTAGCCAGTAAATCATCTTCTCCTTGCCTTGCATGTTGTAGGTCACCACATACAAAGTCTCCCATTTTCACTATAAATCTAAATCCCATTTTACAGTGTGAACTTAAATAATTATCATGAAACTATAGCATTTGTCTACAAAATTTTGTTAACCACGCCCATGTAGAAGGATATCTAGGTAACTTGAAAGGCTGGCTAGAAAACCATGTGCTCTCAAATAAGACCATGTGGGAAATTGTATATACCACCCCCCAAAGAACCCAATTACCTCTTGTACTTCTTTATGGATTCTATCCCCTGCTCTTCCTTCTAGTTCCATGGTGAGCTTCATTATAAAATAATCATTGACTTCCTTGTAGTACAACAAGACCCGATCTTTAGTAAGCTGCAAATAATAATTATAAACTAGGTTTTCATCGAGGTTTGTGCCTAAAATACCCATTGTGTTTAAACCTTGAATATTTTCCTTTTTGATGTATGCATAAACTACATATGATGACATGACAAAACTCCCTATTGGTTGCACCACAAACTCGTGAATAGAATCACTGATGAAATTGGCTCAATCAAAAGACTCCCTACCTCTCCTTATACTCTGGATGTAGGTGAACATCCATTCATGAAACTACCCACTAAATTCCAATCTTGCAATCGTACTCACAAAATCAATGGCTCCATATAATTCTGGATGCATGTCTTGCCTCATTACTAATTTCGGTAACTTAGATATCACCCTTCTATGTTTTCTTATGCACCATTATTCCCGCATAGTATTTTCACAAGCGGACCTAGAATTATTGAATTCAACTTCTTCTTGGCTTCTGGTTGTAGGGATTATGGACTTAGGCTTGGGAATCCCCATCACCTCCATGATATCACCTAGTGTCAAATTTGCATATACTCTGCTATTCTTAATTACTTTATGTTGATTAACATCATAGAAGTATAGGCATTGCTCTACCAACTCATGAGCTTGCATTTCTATAGGGAATATAGATACCTGAACCAACCCACTTTTTCCCAAATTTTTTATTTTTTCTGTGGCTATGGGTTCTCTTATTATGTCGATCAAGTGTCCTAGATGACAATCACCCAGATGGGTGTCTATGAAAAACCTTCCTTGTGGTATTATTTGGGTTAACTTCCACTCAAATTCACAACAAAATTCCACCTTTCGGGTACCCATACTATCTTCCTCTACAATTTCTAATGATACAATGCAATTACTATTTACCCTACTAAAGAAATTTACTACAAGCATCAAATTGTCCTTTTGCATTATCTGAGTAATATTCAATTCACATTACCTGAATAATATAATCAATTCACCATTGGGTTTTAAGAACTTACCTGGGTCGCTAGTTGAATCACCTTCTAAGGTTGAATATGGCACGAATTGCAATATATTTGTTACCTTCATGTATCCTCACTTGCATTTTTCTGCTTAATGACACTTAATGTTTACCCTAATCTAACCGTTGCATTTTTCTCTTAAAAAGACACAAAGATAATAGTCACAGTTCAACACAAAGACAATTATGCAAGTTCGCATGGTGGAAATTTTTTTTGTAATACAGGTGGGATTTCTAAAAAACACATTAGTTTTAATACATCTCGTACTTTACTTGTCAAAATGTAACTTTATTTAGGATTATGACGTGTGTCCTAGCCTTACCGCTGCTTTGAAATTTAAAATCTAATTTTATATCATTGCTATGCAGGGAGCGGACGATTCTATTCTTACCTCACCTCAAGCTATTCTCATTTTGACATTTCTCCAATCTATTCGTCTTCCATGAAAAGCCTTTTCACTAAAATATCTTTACATATTATACACCAAGTTCTATCTCGACGCATTCTCCAAAGTGCGGCTCAACGGATGATCAGGAATTTGATTAACTGATAATTAGGAATACTTTATTGACTTTTCTTCTGCATTCCGCTTCTCATAAGTTTTTCTCGCATATGTTCTTTGCAGGCTACGGAGAATATTCCGATTCCAATTCATTTGCTTTTTCTTGTCTAGGCAGTTATTAATTTCCATAACCTTCAGCGTTCTGCTTTGCTCTTACGTGTTCTCATACGGGCTGTGGGAATGGTAATATTTCATTTTATTATTGTTTATAAGACTTATTAAATTGAAACCACAATTTCTTCTGCTTCCACAACATCGATTTCACTTTTCACCCCGCCTCTTGGGTCTTAGACATTTTCCTCAAAATTTTATGGGTCCCCATTTTCACAAGAATAAAGGGGGCATGTTGTGAATTAACACAACACTTTCCTCATCATTGAGTCCAATATGAGATCATAGTTCTTTCACTAGAGTAGTTAGAACTTTAACTAACTTTGTTTTCACCTCTTCTTTCTCTAGTTGTAACTCAATAATGGAAGATTTCATCTCTCTAAAAATACCACTTATGTTGTAGAGAATTTTCTAAGTCACTGGATCCCAAAGCTTGTATCCTTCTACACTAACATAATATTTGATAAAGATGCACTTAACCACCTTGTTTTATAACTTAGACCTCTTCTCACTTGGAACATTGGCATAGACTTTGCATCTTGTATACAGCGAAAAATGATGATGAAAACTTATTGTAAAACCACAAAGATCTAACCACAATAAACCCTAGTTCTACAACCAAACATCCACCCTACACCAATAGAGATACCTAAGAACATGCAAATCCACAAAATAAAATAATATTACCATTCACATGCCAAGTAGGGTTTCAATCTCCATTGTCTCCTATCTCCATTGATCTTGTTTGATATATTTGCTCTCAGATTTTATGTGTGCACAAGAGCTCAACAAAGAACAGATTGTGGTTGAAGTAGCTTGATCGCAAGAAGTCTTGATTGCATAAGCATTGATTAGATGATTAGGATTGATAATGATGGAAGTATCCTCTTATATAGAAGACACTTTAGAAAATGGAGGGATAAGATTAAGAGGTGAAAGAAAGAAATGGTCAGCTAAGATTAAAGGGTAGGTAGAAGAAATAATAAAGTAATGAAGGGGGTATGTAGAGAAGGATTAAGAGATAAGTGACATGTGTCATAGAGGAAAAAGCTAATGAATTAATTAAATAAATAAAGATTTATTTAATTAATAGAAGAAGTGGGGACAATTAAATAAATAACAGTATTTATTTAATTTAGAAGAAAGATAATTTAAATAAATAAATAAATTTATTTAAATGAGAAAAAGGGCTAGAAGAGGCTAAATGAATGAATTAAATAAAGATTTATTTAATTAATAGAAGACAAGATAAAATAATTAAATAAATAAAAATATCTATTTAATTAAAAAGGACAATTTTAGGTGTCTACACAACCAAATACTTTGAGATGTCTCATTGAAGGATTATTTCTTGACCACACCTCCAGGGGTGTCTTGTCAAAAAGTGTTGATGTAGGAGATCTATTTACCAAATAGCTTGAAATGGCTACAACTTCGGCTTAAAATATTTGTTTGAGGCCAACACCACTCAACATACTCATAGCCCTCTCCATCAATGTTTTGTTCATCCTCTCCACAAATCCATTTTGATGAGGGGTATATGGAGTTATCTTATTCATCTCATCCCATGGTTCTTACAAAACCTATTAAATCGATTGAACAAAATTGACCACCATTGTTAGTCCTAAAGCACTTAATCTTTCTACTAGCATTATTTTCAAGAAGAGCCTTAAAATCCTTGAGCCAAATAAAGATCTTAGATTTTCTTTTGAGAAAATAAATGATACAAAATACATAGATTTTAAAATTGAAGGAACGTTAACAAGACCAAAGACATTAGAATTTATCAAGTCTATCAATCTAGAAGATTTGTGAGAATTAGAGTAAAAGTAAACATGATTTCTCTTCCCATAACTGTAGTGTTCACAGAAATCAAATTCAAGATTATAATCATCAAACCTCTCAAAGAGGCATTTATTTTTTTCAGTTTTTATAACCTTCTCACCAATGTGACCAAGTATTTGGTGCCATAGATTGTCTTTTTATTGGTAATTTCATATCCAAAGCATTGGCACCCTTAGGTACCCAAAATGCATGACCATCAAATGTAGAAGCAACAAAATTATTCATAGCTCAATTTTATAATGAGTACAAAGAATCTACACCTCTCTTCTCTAGCTCCATAGAAGAACTATTACATTGAATAATGCAAACATCCAACTTATATAAGGTGCCAATATGAACACCCTTAGCAAGCACCATAACTCCTTTGGTCATCTTGCATCCTCCTTGCAATAAAACAACCTGCACATTCACATCAGTTACAAAAACTAGGTTTCATGCTAAACCCAAGGTATGCATAAAACCATCGATCCCCTTCACTCTATCATCAAGGAATATAATCTTGACTCTTCCATGAACAATGATATTTAGATGAGAGTCACTGAGATACATCTTTCTACCATCATATTCTTCATATTTTTTAAACCAACACTTATGAGAACTCATGTGAAAGGATGCACTAAATTCTATCAACCACACATATTTTGATGCAAGTGTTTCCAAGGTTGCAACAAATGATTCATCATAATCCTAAGAGCATTTGTTTAAATTATAATCAAAGGGGTTTCTCTTTTTCTTCCTTTTCTCCTTCGTACATTCTTTACAAAAGTGACTAGTTTTGCTGCAATTCCAATACTTTTCCTTGGACTTTATAGGAGACTTAGATCTCCCATGAGATTTAGATATACCTCTTTTTTCTTTCTTGTCCTTCTTCTTTCCTTTCTCTTTCAATATACCATAAACTACAAAGCCTCTATATTCGACTCAAAAGTATTTCTTTTCATCTTTTTAGAAAGTAATGATGCAACCACCTCATCCATCATGAACATGGTGGTGGTATTCCTAATAAAAATTACAAGGTGGTCCCATGATTTTAGAAAAGAACTCGGTAAGGTCATGCAATGATCCCCCTTCTCCTACATGTTCACACCAATAAAGCTAAATTGGGCAACAAGCATATTAAATGTATTCAAATGATCAACTATAGATCATCTATCTTGAATTCTCAAGGAAAACAAATTCTTCCTTAGGAATAACTTTTTTACTTGGGATGTAGCCTCATAAACATCTCCAAGCTTCTTTCGTAGAAATACAATAGTCTTCTCTTCATGAACATTGAGCAACATGGAGTCAAAAAAAGCCTAAAAATACCCTTATCATTTTTATCCATCAAGTCCCAGTCGACTTGAGTCGTGATTGTTGGTTTAGATCCAAATATTACAACCCATAGATCTCTATCCACAATAATATTCTCCATATTCATCTTCCACAACTCAAAGTTAGTGTTGTTAAAGTTCTCCACTTCTATTCTCCTATATGTGTTAGCCATCTCTCTCTTGCAACAAGGTTATAAAATACTCTACAACAAGCTCCCACTTAAACGAATATTATTCCAAAAAACCCTCTACCCAATAATGGGAGAAAAACTAGCTAGGCTCTGATACTAATTGAAAGGAATAAAGGTGCACAAAAATGCTTCCTACATCAATCTAATGAGAGGAGATAGTGCAATTTTTCATTACATGTCATAACTTGTCATATGAATCTATCATTTGGCATAAGTTGTCATAACCTATTACATGTTGATTAAGTGTGACACCTAACTCCTCATGTGAGGATAAAAACATACTTGTCACCTCCCTTAGCACAATGACAACTCACCATGTCAAGTCATCTAAAAGATGAAATAAGATGTGCAATAAAAATATGCATATATAGGCATAAATGAATATATTTAATAAATAAATCAATGCTAGGAAATACTAAGGTTGAGACACCTTAATTCCAAACAATATGAAGATTCATGCTTTGGGTACCCAAGGTTGGAAGGTGAAGGATCATCCATTGGGAGATCTGAAGAGTTGTCAAAGAGTTATAGAGCATACAAGAAGCTAAATATTTGAGTGGCTATGGATTAGGTGCCCATGTTGGAGTCATTTGAAGGAAGTAATAGTTTATTATGTCTCATGGTTGTCCACTTTCCTTGGAATGGGTTTTTGCAAGTGATTTTTTGCCTCATGTTTTGGGTTATTATTGTGGTTTTCCTCCCTTAGTTTGCTATAATTTGGAGACATGTGACATACTAGTTTTGTATGATTCATTTGTTGTTATCCAAGTACTTTTGAGCTTGGTTGGAGAGGTGAAGTGTACTATATTGTTCATAATTCTCTCTTTTGAAGAATAATAATATAATTCCCCTCTTTATCAATGGAATATTTCCCCAAAAGGGTTTATTTGGATGTAAATGTAGTGTCTCATTTGGTTGTTGATTTTTATATTGTGTTGAATGTTGCAATCAATTTTATATTTTGTTGCCCCCATATTTGGCATACCTAAAATTTGAATTTCAAATCGATCTCAATGTTGAATGAAGATCCAATAGGCGTTTATGCGTAAGCAGTGAGCACGTGATCCAAGGTCGTTGCCAGTCAAAATATGAAAAATGGAAGAATTTTGAAAATTACCACAAATTGAGGGAAATCAGTTGACAGTCAGGATCTAAGTGTCATTTTGTATCATGTGGCCAATTTTCACTTGAACCCAGTTCATACTTTGTCATATTTTAAACTTTCAATTTTGGTGTCTGTCGCCCAAAAATGATTAAAATATCTCATCCTAGGATTCGTCATGAGGTGTAAATAATTGTGTGGACCTATTTCCCTACCATTGACGTGTGTTTCAAATTTTAGGACCTAACTCCCTATCGTTTGAAAGTTATGTCATTTTTCTCGAGCATGAGCATTAAATTTAAAATATTTAAATTATTTTTCAAAAAATAATTTAATATTTTAAATTATTTTAATATTCTGGTCATTTGAGGGAAAAATTTGTCTAAAAACTTCAGTTGCATTCCTCCTTTATTCTCCTTCGTGATCAATGGTTTCCGAGGTCAAAATCATAGTCTTTGAAGAAGAAGGTTAGAAATGCTCAGTTTTTGAGCATTCTTAACCTCATTTCTTAACCTTTTGCCAAAATGGTTAGAAATGCTCAGTTTTTGAGCATTCTTAACCCATATTTCTAACCTCTCACAAAAAGGTTAGGAATGCTCCAAAATTGAGCATCTCTAACCTCATTTCTTAACCTTGTGGGCCCCACTTTGTCAAGAAGGTTAGAAATGCTCTATTCTAGAGCATTCTTAACCTCCTCCATAAGAGTTTTAAAATAAGAAAACTTCAAACAGCAGTATGGAAATTCATCAAGGCAGCACTGGAAGACATAATTGCAGATTAAGGAAGCATTCACATGTCGTGAAATGTAAATATGTATGCAAAATGGGAAGGCGTAGCCAAGACATGCATGTTACTGTTCGACAGAATACCTTAGAAATGTCATCTCATGTAATGCAATCAGCAGGTGTAAGGCCGAATTCCACAGCCTTTTAATGGGAGATATAAAGGATTGAGGAATTGCATCAGATGTTGTAGTTTCAGTTGCCCTGGAGACATACAACAAACAGTGGAAATCAAGAAAAGGCGTGAATAGCAAAGGTGTGAAGTTATTTGCCAGAATCATGTGTTTACATGAGTGCAATCGTGGACTAAAGCAAAGAATGTGAATGCATGGGCAATGCACGTGAAGTGTTTGGCAAAATACCACGTGAAACGCAATAGTGGAAGCATAGACATAGCACGTAAATTGTTTGACAAAATGCCTTAAAGAGATGCTACCTCATCACGGCAAGCCAGGATTGTAGAATGAATGCGAAATAGACTTCAAAAGCAATTTCTTCACTATCCTTCATGGGCCTATGTCATCCAACATTATTTTGTCAGTTTGGAACTCCATTGGCTTTTGAAATACAAAGATTAAGATAATAAAAGAAGCGGCGACTGGTGAATTTAACATGGAGCTTGCACGACCAATAAAATGTTTGACATAATGCCTTAAAGAAACGTGGTTTCAATAAATATACCGCAGTTAAAATGCATAAGCAATGTGGAAAGATTTGACAAGGCATGTGAATTGCTTGACTGAATGCCTCGTAGAAATGTGGTCTCATGGAATGCGATGATCTCAAGATATACACAGAATGGGTTTGCTAAAATGGCCTCAGAGACGTTCAAGCAAATGCAATGTGCAGGTTTAAATTCAAACTCTGAAACCTGGCGCATAGCAGCTGCATGAAGCATCATACTATATAGTGGAGCACTGAGGGATCTCCTGCGATGGACGTTGACAGTCCGCCTCAAAGAAATGGATCACCCTTAACCCACCTTCAAACCTTTGCCTCTCCTATGGCAGCGTATCACATCATGACTAGTTGCCTCCTTTCCTTCACCATACCTCGTGTGCACCCTCTCTATAGCTTCTCCCAAAAATTCAGATCATCGAGAGTACCCAGCCAAACCGGGATCATTCCCAAGTAAGAGCAAGGCGCCCATTAAGACAAACCCAGGATGAGGAGCCACTAGAAACCATGACGAATGCATAAGGTGCATGTGTTGAAAAGTCTTGGAAACCGGAAGCGAATGCAATTAGCGGGTGTACTAAAGCCAAATTTCACAACCTTTGCTAGCATCCTTCCCACTTGTGCAGAGACGGTAGGCTATGAAGCCCTGGTATGAGTAGTCAAAGGCTTTACACAAGAAAATGAGCAAAACCTCCTATATGAAATGAGCATTATCTTAATTTGGTTTTAGAAGATAAAAATGTACAGCATGGTCGTCCTTATAATAATAATTTTGTGAGATATTGATATGGAAAGATGTAATGCATACTTCTCATGGGGTGTATTGTAAGCTTATGTTTGCTTCACACTACAATATCTATTTTGGCATAAAGTGAATAGATCGAGGATCAAAGTCATGCCAATTACATCTTTTGAGAAATAACTTCAAGTTTTTAAAAATCAATATGACTAAAAGGATGTCATCATTTAATCCCTTACAAGATGGGAGAAGACATTAGTCAATGTATTAAACAGGTTAATAGTTGCAACTTATGATGAGTCATGGGATGCCACCAATGTAAAGAATGTATTGATGGGTATGGGTTTTTCATTCAGTGAAGAGGTGACGATTCTTCTCATTTAATATCGTGTTAAAGGGATCATGGAGTAGTGTAAGCGACATGAAATATATTTTGAGATGATAAACATTCCATCAAACATGGTTGATTAGATACAACAAAGACGAGTAGGTGAAAAGTAATGATGTCCTATTCAAGTGCCTCGTCATTCGAGAATTCATTATATTCTTGAGAGGAAAAGATGATAAGTAGATGTAGTCAAATCACTTATGTTTGAAGATCAAATTGTTGATGAGCAAGCAACTCGCAGATTAGATAAAGACATGGAGGTCACCTCGGCAAAATTGACAATGAGTTATTTCTTCAATGTAGTGGGTTTGAAATTATTTTTGTAAAAAGTGACTTATGTCGCTTATTGTAACCAAATGTTAGAAAGTTGACTTCTTCTGCGCATAAAAGTGTAAGTTACTAACTCATTGAAGTTTACACAAAAAGAGTTAGTTATTAACCTAGGATTGAAGTTAGTTATAAGGTAGTTATCCTAGAAGCCTATAAATATAGGGCTATTTGTAATGTAGGGGGGGGGGGGGGAGGAGAAATTTTACATAGGGGAAAACTCTGCTAGAATTCCGAGAGAAACTTGTAATGAAATTTTGATTTGCACTATGTATAGAAAGGATTTTGGACTTGTTTATTTTCAAAAGGATAATGAAGAATACGTCTTAGTTCGTGTGTTCTAAATGTATTCATATGTTATCATTGTTGATTTCTCATATGTCAAATTGGTAGTCTTTTTATGCATATGTGGTTTGTACAATTGATGTGATGATGCACAAGCAACCTTTGGTATCTCAGTTTGAATGTGTTGAAGTATCTTATCTCTCGGTATGTTGAGACTTGTCATTCTTCTTTATCGTCATCTCATGGCTACACATATTACCTTATAAACTCCCCTTGTAATTTGTTACTAATGTTGAGAAATCTCAGTTGATGGTCGTATGTCTATTGTTGGGGTTTCTATCTTTATTTCTTTTTAGTTTTATGTTTTCTCCTTTATGTACTTTCAGGTTAAAAGTACACAAAAATCCTAAATACCCCTATCATATGAGGGAGCTGCCCCTCTCAAACGCAGCGCAAGATTGTAGTTTCACTTCAATCTCTCCAACTGTTGGAACGTTTGTCACTGCTCATCGGGCAAACAGGGCCTGTTTCAGATAAATGACCGCATTGACAAATCTGTTTACCAACATATTTCATATTTGGTTATCTAGTTTCTGATTTACAATCACATAAAGAAATTAATAATGCAAGATTTCTTCACCTTGTTTTCAACAAGAATTCGGTATGTTCTCTACATTAAACTTATGATTTTCATTAG